>NC_137013.1:36098609-36141109 GCF_032717465.1 Coenobita brevimanus
AGAAAGTATTAAACAAGGAAAGAAAATACCATCCATCCATCCATCCATTGCCAGACGCCATGTATCCCAAATGGGGTGGCCAAGGGCTTAGAGTTAATTGTTTTACAGGGAGGGACACTAATCCTCCACCAACCCCACTTGACACGTAGGGATGCCAACAGCATCTGGTGTTCCCAGGCGGTCACCCATCCAAGTACTAACCAAAGAAAATACACATCTATAATATTAACTTTAGCTCGGTGACGTCATATTTTATTCTTGCTGTTTCATGAAAAAAATATAAATAAAAATCTGTTGAGTATTGGGCTTTGGAAGTTGGGGGGAGGTGTTGTTCAGGTGGTTAGGGAAGTGGTCTGTGTTCTAAAGGATGTGAGTTCGATCCCTGGGAGAGGCGTTTAGAGAAATGGTCCGCTGTTTGAAAGGACGTGAAATCTGATCCCAGTTTAGGGTAAGGAAGAGTCTGATTATTTGGATTTCTTACTGTAAAATCAACACAGCATACTTAAATGAGACGACACTAGCATGTATTCAGTATGGACGGTGGGTATTAGCGCTGATGGGGCGGCATTTGAAGGTGTGGTACGTAGGAAGACTGCTGGGGCTCAGGGAAAGGGTTGCCAGGTTTGTGTCTAAAGTCAAGTCGTTGAATACTTTGAACTGTATATCTTTACCTGCGTACCAGTTTGTGTATGTGTCTATATATGTATGTATTTTATGATTGTATGTATGTATGTATTTATACCTTCCTATCCGACTATCCATCTGTCTGTCTAATCTATCCATTAATCCCTTTACTGCCACATGCTTCTGAGCTAAATAAACTCGTCTAAGCGAAATATACGGACAAAAGACGTCATCGTAGTGAAAGGATCAAATAGGCCATCACAGAGCATAGCCTCACCAGGACGCGTTCTGCACATGTATTACGAAGTTACCCACAGCCATCACTTACGCTGTTTTATTTATTTTCATTATCATCTGACTTTTTTTTTTTTTTTTTAGGTCAACTAAGACTGTGATATCATTTTTAGTTTGTTGCCATCGCGCCACAGTTTTTGTTGGCTGGTAAACGCCATTCAGGTCTCCATGTACCCCTTCGGTGCTATGTCTTTTCTCCTCTCCACTCCCCCCCGCCTTTTCTTTTTTTAGTAGATGCGGGATCATCTCTAGGAGTGGCTTTATCCGTCTGGCTCTCACTAGTGATTTTCGGACGCAGTGCTTCACTCCCGTAGACTTTATCGACTGTAACGAAACCACACCACACCATACCACACAAAATCACCCTACCACGTTACACCACACCTAGGGAGGACTTCAGTTGGAATGGGGTAGACTGTCATACCTTATAATATATATATATATATATATATATATATATATATATATATATATATATATATATATATATATATATATAGTAACATCTGAAGGAGAAAGCATTACACACACTGACAAAATATTCATCCCTTCACCAGTTGTGATATTCTCAAATACCTAATAAATTCGTCTGGTAGCTGCAAGCATAAGCAACAGAAATGTCATTGGCACTGAAGGGGTTAAGCCAAAAAATTTTCTGAATACCCACAAATTGTTACACCAACCCAAGCATAATATTTACACAAAAACTGTACACTTGACAGTGTACTTGCCACTGTTTAGGATGAGAGGCAGAAATACGAGGTTATTAGATTCTGCTCACACACACACACACACACACACACACACACACACACACACACACACACACACACACACACGAGGTCAGATGGCGACAACAACATTATTATCATCAACAACATGACGCGTGTATCCCATCCTTAACACATCACCGTCAGAGCAGAGGGAGTAGTTAAGTAGCAACCTACTGGCAAAGAAAATAAATTGTGATGGTAACTGAGACAGAGAATTATCCTAAATATTATTATCCGTTTACTTCCAGAACATAGTGTATATTTACTTCTTGCTGCCTTTAAATGATTTCTTTTTAGTTTAGTAGATCCTTAAATAAAGAAAACTGCTATTGAAGGATATATGTGATCATGTTGGTGTGTATACGAGATGGAAAATGGTAAACGGTAATATATAGAATAAATCGTCGAGGAAGAGTTGATACGAAGCCTCCTATGCAATCAGGATTATTGCCTTCGATCAACAGGTGGCTCACCCCCAGGACGTTCATTCATATCTTATTCTTGATATTGCCATTTTACTGTTATCAGATTAGTGATGCTGTTAACCCAATCTTTCATAATTATAATGTGTTTGTTAATATAATTATTATTGTTGTTATTGTTGTTGTTATTGCTGCTTCTGTTATTATTATTATTATTATTATGTTATTATTATTATTATTATTGTTGTTGTTATTCTCCGACAAGGAGACCATGTTTTTACCCCTGTTTATTTGTTTGTTTGATTGTCTTTGCAGGATTACTCAAAAATAAAAGAGAGATTTGGACCAAATTTGGTGGGTATATGTCCCAGAGAATAATTGACTAACTTTTGGGACCGATCCGGATCGTATTACAGATTCTGGATCCGGAAAACACCTTTTTGCGAAACCCTAATCAATGTTGAGAAAACCTAACCCATTATGAAGAGTGGTTTGGAAATTGCGTTGCCCTTGGAGAGATGCGCTCCATTGAGTGCCCCTCTAGTTGTTCCTATTAATACTACGACTACTACTGTTATTATTATTATTATTATTATTATTATTATTATTAATTGGGGAGGGAGCACTTTGAGATGCACTTACTGTGCTTAGATGAGACTTTGACCACGGAAAGTTCGATATTGCCTCCACCACCTCTTTAGTATGAGAGGCCTTTCTGAGTTGAATATATGCGTCTGGAGGCAGCAAGAAATATGACTTAGACCATGGCAAGGACGCGCACTCGCGCGCACGCGCGCGCACACACACACACACACACACACACACACACACACACACACACACACACACACAAATAATAATAATAATAATAATAATAATAATGATAATAATGACACTTCATGAAGGGTGTATGAACCCCTTCCAGTTTGAAGAGTTTATTCACATAAGTTAATAAAATGGCGGTGTGACAGCAACTCTGACACACCTACCAACATACCACAACTACCACTGTTCGAGCTACCACAACTACCAGTATTCACGTAACCACAACTACTACTGTTTCAGTAACCACAACTACCACTTCGAGTAACCACAACTACCACCATTATAGCTACCACAACTACCACCATCAGAGGTACCACAAACACGACAACCATCAACCACAATTGCCACCACCCTTAACCACTATTACCCCTACTTACAACCACACCTACAACCATCAGTAAGCAGTATTTAACGTACCACAACTACCACTATCTGTCACTACGAAGAACCACAAGTACCGCCATCAGGAACCACAATTACCATCAACAACCACAATACCACCACGATCAACCACAGTTACCACCATCATCAACCACAATTACCTCCACCAACAACCACAACTACCACCACAACCATCAGCATCTTGGCTACCACAACTACCGCCATCGACAACAATGATACCTGCATCGCATCCACAATTAATGCTATACCTCACCCTATTGGCACGATGGTGGTAGTTGTGGTTGATGGTGGTAGTTGTGGTTGTTGGTGGGTGTGGTTGGTGGTAGTTGTGGTTGTTAGTAGTTGTGGTTGATGGTGGTAGTTGTGGTTGATGGTAGTTGTGGGTGACGGTGGTAGTTGTGGTTGTTGGTCGCAGTTGTAGTTGTAGGTTATGGTAGTTGTGGTTGGTGGTAGTTTGTTGTGATTGGTGATGGTAGTAGTTGTGGTTATATATTGTTTTGGTTGTTACTGTTAGTTATGGTTGTTACTGTTAGTTATGGTTGGTTGTGGTTGTAGTTGTGGTTGTTGGTGGTAGTTGTGGTTGTTGTTGGTGGTAGTTGTGCTTGTTGATTGTAGTAGTCGTGGTTTGCGGTAATGATAGTTGTGGTTGTTGATGGTGGTAGTTGTGGTTGATGAAGATGGTAGTAGTGGTAGCTGTGTAGTCGGAACTATGATTGATTGTAGTCGTGTCGTAACAGCAGTGGTAGTTATGGTAGTGATGGCGTAAAAGGGGAGTGTGGTAGCGCCGATGTGGTGGTACTAGGTGTGGTAGAAAGTCACATCCACTACCAGTACCACAGTCGCTTACCTTGACTTCTTACACAGACAGACAGACAGACAGAGACTCAGGTGGGAGTATATTAACAGGTCGCGTCTGAAATATATGCCGGGATGATAGTATGTCAGGGCGTAAATGACCCAGCTGGAGACAGATATGGAGGTGTGATTCTTATAACCCCGGTACCTGGTAATTACTGACTATGAATATGATAACTGATGGTAGTGATTCAGTATAAGAACCTCGGTATGTTCATTCTGCATTTTTTTTTTTCATTTATTTTCGTATACTTTAAGGAACTACTATTTGAGAATACTCGGGTCCGTAAGTGATGAAGCTACTGTAATGATTTCCGAATATTATTGTCCACGTCTTTATTTTCTTGCCGCTCCTGGACGAGTGTATTCAGGTGAGGGGATATCTGGTGGTGATGGTGTTAATAAAGGCTGTACCTGACCCCTCCACTTGAAAGATATCTCCTCAACTGGGTAACATCTGGAGATAGCAAGAAACATAAAATAGCATCGTATTGAAGTGGACGATACATTCCATCTTTCCCCAGTTTTAATAAAGTTCATCTCGTGGTTTAAGAATATATATATATATATATATATATATATATATATATATATATATATATATATATATATATATATATATTACAGCCTAGGTTTAGTAATCAGAAAAAAAGGAAATATGATAACCTGATGCCATTGCATCATTCCATAATTAGTGTTATCATATCGTGACTTAGTAATGATAGGAGCATCAGAGTACCAGTAATTTTTATATTTAAGTGATTTTCCACGTTAAGTAATTATCAGATCTAATCTCCGAGGGCTGTAATTACAACATAAAAATATCCCTCCTTACTGCTATGAACTTTCTCGACAAAGAAAAAAAATCAGTAAAGGGATAGAAACAAGTAATTTTAAATTCATGTAGTTAGAAAGACCCTTCTAGAGATAAACAAAATCAAGAAGTAAAGAAGTTATCAATGAATGATTTAGTACTGTACTTTGATGTTTTGCCGTCACATACTGTAGAGTACACTTTCGGTAGCAGTCAAGAGTTATTAGGATTTCGAAGTTGTGTCTCAAATTACAAGACCATCATAATATAAAGGATTATATTTTCTCAAGGTTCAGTCTATCGCGTGTTTAGTTAGAAGTGTAATGATTTGGAGGTCTATTATTAAAGTTCATCAGAACGGTAACACATGACACGGTGACGTCGTAGTATTTTTTCTTGCAACCCCCAGACTGTTTTGTTCAGGTGAGGAGCGACATCTTGTAGTGCAGGTGTTAATGAGTTATATATTTAACGCTCCAATTGCAAAATCCTGAGAGGCATTGAATCGTCTGGAGATCAGATTTAGACGTCCTCGTATTAAAAAGGGGCTAATCTTTCCATCTGAGTAATGTCCTCCTTACCAGGATCGTACTGAAAGCCACATCAGCAGTCTTTGTGTGATCGCTAGTTAGGTACGTTCTTTTGGCGTACTCAGAATCATACGCACTTCCATTTCAGCAACACCCTCTCTGCTATCTTATCGTGTCATTTGGTTTTTAATAGATCGCGTCATAAGCCAGCCAAAGAGTATTGTGCTGTTTTCCCCTCCCCTCATCCGTCCCCTTTCCATTATATCGTACCCAGTTCTCCTCGACCACATCTCATTGCGCGGGAAAATGGCGATAATCACAGTCAAGGCTAATACCGTGATGAGTGTGGGAGTGTGTGTGAGTTGAGGGGGGACAGTGGGAGGGAGAAGTTGGTATGTAAGTTGGCAGCGGCGGTGTCTGTCTGTCTGCCCGTCCCGTCTGTTTGTGTCTGCCGGTCAGCCATAGACAGTCCCGCACCAAGCTCCTCTCATTTTCCTCAATATTTTCCAAGCCTCCCCACCAGTATACCACCCACGGGGCCGCTGCACACAATAAACGGGTAAGTATTCGATCTGAAAGTCTCTGTGTTGAAATATTACCCTTGGACTCGTGTCAGGAGCGAGGAAAAAAAAAAAAGTAATCTGATAATCGGCAACTCGGATTGTTGCACGAGTGTAGCTTAAGTTTATGGAGTTATGTGTCGCTGAAAAGCAGTACTTTTTGCCAGTTTGCTCGCCGAAGCTTCGGGATAAAGGGAATACAATCGCGGAGATCAAATATAGATGTGAAAACGGGGTAATGAATGGTAATAATAAAAAGCCGGCAGGATGAGATGGCAGGTGTAAGATGCGGGAAAAGGCTAAGTAGCAACTGAGGAGCTGCCAGGCTGAGTGCATTGACCGCTTGCCTCAGTAACACACATGCCGTGAGGGAGGCTGTACGTTCCTCCCGCTGCTCCTGATCTCTCGCCGCTACATATTAACACCTATAACAGTGATGGAAAGCCGGTGTTTGGGTACGAATTGAGTGTTGTGGGATCGTGTGTGCAGTTTTCCTGTGATAGTAGACGTGAAGATCAACCCGGTCCGTGTCTTATGTATTTTTTTATGTTTTTTTTCGGAAAATATTAAAAATCACACTTTACGAAATTAGTGGTTCAGCATGGATTCCTAAAGGTGTTCCAAGGAAGTAATATCTCCAGTCGAGGTGGGTAAATATATACATTTTTAATACCAACCAGCGTTAAAGTCAGGGCACGAATATTATATGCTGCATAAAAATAATAACAATTAAGCTGGAGGTGTAAGCGAAACAGCACGTGGCAATCTGCTATATTTTGAAATAGCGTGAATCATTTTGAAAGAAGATGTGTTGCTGTTTTCAGATTCTACATGTTATGTTACAGCAACGTTGTAACGCTTGGAAAGTGGTGGTATGAAGTTGGTTAGTGCAGAAGTAAAGTAGTCGGTTTATTGATAGCACCGGGAAATGTAGTTGAGTATAGGTATTGAGTAGTGTAAGTCGTAATTGTGGTAGTGGTAGTGAGTAGTATGAGTCCTAATAGTAGTAGTAGTAGTAGTAGTACTAGTAGTAACTAATGAGTATTAATGGTTGCCTTGGTTTTTTTAATATAGTAGTATCGGTAGTAGGCAAGTACTCGTATTAATATAAATATTAAGTGCAATCATGGTTGCAGTGTAATGTTACAATAGCTGTAGATTTATTAATAGTTAATTGTAGCTCATTTATAGTAGCTGGATAGTAGTGGCAATAATAGATAGGAATCAAAGTATATCATTGTTATTATTATTAATTGTAAGTCATCGTTAGTATGGCACCGTAATATCTAAAGCGCAAGAAGTAAACATAACTAAGAAAACATTACTTTTATATGAACAGAATCTCAACGGATTTTTTTTTTTTTTTCATAAAATGAGATTATATGCGATCATGAAAATCGGAGTACATTTAACGCAGCCTTTGTTTTCCCAGTGGTTAATACTGTTGTCCAGAGTCGGAAGCAGCAAACTTAATATCAGACCCTTGTAAGGAGGATATGATTTTCCAGAATGATCAATAAATATGAGGGATATTGGCGCTGGTCTTTCCTTTTCCCCCTCCCTCCCCAAAAAAAAAGTTACAACCAGCAATTGAGTGTAAATATATGAATCTGGGCTCAAAAGTTCTCATCTTTTTCTCCATCAAAGCAACCGGTCAACACTACAGCAGTTGATCCTTAAATCTGTCTTTCCCTCTGCTTCTGGTCAATCTATCTTTCCCTCCGGTGTTCAGTTTATCTTTCCCTCTGCTTAGCGTCAGTCAACTTTCCGTCTGCTTGTCGATCTGTCTTTCCCTCTGCTAGCCAGTCTATTTTTTCCTCTGCTGGTTAATCCATCTTTCCCTCTGTTGGTCAGTCTAGCTTTCCTTGTGGTCAGTCAAGGTTCCCCTCTGCTGCTCAGTGTTTCCCTTTGCAGGTAAATTTATTTTTCCTTTTACCGGTATGTCAATTCATCTTTCCCTCATGGTCAGTCTATCTTTCTCCCTGCTGGTCAGTTCGTCTTTCCCTCTACTGGTCAGTCTGTCTGTGTCTCTACTTGTGGCGTACAGTCTTTTCATCTCTAATGTACTGGGTCGAAGTTATCAATTTTGACCTTTGACGAAAGGCGTTTCATCCTGAATAAAATCATCTGGTTTATGAGTAAAATAGCATCCTCATTTTTCAAAGGATTTACAAGTGTTTTATTTATTTATTTTACTTTACCCCATACCCAACGAAAAGCGGAAAAGAGTTTAGTGTTAACCTGATTTGCTTGGCCGCAACTGTAAAAGGATTAACCACACAGTAACGTCTCTTTGGAGCAACAGTGAACTAGATTAGGTTAGATTTGGATAGGCTATATTAGGTTAAGGTTCGATTGTTAGGGTAGAATTTACTCCAACCGACAGTTTACATTCAGCTTGGAAAGACTTCGGCCGTTATTCTAGTAGCTACAGTGAGGAAGCTTACTGACATCTTCCTTATCGGTACGTTTCTGATCCTGCTCCGTTACTGTATTCTTGTGTGTTATTCATGCAGTGTATGTCGATACTGAAAAGACATGAAAAGCAAACCAGTGGATATTAATGAGTAGTTTGGAAAGTAAATCGCTAAGGAAGAGGCATTAGGGAGCCTTCTTACTCGAGAATACTGTCCCTCATGTATTGATGGGGGTAAGGACGGTTGTGTATCTCATGCAGTTCGGAATGTGTCCTAACGGCAGCAAAATCACCAGACAATACGAAGGATTTCATTTAAAAGCGCGTCAGTGTTCTGGAATATTTTACATGATAATAGGGAATTCCTCACGTGTGTAGCTGTAATTCAATATTGGTTAAATTGTCAAAGAAGAGTTAGCTACCTGTGCTTCATAATATTCGTAAATCTTCAAAGGAGGAAATTCGTTACCCATGTTTCATTTAATATGCGGAAACTTATCAAAAGTTTGGTACGTGTGCCACTTGATATTTGCAAAATTTTCAAAGATGGGAGTTCGTTACCTGTGTCACTTAATATTCGTAAATTTATCAAAACAGGTAGTTCAGTATGTGTCACTTAATATTCGTCAGATTATCAAAGTTCATTACCTGTCACAACGTTCGTAAAATTTTCAGAGGAAGAGTTCGTTACCGGTGTTACTTAATATTCGTAATATCGTCAAAGGAAGAGTTCGTTACTTATGTGTCACTGTAGCTAATATTCGTAAAACATTCAAAGAAGAGGTCGTTACCTGTGTGTTACTTAATATCGCAAAATCTTAGAAGGAGGAAGTTCGTTACCCGTGTCAATCGCAAAATCTTCATAGGAGGAAGTTCGTTACAGGACTTAATAGCTATTCGGAAAATGATAAGGGAATTCGTTACCTGTCACTTCGTAAAATTTTATCTAAGGAGGAAGTTCGTAATGTGTCACTTGTTCGTAATATTATCGAAGGAGGGAGTTCGTTAATTGTGTGTCACTTTATATTCGTAAAGATGTCAAAAGAAAATAGCGTTCATTTATAGACTGAAAATTACTTTGTGTTTATGTGGATATTAACGTCATTCATAACATAACTTTAGTGGATATTTATAATAAATGTACATACGGTATTTTACATTTAATATGTATATGATACTCGTTAGAAAAAAAAACATAAACGCTGTTTTGCTTAATCTTCATCATAGGCTATCCGTGTTTTCCACTAACGCATTAAAAAGACAAACCACATATAAACCATAATAGCTAAGCATAAATAAAGTAATAAATAGGCCACACTGAATCCAGAAGAAAAGGAAAAATAATGCAATAAGTGTAGAAGAAAGCATAGAGTGCATAACGCAGTGAATAACGTCTTCATTTCTCATTCAAAGTTTGTGAGGTAGGACATTTACGGGGATAACACTTTCATGCACATTTATCGTTTACAGGGCCGGATTAAACTTAATAGGGGCCTGAGGCACAGATCAGCTTGGGGGTCCCCACCGCTAAATGTATATGTACAGTAATAAGAACAAAAAATAAATTGCTTGTTACTGTTGTTTATGCAGAAATCAAAGTCCACGACTTTTGGTAACTTAAACACTTTTCTTTCTTTCATTCTAGAAAATTCTTCAATGATATCAAATTTCAATCAACCCTAAATGTACAGTATATATAATTAAAAAACAAAAAATAAATTGCTTGTTCCTATTGTTTATTCAGAAATCAAAGTCCACAATTATTGGTAACTTAAGCACTTTTCTATCTTTCTTTCTAGAAAATTCTTCAACGACATTAAAATTTGGTGACATATATGGCTAACTATTTTAATCCTTAGAATCTGGGGGCCTCTTAGAGTCTGGGGGCCTGAGGGCAGTGCCTCAAGTGTCTCATGGTTAATCCGGCCCTGATTGTTTACTTCATTAATTAGTTTTTATTCATCGTTTAGGCATTTACTTTCTCAGTTTCCATATCCCCTCGCAGATTGGCTGAACATTCTACTTCTCGTCCATTCTTCCTGCCTCTTTGACTCATCTCCATCTAACACCTCCAGTTCGAAAAGTTCCTCTAAGCTGCATAAAATCGTCTGAAGGTAGCAAGAATAGAATACAAAATCCGTCACTGGACTGAAAGGGATTAAACTTTTCACTAGTTCGATTCACTCTTCATTTATATGCACCATGAGTCACCGTTTCACAACATCTATCAATCACCTGACTAATCTGCACAGTCACCCTTTCACAACATCTATCACATGACTCATCTGCACTGACTTTCACACCAGTCTCTCAGTCATTCACAAAACAATCTACAGATGTCGCGTTCACTATGGCAAACATCAGGGCATCGTCTTAGTAACTGATGCATGAGATACGACCCAGACCATTCGTCACCTGTTTCCCGTTTTCCCTCACCATTCGTCACCTGTTTCCCGTTTTCTCTCACCATTCGTCACCTGTTTCCTGTTTTCCCTCACCATTCGTCACCTGTTTCCCGTTTTTCCTCAACATTCGTCACCTGTTTTCCATTTTTCCTCAACATTCGTTACCTGTTTCGTTTTCCCACACCATTCCTCCAGTGTTCCCGTTTTCAGTCACCATTCACCTGTTTCCCGTTTTCCCTCACCACTTGTCACCTGTTCCCGTTTTCTGTATTCGTCGCCCGTTTCTTTCTTTCCTTTTTTTGTTTTTGTTTTAACAGGTATTAAGCTACCACAAAGACATTACTTATTCTTGTCATACTATAACGATATTAAACCATTCGTCACACAACCATGAACACAGACATCACTATTATCATAAAAAAAAAAAAAAAAAAGTACAGTATTTGGCAGTTTTCCCTCAGCGTCATATGCACTCAGGGCCGTTCATAATTCCATGCCTGCTCACCTTGGCCTGCGCTTTTACGAGATAAATGCAATGGCCAAGATATCTTTCAGTCCTTCTCACATGAGTTTTCCTCTACAAATTCACACATTCCTTACCCCTCCACAAAATATTCTGCCATATCACTCACCTGCCTAAAAGTACCACCCCTGTCTGCCCCCCCCCCTTTTTTTTTTTTTTTTTTTTCGTGCAGTACAGATTTCCAAAACGGTAGTAGTTTTATTCCACGATAATTTTTGTATTAATTTTGCGATTTTCGAGGCTTTTTTTTTTTTTTTGAGGATGTCTACCATCATAGCTTTTTAGTGAAGTTTGGTAGCTACAACATCCTTTGTATAGTCCCGATTATCAGACTTAAGATGAATTCCCTGTCATACAAGTAGATGGTTGGGAAAGGAGTGTACCTTATAGCCTTTTCCCCCCTCTCTCTCTCTCTCTCTGACTTCACGATCAGATTTATCACTGCGACTTATTTTTCTGGAAGGAACGAGAAGAGAGCAGAATATTCCACTCTTGTTCTTCCTGCCGAAAGAAAGCTTGTTCACTACAGGGAATCGAGAATGGGTTGTATGTGACTCAGGGACCAGGGTTTGTAGCATATTTTCTGCAGGAAGTTCATCGCTCTCGCTCATTTGATTAGTTTTACGTATGAAGTTGGTTCTCTATTATCCTTTTTCTTTTTTCTTGGAGAGAACGATTTGCGGGCTTTAGCTTTTGGATCAATCTTTAAAAAAATAAAAATGCCTTCTTATTGGCCAGAATTTGCAGTCAAGATTAGCCATTGACACTCTTGGCTATCACTGTATTGATTTTTTTTTTTTTTTAACCCATCATAATTTTCCTTTAATCTCTTTGCTACGATACGGTGTCTTTATTATTTATTCTGGAAGCCTTAAAACAATTTTAATCGGGTTAAGGGAGATCTCTAGTGGATGGGTTAATGAAGGCCATTTGTAATCTCATATACCGGTATATATGTATACCGCATGTAGGCCATATATATATAATGACATTTATTTAGGTATTAGTGCATACGGTACACCTTATGAGATGTAGTTAAGCCATTTAAGTTCCTGTCAGTTTATAGGTATCGGTAATGCTTTTTTTATAGTTTCTTATAGAGTTGGTGTTAAGGTGGTTTATGAACCGTAATGCATTTAGGATGTAGACTTTTATAATTAAACTGGTAATGCTACAGGCTTGGTGTTTATACAGTGTGTGTGTGTGTGTGTTTCTAAATTCAGAAAAGATTATTCATTTTAGGAGAGCCTCATGGTTGTAAAGAGGCAGATATAATTAATGATTGCATCTAACCACTGCAGTCCGAAGGATTACTGTTAAATTAACATAGTTGTATATTATTTGCAGGAATGAAATGATATACGGTAAAAGTTATGTTGCAAGGGTTAAAATTAAAACGGGTAATGTAAGCGGTAATGATGCATTGCTTTTTATCATTATCGTTATCGTGGCCAGTATACACTACAGCTATAGTCTTTTTAACTTTGTCCAGATTTTGTCTTTTTACATACTATTTCAAGTAAGTGGCAACTTTTCCACTTGGCAATACCAGGACCTTAAATCATTTCCGTAACACTTCTTTGTGAGTAGCATAATATTGCTCGTCTCTTGTTCATCTCAGGTTTCAGTGTGGAGAGATGGCAATTTTACTCCAGGTTAGAGTAAAACGGGTAGCTATAGTAGCAATCTATCACTTTTTATTGCTGGTAAATTTTCTGTACCTATATATTACACTGTACACCTTTTGGGAGGTGGTTATCTTGGAGGGAATGAAAGAAAAAAATAGTCTCTTCTGAGATATATAATTGTCTCAGGACATTCTCATATTTCCTCACTTTCATGCATTTTTCTATCGTACTGTCGCTTACATGCATTATCACAGAGCCTGATTATATTTTCATATATTTTCTTGCCTATACCGTTGCTGTACGTTAACCTGCAAAGGATAGTACCGTAGCTTATTGTACAGGCTATTTTATTATTGTTATCCCCTAATCGTCTGGGAGCAGCAAAATCCTGCTTCCTGATAGTCGGGAAACCTTTGCTGTTATCCAAAATATTTCAGACGCCTTGGGCAGAATTTAAACATCTTTTAATTTCCAGTCTGCTGTCCTGCATTTTCTGTCCCCCCTCCCCCCTTCTTTTGTGCCTTCATCTCAGGTTTCTTTTTCAGTCATTCTGTAGCTGTTTTTGTAGACGGCCACTTTCTCCTTTTAAATCTGTTTGGAGGGGTACTCCTCTGGTTTTTGTCTTTCACAAACTCGTTTTATTTTTTTTTTCCTAAACTATGAGCACTGGTCTTCCTCTGGTTTTGTCTTTCACCAACTCTTCCTCCTTAAGGCTGTAAGTAGTGGTCTTCCTCTGGTTTCCTTCTTTAACCAGCGCTTCCCCTTATTCACCAGTAGCTTTTTAACCGTATCCAACATCTAGAATATCGGCTCAATCCTAGCGATGCCCCCAACTTTCAGCTTACCTTTTCACTACGTCCATCACATCAGTCGCTACAGCAATCACGGGATGTTTTGGCACACCTGCTGCTTAATTTGTTGCTTATTTGTGATTAGGGTCAATGGGACCTTGTTTTTAATGGTTAACAACTAACTATTCCTTCACACACCTCTGCTCGCCAGTCTTCCACACGACTGCCCCCTTATCTTCAGCGACACAAGCTACCTTATTCCATCAACTAACAACACATCCCATTCCATCATCCAAGCTCAGTCCATCGTCTTAATATCTGGTACCGTACGGTACGTTTTTCTTTGTGCGTGTGTGTGTGTGTGTTTTGAAGTATATACTTCAGTAAAATTAGCTTTGTAGAGGTTAGGCGGTGAATTGACTTCGTGCTTTCTCTATCCCTGCAAGTTGCTAAGTCTGTACAAGGGCATTACCGGTACCAGCCCAGCAGTGGAATACATTTTTGTGTGAGGGAGCCTATCACGTAACCAATAGCTGAAGTACATTACCTCTGTACCTCTGAATTGGGGGGAGTCAAAGGCTTTTCGTTTCATCAGTCTCTCCTTTCAGTGACCCCCTTTGAGCCTCTTTATCTATGGTGCAGTGTTCCAATTACATGTCTGGTATCTACAGCAGCTGCATTGGTCACTGCTCGACTGCATGCATCCCCTTCCCTATTACGGCAGTCCTGCAACACCTACACAGCCACAAACACATTCTTCTCTTTTCAGTTCAGGTCCCTAATACAACAAATAATCAGTCTGTACTCTTAGGGAGACGCCGTAGTGAAGGGGTTAGGTCTGATGTAGGTTCTGGTATTCAGAGCACACTAAAATATGCCTGAAGAATTAATGAGCAGTATTAGATTATGCCAGTTATTGAGAGAGAGAGAGACGATAGCGGGTGCTGTGGAGGAAGGAGGTGATAAGGTAGAAGATAAACGGAGGGAAAACGGAAAATATGACGAGAAGTTAGGTAGCACGAGAGAGAGAGAGAGAGAGAGAGAGAGAGAGAGAGAGAGAGAGAGAGAGGATTACTGGTGCTGCGGAGGAAGGTGATAAGATAGGAGATAAACGGAGGGAAAACGGAAAATATGACGAGGAATTAGGTAGCACGGCACCTGTAATCAACGATAAAGGTAATGCTGTGAGAATTACCCTTGTTAGGCTCTTTTTAGATACTTGGTAATGTGTAAGTCATATCGATTTGTTGTTAATGTTGTTTGATCATGTGTGTATTTGTTGTTGTTGCCCTAGACTCATCTGGCAGTGAACTTGGTGGAGTGCAGCTGAAGTTGTCATTATCCTGCTTTCTTCCATCTTTTTGGTGGATAGGGAGGGAGTTTAAGGATGTTTGTACGGTATGAATGCATGTATAATAATAATAATAATAATAATAATAATAATAATATAATACCTGTTTATAATTATGAGGATACGATAAACCAAAATGATTAAAATCATTGTCCATAAGCAAGAATCTTTTTTTTTTTTTTTTTAATGCGTCACTTTTTTTTTTTTTTTTTAATGCGTCTGACTCAATGCATAGGCATAAAAGTCCGTTACCTGAGGCCCAACAATCTTCTTACGTATCATACATTGTCCACATGTTACCACTTCAGCGCAAACACCCACCATCCGTATTGAATGCGGTACCGGTACATGCTAGGTCTGTTTTATGCAGGACTGTTGCATGTATTGGTATTAACGGGGTTGTTTTTACATGTTGGCGGGTTTTCGGTAAATCAGTAGAGATTAACGAAATTCAAATCCTTTACACTGTTCCTTGCTCCAGCTGGAACTGGAATCCAAGTCCATTGTGAGAGCAGACCACCTTTGCTCACTGGGCCACCGCGTAGAAAGAGCATGTCATTGTAAAGAAATGGTATAATAATAATAATAATAATAATAATAATAATAATAATGTAATTATAATAATGCGAGTTTGGGTAACTCATGACTTGAGGCCTTGTTCCAAATAGCATAAAAGACTCTTAGCATCTTTTCCCCAGTGATCCAGTATGCAAATTACACGTTCATATTCTCTTATGTTACGCTAATTATATATTTGTATCGGTGCCAGAGTCGAGTATATTGAGGAAATGTGCAAAATAAATCGCAAATGAAGTGGTACGAAATCTTCACATGAGGATAGCGAGGTGTACTGAGCAAAATGAATAGCTGAGGAAGGTGTGATATTTTCACAAGAGGATAGCGAGGTGTACTGTGCAAAATAAATAGCTATGGAAGATGTGCTGCGAAATCACAGCACTAGAATACGTCCATCAGTACAAATCAACCTCACACGGTCGTTAAGAAAACAATTTGGTGACTAAAAAATGTAGGTGGGAAGGAGGAGGTTGAAAAGGGATCAGGAGAGGTAAGGGAAGGGGATGAGGGGAGGGAAGGGGAAGGGGAGACGAAGGAAAGGGAAGGGAAGGGAAAGAGAGGAAGGAATGGGAAGGGGGAGAGAGAGAAGGGGAATGGGAAAAAAAGGGAAGGGGAATGGGGATGGAGGGCGAGGGGAGAGAAGGAAAGGGAAAGGTGGAGATGAAGGAAAGAGAATGGGGGAGACGAAGGAAGGAAAAGGGGGAAGAAGGTGGGAGGAGAGAGGAAGGAAAGGGCAGGGGGAGAGGGGGGATGAGAAAGGAAGGAAGGAGAAGGGGGGAGTTGGGGATGGGAAAGGAAGGAGGGGCGAAAGAGAGGGGAGGGTAGAGGAAGGAATGGGAAGGAGGAGAGAGGTGGGGAGGGAAGAGGAAGGAATGGGAAAGGAGAGAGGGTGATGGGAGGAAGGGGAAGGGGAGAGGGGGATGGGAGAGAAAGAAAGGGGAAGGGAGAGAGAGGAAGAAGAGAGTGGAGGAGGAAGAGGGAGATGAGAGGAGGGATCAGGAATGGCAAGGAGGACGAAAAGGGGAGGTAGAAGGAGGAAGGGGAAAGGATAGACGAAGGAGTAGGAGGGAAGAGTAAGTGGAATATTTGCCGGTAGTCTGCTGATCGAACAAAGAACAATTATTACATATGAAAATGAGTTGACTGAAAAAAAGCACACAAAAAATACTCGTCAGACAAAAAGGGAAAAACAGAAACAAAGTGTAATATATAAACGACTGACTATTTTTGTTAATCTTGCGAAATGTAACTCGGATGCAGTAATAAAAAACATGAAAAACTAGTGTCATTATAAACGGAATAATATTAAGTAAAAACAATCTGGAACCACTTCAGTACGATGGTGCCTTTTTATTATATTCTTACTACCTCCAAACAGATCAGGGTGAGAAAGGAGGGAAATTAAGGGAATAGAAAGGGTTAAGGTGGAAGGAGGGGAAAAGAGAGAATGTAGAGGGGAGGAAAAAGGGAAAAGGAAAGAGAATGAAAGGGAGGATCTTAAGGATGAGGTTGGGAAAGGGGTGAGGGGGAGAAGACGGAGGAAGAGCGAGAGGGAATTAAAGGAGGGGGTAGGGGATGGAGGGAGTGTAAAAGATGAGAGGGAGGGAGAAAGGGAGAGAGAATGGAAGGAAGGAGGATCAAGGATGAAGGATGGCATGGGGAGGAGAGAGAATGGAAAGATGAGGGAGGGAGCGAGGAGAGGGGGAGTAGAGTGAAGAGGCGGGAGAGAGAATGGAGAGAAGGGAGGCCAAGGATGAGAGAGAGAGAGAGAGAGAGAGAGAGGCAGAGGAGGGGGGAGAAATGATGAGAAGGAGAGGTCAAGGATGGTTGACGGGAGGAGGGGGAGGAGAGAGGATGAGGGGGGTAGGAATTGAAAAAGGAGGGGTGGATGATGGGGTAAGAACGGAGAAAGGAGGCATGGATAGGGGCGAGGGAGGGGAGGAGGGAAGAAGAGAAGAGGAGGAGAAATAAGGGAAGAGAGCCAGAGAAGAATCGGGAGGGAAGGGGAAGAGGGGGCGTAGGGGAGGAGGGAGAGGTCATGTGCTCGTAAGGGGGAGAGGTAGGAGAAAGTGGAAGATTAGGTCAGGGAGGGAGGGGGGGAAGGGGGGGTGAGGGAGGGAAGAGGAGGGAAGGATGTAAAGGGGAAAGGGAGATGAGGATTAGTAAAGGAGAGATTCAGGGAAGGGGAAGGATGTATGTGGCTTTGGGGATAGATTACATAGTTCGTTGGTACCATGACCTAGCAGTCCTCGCAACAAATGGCTTCACTTGTCACCACTTGGACATTAACACACCGTCCATACTGAATCCATGCTAGAGCTGCCTTAGGATTGGCGTGGTGGCAGTAGCGTTGGTGTATTTATAACGTGTCAGTGAGTCTTGTGGAAACTAAGACTTTTATCGCCTACAGGTAATGAGTGGCGTCGTAGGCCAGTGTTTTTGGTATTTGCAGACGGTTTTATTGAGCTTAAAGAACCGTAGTGTAGTAGTGAAGGAGTTAGTGAAGGCTGACTTGAAACGTTGTCAGAGTTCTTATAAGCTAAACAAAAGCGCCTGAAAAGTAGCAGGACTGAAGGAAGATGCGTCGTAGGAGTGAAGTGGTTTACGAAATTCACAAACTGTTCCTTGCACAGACTGGGATTGATTTCGTGTGTTTTCGGACAGCGGCTCATATGCTAACGTAACCCCCATCTCCCCCAGGGCCAAGTGAGGAAAAGAGGGGGCGGTGGTGTGGTCGGAAACATACCGTAATTAGTTCGCAGTCGAGAAGTTTTGGGTTCGATTCCAGGGCCGACCATGATACCGCACCCCCCCCCCCCTCTCTCCTAGCCTGATCTTAGCTACCGTAGAGCTGCACTGGGGACCTGGATTGGAAAGTCGACGATTGCGTTTATTATTCTTTGGGAAGGTTGGGCATTAGCTAAAAGAATGTCTGCCTCAGTGATCATCGTGCAGTCGATAGGTATCAATTTTATTTTCTTTAGAGAGAGAGAGGGAGAGAGAGAGAGGTAAGGGGATTCCCGGTATAAATATAAAGGATAAACTGGTTAGTGTCATAAGGGCTTATGTGCACCCAAACTCGCTTAACAGTGCAAGTGATATTTAACTCTCTCTCTCTCTCTCTCTCTCTCTCGACTACGTGATATATGGTGGGTGTCGCACGATTTATTGACCCCCTAAAAAAAAAAAAAAAAAAAAACAATTGTCCCCTCCATAAATTTCACATTGAGCGAGTTCCCATCACAGTCGATTAAATTCGTTTCAAAATCCATCGTCCATTTTTCAGGGATAGGCTACAAGTTTGGGGAAATTCGCACTGCCAGGTATTTCTAGTTTATTTTGTTTTATCGTTAATGATTGGTATAATATGGTGTTTGAGGTTAATGACATTGGCTGTTAGTTTTGGGAGCGTGTTTAATGGGGTATTTTTCCATAGCCTCATTTACCCCTTTGGTTGCGATGGTTTCTCTCTCTCTCTCTCTTTCCATTTTATATTACTTGAGATTTTTTGAAGTTGAGAGGTGAGATATTTTTAATTACTGTAGGTTACTTTTACTATAACGGCCTAAAATGATCTCCATCTTGATTGCTAAGTTGTAATAATAGATGAGCACCAGAAAATGATGTTAGTCACGGAGATGTGGCATGGAAAGAATTGTAGAGCCTTAGCACTGACTTTTTCTGTCCGTGAGCTGCATTAAGCGACTAAAGGATCAGTGGGCCAAGTTAAAGAAATATAGAAGAAATCTGTTAAATAAGTCGTGTGGAGGTAGCAAGAAAAATCAATCCAACACGTCACAGTACTGAAGGGGTTTTAGTTAGGGACTGTAGGGCATAAGGGACTGTAGGGTTATCTGTATAGGGTCTGTTTAGGGTATATAGGGTATCAAGTGCCCCTATTCTCGTCGGTTGAGGAAGTCCCTTAACACCTTTTCCTAAAATATTTAGTACCTTACTGTACTGTCCTATTCTGTGTCGCATAAATCTTTCAAACATCGCCTTTCTCAGCGTAAATGATGCACAAAATGATATTTACGACCCATGTCCAAAAGTAAATCGCAAATAAAGGTGTTAGGGAGCCTTCTTAACCGACGAGAATACGAGCCATTGTCTGCCTGTGGGCCGTATTTTCTCTCGTTTATGGGGCTTTCTAACACCTTACTCTTACCTGCTGCGTTCATTTTAACCATGTAAACTTGCAATCTCTTAATCTTGAATATTTAGCTGTAGCGAGAGGTTAACGTTAGAAATAGGTGTTAGTCACGAAGAGGTGCTGTGGGAATGTAGTCCTCGTATTAACTAATTTTTCCCGTGAGCTACGGGAAGTAAACTGCAGAAGGACGAAAATATCCGACTAGTTAAAGTGAACGAACTATTGTCAACGAATTATTACGATATAGTTTTAAGGATAAGGGATGGCTATAAAATGTGCAATTCAAAATATACCGGTATCTGTTTATATTCTCGTTATTATGTACGATATAGGGGATAAATTGTTTTCCGTATCATCGTCAGGCAGTACTATTGTAACAGGACGAATTATGACCCTGAAGACTTACAGTACAAAATAAGAATTGATTACGGAGAAAAATACAGTTGTACACAGGCACCAAAAAGAAAAAAAAATGATCTGGTGTATGATACAAGAAACAAAGACCGTTGTTCATATTTGTCTTTCTTTCAACACTGGAGAACGAGTTATTTTGAAGTATGGAAGATATATGGTTTAGCCAATAGAGAAATAAATTACTTTTTTCATAAGTCTTTGTTCCGTTTTATTTATCTTTTAAAGGTGAGGTAGGGATGCGTTTTTCACAATTCTTTGTCAGCCAGCATGACAACTGTGGCAGAGAACGAATTATTTTAAAATGTGGGATGATTATAGAGCAATATAAAACGTTATTTCCAAGTTCGAATGAAGATAAGACCCCCCCCCTCTCTCTCTCTCTCTCTCTCTCTCTCTCTCTCTCTCTCTCTCTCTCTCATTAGTGATAGAACAACACTTGAGAGCGTTTTCTGTTTTTTTACGGCATTTACGGCAATTTTTTCAGGTGATGGACGGTTTGGGAGAATTGTGCGGTTAGAGACGTTACATTTCAAGTAAAATTTTTGACCCATTCAGTTCAATGACGTATTTTGTTTTGCTATCCATACTATTTAGATTTTTTCTCGGATTGGAGGGGTTAGATGTAGCCAAAACTAGCCATTTCACTACAAGAAGCTCCCGCAATTTTAATATCGGATGGAGGCTGCAAGAATAGTGAAAAACGCCAACGTAATGAAGGGGTGAAGAT
The DNA here is from genome assembly GCF_032717465.1 of Coenobita brevimanus. NCBI lineage: Eukaryota > Metazoa > Arthropoda > Malacostraca > Decapoda > Coenobitidae > Coenobita > Coenobita brevimanus. Next base: position 36,119,693 of record NC_137013.1, read on the forward strand.
ATGGTACCGAAATTAGTACTTTTATTTCTATTATTTTATTTCGTATGTTAATGATACACACACACACACACACACACACACACACACACACAGTTTATTTCCATGACTCGTAGTAGATATGAGAGAGATTAACCAGTAGACAAATAAATCTACTTTACCTATGCTGTTTAAGACGGTGCGCTCAACAGGTTAATTTGTAGCTTAGGATGGTGGAATGATTTGTTCGTTTTTCATATTTCTTCGTCTGTGAAGTGACAGGAGCCACACTTGTGAACGATGTATTACGTAGTGTACTTAGGCTGTTATTACCGGTATGGCTAGGGGACGATTTTTTTTTCTTTTTTAATGGCTCGTACTCAAATATATGGCTTCCCGTTTTGAAATTCGAGGTAATTGTTTCATATTTCTTCGCGTGGCTGTAGTGATATATTGACGTCGGTGAACGAATTATTAGCCTAGGATTTATAAGGTATGCAACCTGAATTGTGAAAGATCGGATAGTACGTCGTGTTTCATATTTTTTCGTGTGTTCATTTTTTTTTTTATTCGCCCATGAGTAATCTGAATTATTATAGCATCGGTACTTCAGGAGCGATAATATATGGAACAATTATAGAGAAGGTTAAAAACTATTGATTATGCAACCTGTTGCATTATTGAAGGTGGCTTACAATATTGGCGTACGAGGTGTATGTTTTCATTTCTTCGTTTGTGAGTAGCGATGAAGGCACACTATAGAACGAATTTTTATGGTACCTTATCATCAGTATGTAAAGAAAACTACTGTTGTGAAGATAAAAGGAATATGTGTATGTCCCCCCCACAGGTGTATAATAGGTACGTTCCCCCCCCCTTCTCCGTCTGTCTGTCTGTCTCTCGTCTGTGAATCGTCATACAATACAAGGGATTAAAGTCACTCAAGTTGTCACAGTGGGAGTAGCAAATGAATAATGCACGGTAAACACTGATAACCCTGTCGGAGCCGTACCCGCAACACACGAGAAATCGCCCGGCAGACTGGAAAGGGAGTGAAATACATGGTTCCGGAGACGATAATTGCTTAGGGGAGAGTACATTTAAGTTTGAATATACAGTAGTTTTCATAATTCTTCGTCTAAATTTGAACATAATTTTCATAATTCTTTGTCTAAATTTGAACATACTTTTCATAATACTTCGTCTGAATTTGAACATTTTTTCATAATACTTCGTCTGAATTTAAACATTTTTCATAATTCTTCGTCTAAATTTGAACATACTTTTCATAATTCTTCGTTTGAATTTAAACATTGTACTTCACAATTCTTTGACCGTCAGTAGTCATAGCCACACCAGTGAACGAATTATTGTGGTGCCTCTAGTAATACACGACGATTATGGGGAAAATTATAGTTCGATTACATAGCTTATCTGTTTATTGGAGTTTGAATTATGCCTGAACCTGAATTAGGCCTGAACCCTTTCAATCCGATGACGTGGTGTATTTTTATTCGTGATGTCTAGATAATTTTATTCAGCAACATGTTAAGAGAGGACGCTTATTATTATTATTATTATTATTTGCATTTTTAATCTTGCTTTCTCCAGATTATGGTTAGTCCAACCTAGGAATTATTATTATTATTTTCATTTTTATTATTTATTATTATTTGCATTTTTATCCTCGCTTTCATCAGATTATATTATATTTAGTACAGCAACAGAAGTTATTATTATAATTATTATTATTACAGGTATTATTATTATTTTCATTTTGCACTTTTATTCGTGTTTTCTCTAGAGTATTTTGTTTAGTAGAGATTCTTCAGACCGGAGGGGTTAGCTGCAGCCTTCATTAACCACGTCAGTCGTCTACCAGCAGCAAGAATAAACCACAAACCTATATCATTAAAGTGTAGTGCTGAAAATATGATACGAGATGGGTGTTTTCATATTTCTTCGTCCGCCAGTAGTGATGTACAACACCGGGGAACGAAATATTATCCCTTTACCCTGAGGTGATCTCAAACCTGAATTAAAAACGAAAAAAATGTGGTGGTAGCCAGAACAGAATAAAAAGCTGTATTGGTACTGAAGGGATTAATGAGCTGTTTCTGACTACACTCATCATCACTTGTTTCTTTATCGCCCTGGTGAGAGGGAAGTAGGGGACAGTGCTGGAAAAAGGCCAGGGGAGGTATTGACCCCACATCACACTCGCTCTCTCTCTCTCTCTCTCTCTCTCTCTCTCTCTTACACACACACACACACACACACACACACCTGCACCGTCATTATTCTTCAGCCTGCCCTTACATCAACCCTGTCTTCCACCTCCTTCTCGCTAGGGGGGTGGGGGGGATAAAGAAATCAGTAATCGTGATGGTACAACAAGACGTCCCACATACACTGAATTAACTTATCTCCGCTAGCTAATATACGACATTTTGGTCCGCGTACTAAAGGGGTCAATTTTAACAACTATAGGATGAGTATTGTGAAGAAATTTATAGTACTGGTGTAGTCTAGGGGTGAGGGTGTCTCTGATGTGAAATAAAATCGTCTGGAGGTGGCTGCGTTAAAATACTGAAATAGACAGATAGATAGATATGTTGTCAGATTGAAGGATTTAACAGCAGACAGGCATAGATGTTTTTCTGTCGTATTCCTTTGTTCAGGGTTCGTATTTTTAGAGTCTGTGGTACGATTTATTGGCCAATTTTGTGAAGATATACGACACGCAAGAAATATCACTAAAATTACGTGATCGTGAAGGGTGTGCACCGTGATTCTTAAGGGCTGTCGCGTTTCTTTAAGTTTCGTTCACGAGGAGGGGAGTTTTAATACAGTGTGATTTTGTTTGTGTTTCGTTCGAGTCTTAATTCTGATGAGCTGTGATTAGTTTCTTTGAAGAGTGTTAATTCAAATACGGTATGAGTCTTGTTATTGGTGTAGGCCTATCTTGATGTATTGTTCAAATCTTAATACTATTTGACTTATTTTTATTTGCGTATTTTAATGTTTCGTTCAAGTATGATTTGGTATTTTGTGTATCTTCATTTTTGTGTAAGAGTTTGCAAAGAGTATAGGCTATGTGAGGCAGTCGGAATACACATACACACACACACACACACACACACACACACACACCTGTCATCATTGTTTTTCACATCTTGAGTAACATATGATTACATCTATATTGTTATTACCGTGCTGTTTTATTCAGCGTAGGAGAGACTTAACAGTGAAGGGGTTAGTCTTCAGTAACCTTCTCATGATGGTGATGTCTGTCCGATTTTTATTCTTGTTCTCTCTGGACGCCGGTACTCACCTTAGGAAAGACTGATGGAAACGAAGAGCAAAGGTGTTGGGGAAGCAGGTTAGTTGGTGTGGTTGGATTCCCTCAAGAGACAGCTGGCGGGTGTTGGGTTGTCATGTTATGTAATACTATGAAGGCCTGGGTCGTTAATATTCTGAATTATGGAAGCCTAGACCTTTATCCCTACGCCTTGGTAAGGGTATCTTTATTATTCAGATTGAGAGTGATAAAGGCCCAACCGTTTTGCGAGTAATGGGAACTGTACACGGGATCCAGTTTTGTGTCCATGTCTGGCTCTGTGTATTTATGACGTTCATGTTGTACTTTGAGCTGAAACGGAATAGGCTAGCTAGTTGTCCGTCATAAGAGGCTGGATGTCAAAGGAATTCTTATAATGTGGATACTACATAATCTACTAGTACCGTACATGATTTGTCTCCCTACCTTCCTATCCTGTTTCTTGGTAACATTTTACAGGTTTTTAAAGGAAATTTAGTCACGTACAGATAACACTTGGACTAAACAGGTTTAACTCCGTAAATCTAGGTAACGTTCTCCTTAGCGTGTTCATGCTGCTACCAGACAAATTTATATACCTTAGGAAAGGCCACTCATACTGACATGTTAATGAAGGAACTATCTAACTCTCCAGTTGGGAAAGTATCTCAGCTGAATATAATGATCTGGTCGTGGCAAGAATAACACACACACACACACACACACACACACACACACACACACACACTGGTCGCCATACTGAAAAAGTCACCGTACTAAAAGGTCAGAATAAAGGGTTACTACTGGAGGTAAAATTCCCAGATGTTAAGAAACACCTGTGGCTTAGTTTAATATTTTTACCTGTAAGGATAATATCCGTTTTTGATGTGTTCAAGTAGACTACGAATGCTGTGCAAATTATTTTACTGTTCATCACCATCATGTTCGTCTTCGTCATCGTCACAACCATCATCATCATCATCAGTCATCATCACCTCCACCACCATCACCTTCATCATCACCACCGCCTTCATCCCTGTACCATACCCATCACCACCATCTCTCAACCACATGATGATGCTTAGTGTACCCTCCGTCCTGTAGTCGTCCCGGGTACATTATTTACGCCAATACCGCCGCGCCAGACGTCGTTACGGTACACCTGCACGGCTTAATTACACGTCAGCCTGGCAAGGGCACGTCTGGGGGCCGGACAGGTACGGTTGCGGACCTTAATATCGATGCACTTCACTACGATAAATAAAGAAATCTTGAACACTGATTTTTAAATACAACTGATGCTTTCTTGGGAGACCAGCATATTTTTTGAGACTATTGTTAAGAGCTTAATAATTGTTTGACTAAAATGTGGACTGATATTAGGGTGAGCAGTGGTGTCTACTGGAGGGGTGGACGGATGTTTGTCACTTGCTGGCTGAGAGAGAGAGAGAGGGGACATTTGATGCCGACTGTACGTGCAGGGTTCTTGTTTACAGAACCAACTTAAGATGTGTTCCCTGTCGTCGCAAATTATGTTGCCCTTGTCGGAGAGATGCATTCCACCGAGTGCCCCTCTGGTTACTTATTTATTTATATAATTTATGTTCACTCCTTTTGTTATTTATTTATTTTATATTTTTATCTAGTTATTCCATTTAGCTGCTTTTTACTTGTTTATTTTCTTTTATTCATCGATGTAGTTGCGTGTGAAGTTAATGACCTCACTCTTATCCCACTTCCATGTATAGGTACCCCATCCGTGAATTACCATCCTAACTAATAGTCCTTAATTGCTTCCCTACGGTGACGTCATATTTATTTTTTTTGTAACCCTCACACGATTTTATTCAGCTGAGGAAAGGCAACTGGAAGGGGTTCAACACATTTTTTTTTTAATTCCACAACCAGGGGTCTCCATAACTGAGTGAAATCGTCTGGAGGTAGCAAGAGTAAAGCTTGCAAATTTGTCCTTGAGTTGAACGGATTAATTGCTTTATGAGTGTGCGTGTTACGTAATAAACGAGACATAATTAAGACATATAATCATCCTATTTAAAGAACTTTTTTATTATATTCTTGCTTCCATCAGATAATTTCCTTCAACTTAGTGGAGGCGCCTGCTAGGGTACTGAAGGCTGTGGCCCGTATTCTTGTCGAGTAAGGAGGCTCCCTAGCACCTCTTCCGTAGCGATTTATTTTCCAAACTACCCACTAATATATATATTTTTTTTTTTGGCTTATGTCCTTTTAATATGGACATAGACACACGGAGACAGTAATGGGGCAGAAGCAGAAACAAACCGGTAAGGAAGAGGTGTTCGTAAGCTTCCTAACCGCACCAGAATACCGCCAAAGATCTGACTACTGCCGTTCCGAAAGTCTCTCCTAAGTGGAATAATCGACAGAAGGTAGCAAAAATAAATAAATAAATAAATAAAAACACCGGATTGACGGGGGTAAATGTTCAGACTCCTGGTCATCCTCCTTTCGGGACTTTGGCGAAAGCTTTGCCATTGCACTTGACATCTCAAAGGCTTTCGATCGAGTCTGGCATAAATCTTTAATTTCCAAACTGCCCTCCTACGGTTTCTATCCTTCTATCTGTGCCTTCATCGCTAGCTTCCTTTCTGGTCGTTCTATAGCCGCTGTCGTAGACGGCCATCGTTCTTCTCCTAGATCTATCAACAGTGGTGTTCCTCAGGGCTCTGTCCTATCACCAACTCTCTTCCTTTTATTCATCAATGATCTTCTAAGCTGTACATCTAACCCTATCCACTCATACGCTGATGACTCCACCCTTCATCTTTCCATTCGGTTCCCGCAACGCCCATCTCAACAGTTACTTCAAGAAACAAGGGATGAGGCTATGGCACACCTAATGTCTGACTTGGCTCATATCTCTGACTGGGGTAAAAATAATATGGTTGTCTTTAATGCATCTAAGACTCAGTTCTTACACCTATCAACCCGACAAAATCTTCCACAGGTATACCCACTAATGTTTAATAATATTCAGATTAATCCTGCATCATCCTTGAACATGCTTGGGGTTTCATTTACTCGGGACTTATCTTGGAAAGATCATATTACATCTCTTGTAAAATCTGCTTCCAAGAGATTGGGTGTGCTAAGCCGACTCCGCTCTTTCTTTACCCCTGCACAATTGTTGACTCTATACAGAGGTTTTATCCGCCCCTGTGTGGAGTACAACTCTCATGTGTGGGGAGGCTCCCCACATACAGCTCTTCTCAATAGGGTGGAGTCAAAGGCTTTTCGTCTCATTAACTCTCCTCCTCTTACTGACTCCCTTCAACCTCTGTCTCTTCGCCGCACTGTTGCATCTTTATCTCTTTTCTATCGCTACTTTAATGGTCACTGCTCCTCTGAACTGTCTGCTTGCATTCCTCCACCTCTACGACGGGCGCGTAGCACCCGTCTGGCAGCAAACTCTCATCCCTTTTCTGTCCAACTCTCTAATGCAAGAGTTAACCGTTACTCCCAGTCTTTCATTTATGCAACAGGTCAGCTCTGGAACTGTCTCCCTCTGTCTGTATTTCCTCCTGCCTATGATCTCCAGTCTTTCAAACGTAGTGTGTCCAGGCATCTCAAAATGATCGGATCTTGAATTTGGCTCTCTATTGTATTTTGTTTTTCTCTTGGAGGGAACTGTTACTGCGGGCTCATGGCCTTTGGTTCCTTCTTCCTCGCATAAAAAAAAAAAAAAAAAAAATCATAGGGAACTGGGTTGCTGTCACAACTTGAATACCGTACTGTGTCTGCGTGATATTCATTGAGCCGTTGTTATGAGGTAGCTGTGAGTCTTCTTGGTTACTAGTCAGATCAACCCTCCAGTCTAACTATATCTGGCCATCCACTGAGGTAAAAAGAGTTAAACTGAATCCAGTACCGTTGCCTTGGTATGCATTGGGTGATTGCAGTTTTGACAGAACACTTTAGGTGAAAAATTGAGGCCATTATAGAGTCCTTTCACCTTAAATTGGCCCAGATTTTCGTCCATTGGCAGACTTTCACTTAACTCGGTGATGGAAAATGATAAAGCCACGGCTCTATATCCTTTCCCTAGCACTTCTTCGTGACTAGTGCCATATTCTAGTGTTACTCTATTGCTACAACGCAGGATTCGAGATGGAGAGAGCGGGCAATTTTAGGCTAAGTTAGAGTAAAAAGATTATGTACAGTCACCTCATAGAAGTAGGTTATACATAATTTTCCAAGCACTTCTTCGTGACAAGCGCCATATTCTAGTGTTACTCCATTGCTACAACCCAATATTCAGGATGGAGATAGGAGCAGTGTTAGGCCAAGTTAGAGTTAAAAGAGTATATGTCACCTCATGGGAATAGGGTAATAATCTTGAGAAATTATGTACGGGTGTGTCGTCTCCCAAGTAATTTAATATTCAAGCAACGTCCAGCCCAGTTGAGTATGCAAATGAGATGCGATTATGATTAGCTCCTTAATATATGCAAAGGTCAAGCGGGGATATATTAGCTTAGTCCCCCGTGCTAAGAGAAAATGGAGGATGGGGAAAGTGTCTAAAAAAGTCAGAGAGAGAGAGAGAGGTTAATTTCAAGGTAGGGAAAGTGTATTGGTGTGTGTGTGTGTGTGAGGGGGGGGGCACATGATCACAAGAGGTTACTTTTAAGACACCTATTATTATTATTATTATTATTATTATGAAAAAGTTAAAAGGATTTTGACTAGGTTTAATTATTGAAAGTGTTGACAAGTGAATTTGTGTGAAAGTGAGGTTTTGAAGTAAAGGAGGCGGAAGACATGCAGGATATACAGAGATGAAGTACCGTTCTCTCTCTCTCTCTCTCTCACACACACACACACACACACACACACACACACACACACACACACACACACACACACACACACACACTATTTTTACTTGGCAGTCGACATAGGCCTAATGCTTTCTACCCAATAGGCATTATAAAACTGTGTGTGTGTGTGTGTGTGTCGCATGGGCAGTGGAAGTGGAACAGAATTTTGGAAGCTAAATGAATGAATTAATGAATGGATTTATGGTCAGTATCACTGGCCACACTTGATAATTCTCCGATATCTATGCTTCCTTTCAATATCTAGCTCCTTTTTACTGAGAAATAAGTTAATAATGATGTTGATACGAGTATTAAGACTCTCTCTCTCTCTCTCTCTCTCTCTCTCTCTCTCTCTCTCAGGAATGTTGGATGCTGAACCACGTGTTTTTGTTGATGTCCTGGTTGTGGGTTTACTGATGGTGGTGGCGGTGTGTTTGTTAGTTCAATAAGTTGGTGTTGTGATAAGGTATCTTAAATGTTGTGGTGGTTCCTTTCATGTTTTGTTGTTATTTTTATTATTTTTAATTATAAAAATTATTGTAGATCTTTGCCCCTTGAAAATGCAGTCCTCTCTCTCTCTCTCTCTCTCTCTCTCTCAGCTGTGGCTGACCTTCCTTAACCTTCACCCGTGGGGGTCTAGGGGATGAGAGTAGGGGAGGGGAGGGGAACAGTCCTTATAGTCCTGTTTTCACCCCCCTTTCCCCTTCCCCTCTCTTCCCCCTCTGGTTGCTCACAACTTGCCCCTCCCGTCTCTTAGTCTTTACGCGCGCGCACACACACACACACACACACACACACACACACACACACACACACACACACACACACACACACACACACACATTATTATAAGTTAGGAAATAAAACCCTATACACATGAGAAAGACCTAGGTGTGATTATCAATAACAGACTATCTCCGGCTGACCATATCAGCGAGAAGGTACGGAACATGTATACACTGCTTGCAAATATGAGAATAGCATTCACATACATAAATGAAGACATGCTAAGAAGGATAATAACATCATTCATTAGACCAACCCTGGAATATGCATCAGTAGTCTGGAGTCCTCATCTCAAAAAACACATAGACAAGATTGAAAAAGTTCAAAGGGCCGCTACAAGATGGATACCAAGCTTAAGGGACCTAAGCTACGAAGAAAGACTAAATAAACTGAATCTACGAACGCTACAGGAGAGAAGGAAAAGAGGTGACATGATAATGCTATATAAGTGCATATCAGGGAAGGAGAAAATAGACATAAATGATTACTTAACATATGGAGAAGCATCAGCAAGAGGACACTGCAAAAAACTTCATAAGAAGAGAGGTGATAAAGACGTAAGGAAATTCAGTTTCCCTAACAGAGCAATTGATCTATGGAATGCACTACCGAATGAAATAGTGTGTGCCAAAACAATTCACAAATTTAAAGATATGTACGATAAATATGGTTTAAGACACGGGACAGTACGAGCTTGACTCATTCCTGTAAAGATACAATTAGGTAAGAACAATTAGGTAAGAACACACACACACACACACACACACACACACACACACACACACAGTTAAAAATGCTTACCTTATGCACACATGTCCACATACCATGTGTACATTAACCCACAAATACCCATTTGATTTACATAATAATTACTGTACATTTACGTAAGCACTCAGAGACGGTTCAAAAATCATGAGCGGGCGCGTACAAACTGCATGCGTGTGTGTGTGTGTGTGTGTGTGTGTGTGTGTGTGTGTGTGTGTGTGTGTGTGTGTGTGTTGACGTATAGATAGGGTGTACAGGGAGGAAATGGCATAAGATAAGGAAGTAATAGATGAGGTGATTCCAGGTCAAATACGCAGCACCAACAACGGTGCGTATCTTAACCGTTCCACATCTGCAGTTACTGATGACCTTATGCGTAAATTCTGAGGGAGACCATTTTGCGTCCAAAGGTCATCAGTAACTGCAGCTTTGTAACCAGTAAGATTTGTACACATGTTGATATTATATTAATATTTTAGAATTCTCGTCTCTCATTTCTCAAAGTTATGCCCTTTCTTCCCAGGACATCTTGTATAATGCGTGATATAACGATATGCTCATTTTTAACATACGTGGAGCAGTTTTTGGCTCATGTAATATGTAGTACAATACTTCTTTTTACGTAGTACGTTGTTAAATACGCTTTTATGCATATTTTTACACGAGTGTCTCGTTTTACATGGACTAGACATATATATTTCTGGCACATAGCATACAGTCCTAACGTACCAGTCATATCTGACTAATATCCCATAACATTCTGACATGCATATTATCGAGTGCGGTATATATAACTACCTATTATACACACTTGGCATTCTTGAAGTAACACGTTGTTACATTCTAGCCTACAGACTATGCGGTATAGTGTTGTATATACTAGTATTATCTTGTACGGGCCTATAACTCAAAACTTCTATTTATATGTCTATCTATCTATCTATAGACAGACTCCTTAAACCCGAAAGGGGTGGTCACAAACAAATCGCCTCCATGTCGCCCTGGCCTCCGCCATTTCAGTGCCCCCCTCCCCCAGCTCACAGCTCCCTCTCTTCCTGGCGCTATTTGCATAGTCCCCAGCATATACACACACTTACATAAGGTCTTCGTGGAAACATTTGGCCAACGCTGAATCAGTCTTGTTCTGTGCTTACCGCCTCTAGTATTTTAACCCACCGGCCCCCAGAGGTGCATAAAATCGTCTGACGTGTAAAGGAAGGTAGAGAAGTAATGGTTAACGTGTTGAGTACGACGACGTGTTATTTTTATTTATTATTTTTTTGCTGTCATTCGTTCACCTTAGAAATTTTCATCCTTTTGTGGCTCATTTGCCGTAAGTCATTGGCAGATCAAGGCAGCACTACAGTTCTACATCCTTTCCGTAGCACTGCTTCGTAACTACTACCATACTCTCCTTGATTTCCTCTTACAGCCTTGTAGATAGTGAGATGGTAATATTTTGCTTAGTTAAAGTGACCAGACAAAGACTTAGGCTATTTTTTCAGCTAAGTGAAAGTAGCTTCTGGTAAGAGCTAGCCTTCATTTCCCCTCTGATACGAGTTTATTCCGAAGTCTCTCTCTCTCTCTCTCTCTCTCTCTCTCTCTCTCTCTCTCTCTCTCTCTCTCTCTCTCTCCATTCTTTGATTACTTATATGGAAGTCTTACCAATATAACCTTTCATGACGTTAGCGGAGTTATTTATAGCCAGATACAGAATACAAAAAGTCAGCTTTGGATCGCGAGGCATTTTGAAACCACTTCAGAGTTTGTACCCCGCATTCGTTGTATCCATTCCCATAATGTTTCGTCAGTGTGTTGTGATACAGAGGGTTATGAGTAGCGAAATATAATGAAATGTAGGGATGTAAGGTAATTTTGCTGGTGTCATTTTAAGTCTAGGTATCAAGATTTTGTAATACCTGGGACTGAAGGTAGAGAAGAGAGAATGATTCCCTTCACTACGAGGTTGGTCAAGGTAGGTAAAGCTGTATGGGAGTAGATAGAATATAATAGATGAGAAAAGATAAGGCTTGGTCGTACTGAAGGGGTTGAAAGTGAATTGGTAAAAGATAGTGACGTCTCTTCATAGTTTAATTCTTTGCATTTCACGTTAACCTTGAGTCATCCTTTCCATACCAGTTTATTTCACTGTATTTCACGTTAACCTCGACTCACCTTTTCCATTCGTTTATTTCATTATTTCACGTTAACCTCGACTCATCTTTTCCGTACCAGTTTATTTCAGTGTATATCACGTTAACCTCGACTTCTTTTCCATACCAGTTTATTTCAATGTATTTCACGTTAACCTTGACTCATCCTTTCCATACCAGTTTATTTCACTGTATTTCACGTTAACCTCGACTTATCTTTTCCATATCAGTTTATTTCACTGTATTTCACGTTAACCTCGACTCATCTTTTCCATACCAATTAATATCTCTGTATTTCACGTTAACCTCTCCATAACTCTGGTGTACCGTATATATTCTTTCCAATATCAAGCAACTTTATTCACGTTTATGGGTAAATTCTGAGTATTGTATTTAAAGAAGGTTTTGCAATTACTATCCCCTCTAGCACGAAGTCTGCTATGAGTTTATTTATTATTATTATTATTATTATTACCATTATTATTTATTTTTTACAGAAGGTGAATTAAGGAAGGAAAAACAAATCAAATAAGTAATCCATACACCAGATTACAGTTGTTATATGGGGTGCAGAAATTAATGTTTATCAAGGGTATCAAAAATAAATAATTTTCTGAACGACGCCATTGTGTTGTAGGCTTGATCTCGTATATTATAATCATCTGTATCAATGTTTTAAGATGCCAAAAAAAAAAAAAAAAAAAAAAATATAGTGCCAAGAAAAGCTGCAGACTAATAATGATTGAAATATTAGCCGGGATGCAATAAGAATATGGACCAAGAAAAACTGAAAAAAAAGACCAAGAAAAACAGCAGAAAAGGACCAAAAAATGCAAGAAAGGACCAAGAAAAACAGCAGAAAAGGACCAAGAAAAACCAGAAAAGGACCAAGAAAAAATTCAAAGGACCAAGAAAAACAGCAGAAAAGGACCAAGAAAAACTGAAAAAGGACGAAGAAAAACAAAAAAAAAAATGGACCAAGAAAAACTTAAGAAAAAGGACAAAAAACGGCAGAAAAGGACCAAGAAAAACTGAAAAAAGGACCAAGAAAGACAACAGAAAAGGACCAAGAAAAACAGCAGAAAACGATCGAGAAAAACAGCAGAAAAGGACCAAGAAAAACAGCAGAAAAGGACCAAGAAAAACAGCAGAAAAGGACCAAGAAAAACAGCAGAAGACGACCGAGAAAAACTGCAGAACAGAATCAAGAAAAACTGGAAAAAAGGACCAAGAAAAACACCAGAAAAGGACCAAGAAAAACCGCAAGAAGGGACCAAGAAAAACTTAAGAAAAAGGAGAAAGAAAAACTGCATCATAAGTGGTCTAAAACTGCAAAATAAAAGTGATCCAAGAAACACTGCAAAAAAAAAAAAAAAATATGGAACTAGAAAAACTGCGAAAAAATCAAAATAATGAAAACGAACAAAAAAAAGGCAGTGTAATAAGAAGATGGACCAAGAAAAAATGCAAAATAATTCAAATGGATCCACACACACACACACACACACACACACACACACACACACACACACACACTAATGGACGGACAAAAAACTGTAAGGTGAAAAAAAATCTATCCCCATCAGTTCGGAGATGTCCTATTTTATTGCTTCTCATTTTCTCTTCGCGTTTATTTACATTCTCTCTCTCTCTCTCTCTCTCTCAAAACTTTTCCTACTCTTAGCCCCTCTCTCAAAACTTTTCCTACTCTTAGCCCCTCTCTCTCTCTCTCTCTCTCTCTCTCTCTCTCTCTCTCTCTCTCACACACACACACACACACACACACACACACACACACACACACACACACACACACACAACTTTCTTACTCAGCGTACCTTCCCCCCTCTGAGCAGGAAAAAATTACGATAGAGCCGGCCTTCTGCACACACACACACACACACACACACACACACACACACACACACACACACACACACACACACACCTTTCTTACTCTTAGTGTACATTCCCCCCTCTGAGTAGGAAAAAATTGCGATAGAGCCGGCCTTCTATACACACACACACACACACACACACACACACACACACACACACACACACACACACACACACACACCTCGCTGGTGCAGTGGTAACGTTCTCGCTTGCCAACTGGTGGACTGGAGTTCGCGCCTCGGTCAGGTTGCGAAAAGTTTCACTGACGAAGTGGGTGGTTACTGTCCCCCAAGAGCAAGGGGACGGGTGTGTGCGTGTGTGAAGGTCACAGCCTTGCCCTTAGATCGGACTATATGAGCTCTCAGCTCCCTTCCGGGAGGGTAAAAGCTGACGATCACGACCATCAAGTGATCCTGACCGACCCGGTGAATTACACAACATGATTGTGTGTGGGTGTAATTTTGAGTGTAGTTTGAAATCGTTAGCGTCTAACATTTTCATACATTACAAATTGAGTCGTTGTTATTCCGACTTTTATAAGTTGCAGCCTTTTCAGTTTTTTGCTAAATTATTTTGTTATTTGCCAGTATATGGAAAAAAGGGTGATTAAAAAAAAAAATAGTCTGATACTTGTACGCGTTTCCACCCCTCCATCGTGTCAGCTTGATCTGCGTGAATGCCAAACGCACGATCACCCAACCTCGCCAGTGTTTCCAATGGTCGTTTCGTGGTGACTTTCGGGCAATAAAACGATGCAGTGCGGGCAGCCGGGATGTCATCGCCTTGTTTGTCGCTGCGGCGTGACATCCGTGGCCAGTGCGAGGGATAAAATAAAGGACAATAAAATCACAGCTGTTACCTTCACCACCCCTGCCTCCCCCTCCTCCCTTCCATGTGGCGGGAGGGAGACGCTTTTATTTTGGTCTAATCTACACATATCCAGGCCACTTACTCAGACTGAATGTGGGGATTAGGGAAACAGGGGAAGATAACTGCAGCCATTCCCACCGCCACCCCGCCTCCCCTGCGAGAAGTTTGGCGGGTACCGGGGTGAGAGGCAGGAGGTGGTCAGATCACTTGTATATTAATCCAACTTTGCATACCCCGGCGACTCTCCCTGCCTGTCTGAGGTGTGCGTAAAGGGAATACACTAGAGCCATTCTTCCATCACCACACCTCATCCCCAGCTGGAAAGTTCAGAAGGAAAGTTATGAGGTTATTATTGTACATGTGCGTTGGTGATTGTGGCTTATTCCCAGGCCTGGGTGCTTTCCTTGTCACATAACTATATTCGGCCTACGTTCCCAGCCTAACTGTTGGGGTGAATAAAGGAAAATTTGATCACAACTGTTTACCTCCATCCAAGAAGTTTTCGCAGTGTGGAGACTGGAGGTGATATGGAGAAAAGAACTTTGATTCTCTCTCTCTCTCTCTCTTTCTCTCTCTCTCTCTCACACACACACACACACACACACACACACACACACACACACACACACACACACACACCGTTATTGGCCATCAGGAACGTAGGGACCCGGGGCTTGGGTTCTCATTGCAGACATTTAAGGCAAAGATGACTTGTGGCTTCCCTTAGTGGCAGTACCGGTGGGTGAGCAATGACCCCAGCCACTCCCTTCATGGGCTGCATCCGGCTGAAGCACCTTACTCCACTAGACCACCAGGCACCTATTTGTTGGTTATATTTATTGGTAATCAGCCAACGAAGTAAATGGTTTCCTGGGTTGAATAATGACAACAAGATCGTCTCTGTTCCCTCCACCT
Source organism: Coenobita brevimanus (assembly GCF_032717465.1). NCBI lineage: Eukaryota > Metazoa > Arthropoda > Malacostraca > Decapoda > Coenobitidae > Coenobita > Coenobita brevimanus. Next base: position 36,135,232 of record NC_137013.1, read on the forward strand.
CCCTACCTTCCCGCCCTCCCGAAAGTTATGACGAAAGGGAGATTTTCTTGGGCTTAAAAATGCTCACACTTAGTATTGTTCACACTTGTCTTCAGTCATGCAGCTACCAGACTGTTACCTTTTTCACTGTGATTAGGCGTAAAATTGTCATCTGTGTTGAAGTATAACAAGTGAATAACACTAGAATATGATGCTAGTCACAGGGAAGTGTTGTGGCAAGGATGCAGGACGGAGTATTGTCGTATTGTCACAGTACTTCTGAAAACAATTTATAAAACTGCGAAAGTCTCCAAATTAAAATGAATGTACTGTAGATTGAATTTACTGTGTGAAAAAAAAAAAAAGAAACTAAATTTTGTATGGAGACTTGTTCATTGAAAGAAAACATTAAAATATTTTATGAATACTTTCCCTGGAGGTTTTCGGAGGGCTCTTGATCTCTTCAGTCCGAGGATGTAATTTTTTGTGTATTGTTATTTTTAGACGATTGTATGCATCATAGGAGAACAGCCTGGCAGTGGAAGGGTTAATAAAGAGTGCTCGTAGTGTATGTTTGACTCCTCCAGTTCGGAAAATGTCTCCTACTTTGAATAAAATCGTTTGGAGACAGCAAGAAGAATAGCCTGTGGAGAATACATCCTGGGGCAGAACGGGTTAATTCTCCCCCCCTCTCTGTCTTTCTCTCTCTCTCTCTCTCTCTCTCTCTCACACACACACACACACACACACACACACACACACACACACACACACACACACACACACACACACACACACACACACACGGCGTCCACTTTCCCTTGCTGGCTATTAATACCATCCACTTTTGAGGACAAGGTTAGGCAGCAGGTGATAGAGGCAAACACTATACAAGGCATATCGCAGATTTAAAGATTTCACTCCCTTGATGTATTTTGTATTGATGCTGCCGCCAGACGATTTTTTACAGCTTTGGGGAGACGCTATTTTCCTGACATTTTATATTTTGTCATTACTGCCACTAGACCACTTTCATTTAGCTTTGGAGAGACTTGGAATTTAGATCTAGGCTCTTCATTACTTGAGTTATGCCTAATGTTGAATAAAATCGTCTGTTGGCTAGAATGAATTAACGCATCATCAGGCTTGGTGGGTTAATGTAATCTGATAAAGATAGCAAAGCCCTAATATAGACTGCTGTTAACCAAGGAGAGTTTCATCGGTTATTCACTGCACGCCCAGGAGTTTTTTGAAATTCAGATGGGGATGGTAGAGGAATCAAATGATAGATATTACTGCGTATTCTTTGACGAGGACTAATTAGGTATTGTAGTGTTGACGATTACGTATTAAACATTATATTGCAGCGTTGTATGTGACTTGATGATTTATGTATTATTAAACCTGCACCTGAAGCGCAAGGGGGTTGTGTGTTGGGTTGGGTTTGTCTTTCCTTCCGTGTGTCTGCGTGTGTTAGTAAGGTAATGGAAGACCACTGGATGAATTACACCAGATTTGGAATATTGAATGAGGGTCATTTGATGACCAAGTTGTTGAATTTTTGGTTGAATTTTGGTCAAGAGCATGGTCAGTAGTTTTGTTTAGAAGTTTAGATCTGAACAGAACTTGCTGGAAAGGTTGAGGATTAGGATAGGACGAAGTGATTCAGTTTTGAGAACAGTCAGTCAAAGGAAAAGACCACAGTAGACCAAAGGTTTGGCCTTTTAAATTAAGCCAATTTTGGTGGAAAGGTTTAATGTCAGCCAGGAATAAGTTGTTTCTTTTGAGAACAGGTCAAATGTCAGGGTCACAGGGCAAGAACAAGTTAAATCCTTCTGACCCAATTTTACTTGATAGAATCATCGAAGGTCCGGCACAGATAATGTAATTCGATTTTCAAAACTGTCGAAATTCAAGGTCACAGGGGAAGTTCAGTGGTTGGGCCTTAGACTGTTGGATGCGAATGGTGCACCCTCTCCATCTCGGCGTGTCTGCTTTAGCGGTAAACTTTTCAGGTTCCAGCGACTCCCTCCCATCTTAATGGAACTGTGTGGCGTTAGATGGAGTAAAATGCTTGAGTTTCCAGCCACGAGAGTATCAACACCTAGACTCCTGTGGCTCACTCTCAACTGAACACTGTATATATAATCGTATGATGTTAGCCAGAAGAGAATACTAGAGTTTTCCTGGTCATAAGAGGGGTGTTAGAAAAACAATGTTAGGCAGGGTAAGGCTGTTAATGATGGCAGATTGATAGAGCAGTATATTCCGCACTTCCGAATTTTATTATTGCTGATTGGACATTCAGATTTGAATATACTTAACACTCAATATTTTTTGTTTTATTTTTTTGGTTCGGATGCACAAGGTTCCCTAATGAAGGAGGGATGATGGATAGACAGGCTACACAGCTGCTTAGTGACATGCAGATTTAAAACAGAAATTATGCCTGATCTTTTCACTAAATAGGTTTACAGATGTAGTGGGAAAGGGCTTTTGATGATACTAATGATGATGATAATTATCTGCTAAATTAATTGACTAGACTTAAGGCAATTAAACAGCCGTGGACATGATGTAGCGGTACTTGCAATGTGTTTTTATCGGTTGCGTTGAGAGCATAGCCAAATAAGGTGTGTGTACCCGTAACTTTCTCCCCGCTGCTCTTAATCTCAGCTGAGGCCAAGGTTAGAGGAACACTCACTGGAGCGACTCAATTTCTATATGGTGCAGCTTAGAATATACATTAACACTCACTACGGTGCAGGTCAGGATATATATAGTATTAACACTTTCACTACGGTACCGTCTTGTATACCAATTCTTGTTTCTGCATGGCGATTTTATTAAGATATGAAGAGAGATAAGGAGTTGATGAGGTTATGTATAGCAGTTATTAACCTGTAATAAAAAAAAGTCTTCCCAAAATTTCTTATCAAAAGGTGACAACAATAAAATGAAAGAGGGGGACATGTGCTCGGATTTGAGGTAAAGTAAAATTATATTAACTGACCGCTAGACGCAGAAGTGAAATAGCTGAATCATATGTGCAATTTGGTACACGAGCTGACCTTGGTAGAGAGAGATGTTATTCAAGGCATGAGATTTCACCAAAGTTATTTACGTGCGTGCCTAGAGGAGGGTTTCTAAAATTGAGATGGGGATGGCAAAGGAATTAACACTGACGGTGAACTGTTGAATTGAAATTGAAATGGGGATGGCAAAGAAATTAACACTGACGGTGAGCGGTTGAATTATTTTGTCTTCGCTGACTACATTATTATTATTATTGATTCATGGGAGGAAATGCAAGGAATAGTAGGCTAGATGATGAGTGACGAAGTAGACTTGTAGATTTTTATGAAGAGGACGAAGAGTATGTCAGACAGGCTTTTTTTTTTTTTTTCCTTCTCATAGAAAAAAAAAATCCTTCAGAGCTTATCCTTTCCTAAGAAAATTGAACTAAAAGGCAAATACTCTTATTCTTTAGCGATACAGTAGTCACTTCTAATTTACGACGACAAATCAAGTTAGCCACAGCCGTCCATCAGCGGGATATCCAGGTTACCATTATAATGCCTAGTTTTTATTATTCTTTTCATGATATTGGGTGATTAAGGAAAATAATGTTTAATTAGTCTTGGAAAAGAAGAGTGGATCATATCTGGATAATTACCACAAACCCAGGCTACGCCCTTGTTATGTGATCAGTTACATTGTGCTAGTTTTTACTGCTTGATTTATGGAGCCAGTAAATTAAGACATAATAACTGGGGTCTTGCTGGCAGCCTTATTTAACCTCCTTACTATCATGACATTTTTATTTCATTTTATTTATAGCCAGGCACCTTGATCCCGTAAGGGGTACTACAAACATATCGCCTCCATGTCGCCGTCCCCTGTCCTTTGGCTGCCCTCCCCCCAGCTTACCCTTCTCCCTCTCATACCTTTTTTCATCCTTGCCACCTTCTGATTGGCTAGTTGTTCTGTGCGGGTTTTTAATGCATGACGTGCGGGTGGAACTAAAGACATAATTACTGGGTTTTTGGTGGGGTTATTATCATACATTTTCAGTCTCATGGCGTCTCCTTTAATCTAATTCTTCCTCCCTCAAGGCGTTGTTTTTCAGCGTAGAGGGACTGGAACTTGGGGGGCGGGGGTTACCAAGTTTCATTATCGACCCCTTCACGCAGAGAGAGAGAGAGAGAGAGGGGAATATAATCGTGTGGAGGGAGAACGTATAATGTGTAGGGGCTAAACCACGTCACTGCCATCACGTTTTATTTCTTCTCGCCACCTTCAAGCGATTTATATTGACCTTGAGAGAAACTTCACAAACTGGACGTGTTTGTTTCGGCCGTTATCAGCGCCGCCTTCACTTTTGTAGTCCTTCGTCCCTTTGTAGCGCATTTTCTGTAACTCTGGGAGAATCAGACTACTATGGCTCTGCAGTACAACCTTTCCGTTGCACTTCTTCGTGACTAGCACTGCGTTAGGGTATTAATTTGTTATAGGTCAGCGTTACAGATGGCAGTGATACGTGTACTTGAATGTAGGTGAATAAAACCGTCTGATGTCAGCAAAATAACACACACACACACACACACACACACACACACACACACACACACACACACACACACACACACACACACACTGTACCAAAATACACAAGTTATTGAATTTTGTTACTCGACCGTTGGCAAATGACGTCATATTCAACGGCTGACGTCACAACATCGGGTTTTTGAAATCTGAATCGGGACCCGGGGATGAAAGGCGGGAATTTTCTAACGGCCTTGATCTTTGCAATTTAACGCTTTGCAGTACATGACGTCATTCTTGTATCGTTTTTGCTTGTGGACGGTATATTTTTATTTTATTATTATTATTATTATTATTATTACAGGGGTATTATTATTAGTTTGACGGCTTAAAACTATAATTTTATCCTCGTTTTGGTACTGTAACTCTCTCTCTCTCTCTCACATCGTACTACCTCCAGGGAATTCATTTTAAATTTGCAGCGACCTTCATCACGTAATTTACCGCTGTCAGTTTTATGACGCCAGTTATTTATTTTTTACTCTTGCCATATTCAGACGATTTTCCTCACCCAATGATTTTTTTTCACACGATGTTCTTCGACCTGACAGATTTCAGACGATTTTCTTTAGCATTTATTTTCAGACGATTTCACTCAGTTGATAGCCTTTCAGACGATTTTCTCCGGCTTTGATAGATTTCAGACGATTTTCTTCACCTTGACAGATTTAAAACGATTTTCTTCATCTTGTGAGTCACGATTTTCATCAGTTCATGATAGATTTAAGATTTTCTTCAGGCTGTGGTAGATTTTCAGACTATTTCCTTTAGCCTGCGAAAGATTTTCAGACGATTTTCTTCAGATTATGAGATTTCTGACAATTTTCAGCTTATAATAGATTTTCAGACGATTTTGTAGAGCTTATGATAGAATTTCAGACGATTTTGTAGAGCTTATGATAGAATTTCAGACGATTTTGTAGAGCTTATGATAGATTTTCAGACGATTTTGTAGAGCTTATAATAGATTTTCTTCAGTTTAGGATAGATTTTCAGACCAGCTTATGATGGATTTTCAGACGATTTTCTTCAGCTTATGGTACTTTTTGGAACTGGAGGGATTGATGATAGCCTTTATCAATCCCTTCAGTAACACAGGGCTTTAATATTTAAGCTGTGTAAAATCGTCTGGCAGCAGCAATGAAGATAGGCCAATGAAATAAAACTACAAAAATAAATATAAAAAATGTAGTGAAAGGCCTATAGTCGTTTTACCATAACTTGGCCCAGGTTTTTGTCCTGCAGCTTATATCACGTCGCTCAGTGGCAGAATAAGACAATACAGTGGTTCTAC
>NC_137013.1:36146109-36158609 GCF_032717465.1 Coenobita brevimanus
ATCACACTTCAGCCTGCAGTGCACCGGGTTCATGTTGCAGATGAACCTGGGGCCACAACAACTATGTGCTGCTGCTCCTCTTTTTACCCCAGACGATTTCCTTCACCTTGGAATATTCTTTCGACCAGAAGGGGTTACTAGAGCCTTCATTAGTCCCTTCACTAGTAGGAGACCAAGATGAATAAAATCGTCTGGAGATAGCAAGGAGAATCTAAAACAGCACCTCATCGGCGTGAAGTGGTTGAACCGAAAATAGCATCATGTGATCGGAGGGTTGACCACTTCACTTGGATATTTTTGTTTTTTTTCATGTCGCTTTCAAGGTTTATATATATATATGTTTTTCAACTCTGGAGATGCTTTTCAAACTGGAGGAGCTAGACATAACTTCCACTCACTCCTGCATTGCGAGAAACTTTTGCAAAATTGATCAAAATTGTCAGGAGAAAAAATGGCGAGTGGAGGGTCAAAGTGTCCATAAGTATTTGAACGATTTTGGAAAATGATTAGTTTATTTTCTGGGATGACTTTTTTGACTCTTGCTACTTCCAGACGATTTTATTATTGCTACTACTACTACTACTAGTTATTATTATTATTATAATAATAATTATTATTATTATTACTACTACTACCCTTATTATTTATTACTACTACTACGACTACTGTTATGATGATGATGATTTTTTATGGGGACACGTAGGAGTGAAGGGGTTAGCTCTGATTTCCAATATATTACACTCATGAAAGATTTCCCCAATAACTAAATAACATAGACAAATGAAATAAAAACAACAAAACCATAATAAAACAGAGACGTCCTTGGGCTGAAAAGGTTAAAGGAAATTGTAATCCCTTGACTTGGAGGTGGTTCCCCTTCAGGCTTTACAAATTCGTCTGGTGGGAGCAAAATCACTCTGTCTGTCTGTCTCTGTCTCTCTCTCTCTCTCTCTCCAAAGCTGAATGAAATCGTCTGGTGGTATCAGTAATGACAAGGTTCAGTTTACTACAAGGCGTCCCCTCGAAGTTAGATAAATCGTCTGATTACACAAGAAACAGATCTTGCCGATCAAACCCTAACACCCGCTTTTGTTTCGTGGGCGAGTGTAGTAGTAGTAGTAGTAGTAATAATAATAATAATAGTAGTAGTAGTAGTAGTAGTAAGAATAAGAATAAGAGGAGGAAAGAAATACAAGCCAGAAAGATGTATGAAGAAAATAAGACGGTTAGGAGGAGGAGTAAAGGAGAATAAAAATAATAAAAACGAGACGTGAATGAGAGGACTAAGAAAAAAGTAGCAAAGATCAAGCTATAAAAAACGAAAAAGCATAATAACAGAAGAAATATTAGTCTAAGAGGGGGACAGCCTGTAATTTAGTCGGTTTCCCCCTCTCTGCCTCCGCCCCATGCCCCTCCCGTGGTAGGCTAACAAGTGGATGATTATGAATGACCTCCCTTGACCTTTGCACTAAATTTGTTCCTGATTCATACCACACACACACACACACACACACACACACACACACACACACACACACACACACACACACACACACACACACACACGTCCACTGACCTTTTCGCTAATTTCTCTTTCTCTCTCTCTCTCTCTCTCTCAAACACACACACACACACACACACACGACAATACGTAAACACAGAATGCAGGTAATATGTGGATAGGTAGATGAAGGGGGAAAAAAAAAAAAGAGACCAGAAAAACGTGACAATAAAAGAACATTATTTTGTATTTCTGCTGCCACCATACCATTTAATTCAGGTCAGGAGGGTGGCCAGGCTTTGAAAGGCTTAATTAAGGCTGTATCTTACACTCCAGTTCAAAAAGTTCATCTTAAGTTACACATGCGGACAAGACTAACGCTCCACTTTTCGGTTGAACAATTATGACACTCTTCCTTAACATTCTGAAGAGATAGCTGGATTGCATTGGTATGTTTCGAAAGTTAGGGGTCACTGTCTTATTGGTGATCGTGCGGAGGTGGATCGATATTTAAAGTATGTCCGCGAGTTTACATGTAATCATGTGTAGAGAGCAAGAGTGAAAATGACATGTCTGGATTGATGGGATTAAATATACAGACAGGAAACGCAGTGGAGAATTGCGGTAGACCAACGAAAAATAATCAAGAAGTATACACATACATACGTGTAATATATATATATATATATATATATATATATATATATATATATATATATATATATATATATATATATATATATAATATGTCTTTTGTTGATTTTATTGACTTGTGATGAACTTGTGTAACTGACTGGTTAGATATACTCTTCATTCGCCTCCTAAATATGAGAGATCCTTCGTAATCTCATTGAAGTATCGAAAACAAAAAATCAATTCGTGTTCTTGGCCTGGCAGTGTTAGAAATTTGAGATACCGAAAATATGCACTAGGAAGAAATTACGGTATATCCAAAAAAGTAGCAGACCTGCAGCTTGTACCCATGTAGTGAAATACATTTGTACCGATATATACTCGTGTGTGCATGCGTGTATCTATCTGTCTATCTACATGTAGGCCCTCTGTATATGTATATCATAATTATATATTATATATGTACGGTATATATGTGTATATGTATGTTCCACACACACACACACACACACACACACACACACACACACACACATATAGAGAGAGAGAGAGAGAGAGAGAGAGAGAGAGAGAGAGAGAGAGAGAATGTATGTCAAATGAAGCTTCATTGATTTTTGAAAATACAGTATACAAATATTCTAGCATAGTAAAGCTGTATATAAAGTTATAGATGTGTATAATGGAAATTTCGGAAAAATGTGTAAAGAAGGGTTATGTACATGCAAGGAATAACAGAGGACACGGAATAGGGCCATCAGTCAGTCTGTGAGAGAGAGAGAGAGAGAGAGAGAGAGAGAGAGAGAGGTGTTTTCTTGGTCTGATAGAGGTGTTGGTGTGTGCGTAGGAGGTAACACGTGCGCTAGCATACAAACACATGCACGCGTGCAACACTATCCCTATACCGTATTATACTACCTCAGTGTGTGTGTGTGTGTGTGTGTGTGTGTGTGTGTGAATATCGAAGGTTTAGGTTATTTATGGCCCATTTCTCTGGGCATGCTGTTTGAGGGATCTACCTTTGTGTTTTATCATTGTTTGTGGATCAGACAGTTTCTCTTAGCAGGGAGTTGATGATGATGATGGTAGTAATGATGATGGTTAAGATAGTGTTTATTTTGTGCATTATCTTTCTTCGTTTTTCCTGCCTGGCTACACCTCTTGAACACTGATGACATTGACGGTGATGATTAATAAAGATGATGACGATGATGATGATTGTTAATGATGATGATGATGATGAGGAGGAGGAGGATGAGTTCGATTCTGGTGCCGGTCGGACTGCTGGACTCATTTCCCCAGCGTCACTATTCACCCTTCATTGAAATTAGGGACCTGGCTGTAACACATCTGCAGGTGTTGTTCTGGGTGAAGATTTGGACTAGCCATAATGACCCGCGTGCAGTCGATAGGCGTAAATCTCTCTCTCTCTCTCTCTCTCTCTCTCTCTCTCTCTCTCTCTCTCTCTCTCTCTCTCCTGCGTAAGTTGAGAGAGCGACTGAACAACTTAATACATTCTCTTGGTGTTGCCGTTCAGTTTCCGTGGCTGAAATGGATGTTTGAATGGTAAAGTTATTGTAATATCTCCTTGTGTGTTTTGTGGTTTTGATTCTTGCCTCGCCAGTGTATAAGTAGGGGAATAAAGGCTGAGAGATGTTAGGATGATGATGATGATGAAGAAGGTGGTGGTGATGGTGGTTGTGGTGGTGATGATTATGAAGAAGAAGAGGGTGGTGGTGATGATGATGATGATGGTATTCGTGATGGTGGTGGTGGTGATGATGACGATAAGGATGCCGATGATATTGTTTAAATGGAGGAAGATGATGTGTAAAAAAGTAACTCAAGTAGCACCGGTATTTTTAAAACGTTAAAACAGAAAAAATGGTACTGATAGACGAAAATTACATACCGGTAGACTTTCTATATTAGCGATAATAACGATAATAGAAGAACGAAATAATGAGATCAGAATTTTATCACAGGCGGAACTGGAGTGCTGGAATGTAGGTCAGCGAAGAAAAAAATATAAAAGTGTAATAAATAAAAGACGAAAAAAACCTTTGCAATAAGACAGTTTGGGAATTATATTTGGCGACATGATACTCTTACTTAACAAAAAGAACAAAATAGAGCACAATAACAAAACTGAGAGAACAAAATAGGTAAAAGGAGAATAGTTAGAATAGAATAAAATAGAACGAATTAATAGCAGATAATACTCTGGTTAATATGATCCACTTAGCTGAATAAAATCGTCTGGCGTTAGATCTAGACTTGCTGGGATCATGAAAGGGTTAAAAAAAATACGAGCACAGAAGGCTACAGTAGAATAATATACAGCAAATAATATAATAGACGCTGTGAAAGAAAGTGAAATAACAACAATCACAATAATAATAATAATAATAAGAATGGAAACCAGAATACAATTGAGAGATGATTGTAAACTGAAAGAGTGACCTGAGGTGGAAATGAAAGACGAAAATAAAAGGGAAAATATACCGCTAACGCTACTCTGAAATGAGCGAGGAGCATTGCCCTCTTAATGAGAGAGAGAGAGGTAACTAACTTTCAGGTCAGTCCCCTAGTCCCCTACACACACACACACACACACACACACACACACACACACACACACACACACACTATGATGTTCACACTTTTCCAAATATACAGATTACCAGTCATCATCATCTTCTTCATCATCATCATCATCATCATCATCATCATCATCATCATCATCATTTCAGCTCTGGGCAGGTGTATGTGAGTGTAAGGTGTTCGAACCCTTGATGTAGGTTAGGTCATTTCCCACGTGTGCATATTATAAAAATGTTTCACCTTTTTATTTTGTTAATGGTTTTCATGTGGTACCGAAGCTTTTTTTTTTTCTTCGTTTTTTGTGTGCCACCAAGGGAATTAGACGTGATTTTTTATTATTTTTCATTTTCCTTTGTTTTCTCGTTTTTCCTTTCCTGTCAGTGCTGCTGAGGGAGGTAGAGCCCCCCTTTTTTCTTTCATTTTTTCCCATTTTTGGTTGTTCCTTTTTTCTTTTTGTTTATTTCCATTTTCGGATTACCGTTAAGGGAAGCAGGCTGGTCGTGGAACTTGTAGTGTACTGGATACGAGAGCCTAGAGTTGTTTTGCCTTGCTCATATTTTTTCCCTTTTGTAGCTGGTTTCACGTAGCTCAGCGACAGAATGAGACAGTACTGTGGCTCCACATCCTTTCCACAGCAACTCTTCGTGACTTGTATTTTTTGCATTAATCTCTCTGTTACAACTGGGCATTTAAAGATAGTGGGATGGCAATTTTAGGCCAAGTTAGAGTGAAATGGGTATAACTTCGATAAATAATATGCATGTAGTTTAATTTATACTGTTGTGGAATGGTGCTGAAGGGGGACGCGTTCACGTGGTGGCACCGATATGAGTGAGGTGGAGCTGCCTGGTTATACAAACATCCCTCAGCTTCCTCCCCATCCCCATGAGAGGGGGATGGTGGACTGCAGTGGGAGGGCAACTTCAACCTGCAGTCCACCGGGTGCACGTCTGCATGAGCCTGGGGTTACTGCTGCTGGTACTAACAACTGCTACTACTACCATTGTTTTTCTTGATTATTTTTTCATTTTCTTTTTATTTTAGTGTAAGTAATATTTAGTTACTCCTAGCCACATAGTAACAAATCTTTTTCTTTATTTTCCAAGTGACATATATTTTCCCTTATTATCCAAGTAGTATTTCTTTTCCTTTATTTTGCAGTAAGTAAGAAGACGCCTGGAGGTCTTGTGGCACGGTACACCGGTCGGAGGGACTGCCTTGCTTGGAGGGGTTCGTAGACTAAATATTATTTGCGTATTTCACCTCATACAATTTTCACTTTTAACTTCTTCACTACGGTGATTTTTTTCAGTCTTCATTTCACAAGTCGACCTTTTTCTTCATTTCAAACTATTTTATTCACAACGGTTTTTTATTCATTTCACCAGACGATTGTTTTTATTCATTTCACAAGATTTTTTGTATCACGACGATTTTTATTCATATCACGAGATGATTTTTAAATTCATTTCAAGACGATTTTTTATTTCGCAATACAGTTTTTATTCGTTTTCCAGACGAGTTTTATTCATTTCATAAGACGATTTTTTGTTCATTATTCATTTCACAGGACGATTTTCGTTCATTATTCATTTCAGGATTTTTTGTTCATTATTCATTTCACAGGACGATTTTTGTTAATTCATTTCACAGGACGATTTTTTGTTTATTTCACAAGACGATTTTTTTCATTGTTCATTTCACAAGACGATTTTTTGTTCATTATTTACCAAGACGATTTTTTGTTCATTATTCATTTCACAAGACGATTATTTGTTCATTATTCATTTCACAAGACGGTTTAATCTCATAACAGGACGATTTTATTCAGCTTAGGGGAACTGTCTGAACCGTTGGGATTGGATATAATATGCGCGTGTTCTAATTGGAGTGGGAGTCGCCGTAACATCTCCTTGGCTACTTATTCTGGGTGTTAACGCTTTACCATTCAGTTGTGCGTTATTGATTGGGGTGTAATATGGATCTGGTTTTTATCAGTAATTTACAAGAGCATGGTGAGGTGTATTTGAGGTGTATTTACAAGGATAGTGAGGTGTAAGGTGCTGCATAAACCACCAAGGAATAGGTGTTACGAAATGTCCATAATAACTTAGAATACTTTACACTTTTACTACTAGAGGTTTTATATTGAAAATTGTCTGGTGGTGGTAGTTGTAGTAGTAGTATTAGTGATAGTAGTAGGAATAGTAGTAGTAGTAGTAGTAGTGATTGATTTTGTTGTAATTGTTGTTGTAGCCCCAGGTTCATCAGAAACATGAACCCAGTGGACTGCAGGCTGAAGTTGCCCTCCTCCTGCAGTTCACCATCCTCATTTCAGGGTATAGGGAAGTAGTTGAGGGACGTTTATAGAACCATTCAGCTCCACCACCAGCTATATCGGTGCCACCACGTGAAGGCCTTCCTCTCACGACGTGTAGGAAGAAAAATTTATAAATGACATTGTATTGAAGGGGTTAAAATGTTATCTCCTAAATTTTCATAAGTTAATTTTTATATAATTTTTTTTTACCTATGTCACATCTCAAACATTAACATTTTTATTTTATTTTTTTATTTTAGTTATTTATGGTATTCATTTATTTTATAGTAATACGTGTTTTACTGACAATCGTTCATTCTTTTTACATGACAGTCGTTCATCTTTTTACGTTTTGTTTCGTATCACTTACAGAGAGAGGGAGAATGTGTGTGTGTGTGTGTGTGTGTGTGTGTGTGTGTGTGTGTGTGTGTGTGTGTTTTGCATGACTCGGCACATATACTGTACACACCTATTAATTTTCGACATGCCTGGTGGTCAGAAGTGTGAGGCGGGGGTGAAGGCCAGGTGAGGTGGGTATAGGTGTGAATCCCTAAGAGGTATCTCTCTCTCTCTCTCTCTCTCTCTCTCTCTCTCTCTCTCTCTCTCTGCCAAGGAGGTTATCTTTTGGCGGCGCTCATTTGTTTGTGTGTTTGTCTGTTAGCAACTTTACACAAAAAGTTATGAACGCATTTTGATGAAATTTTGTGGATGGGTGGACCATGCGCCAAGGAAGAAATGGTTAAATTTGGGGGCGGATCAGCCCCCGGATCCAGATCCTGTATCCACGGATCCGGATCTGCCCCCAGATTTAATAATTTCTTCCTTGGCCACTGGCCCACCCTTCCACAAAATTTCATCATAGGCTGATCCGTTCATAACATCTTTAGTAATCCAGCTAACAGACTGACAAACACAAGCAAACAAACGTCGGAAAAAACATAACCTCCCTGGTATAATAATAATAATAATAATAATGATAATAATAATAATAATTACTGGAAAATAATACGGTAATATTACTCATCTAAAAATAGCAAGGATAAAATACAAACTATGTCAGTAGGTTGGAGGTGATTAAAATAGCATCAATTACCGTAAAGGTGGTATAATGCATAGGGTAATTAGTGAGCAGGGAGGCAGCCAGTCCTTCTAATGGATTTAATTAGTTTTATTATTTTTTTTTAGGATTGGGTGATGCATGGATGGATTTGTTTGTGCGTGTTTAATTGCTGTAGTGTTGTTGTTGTTTATCCCTGTACAGTTATTGACTTTATACACGGGTTTTATTCGCCCCTGTGTATTGTACAGCTTTCACGTGTGGAGAGGCCTCCCACATACAGCTCATCTCAACAAGGTCGAGTCAAAGGCGTTTCGTCTTATTAACTCTCCCTATTCTGGCTCCCTTCAACCTCTGTCTCTTCGCTGCATTTTTGCATTTTTATCTCTTTCCATCGCAGCTTCAATGCTCACTGCTCCTCTGAACTGTCTGCTGCAAATCCCTCCACCACAACGGCGGGCGCGTGACATCCATCTAGCAGCATACTCGCATCTCTTTTCTGTCCAGCTCTCTTATGCAAGAGTTAACCTTTACTCCCAATCCTTCATCATATACGCAACAAGTTAACTCTAGAACTGCCTTCCTGTCTGCATTTCCTACTGCCTGTGACCTCCAGTCTTTCAGGCGCAGTGTCCAGGCATCTCGAAATGAACGGATCTCGAATTGGCATCCTGGTGACTTGTTTTCATTTTTTTTTTTCTTGGAGGGAGCAGTCTTGCGGGCTCCTGGCCATTAGTTCCTTCTTCCTTACATACAGTAAGTTAGATAGTCACAGGTTGATAACTACACTTTTTTATGTCCGACTGTGGACAGAGGTTTAACATCCCGTTCTCTGAGGCCCAGTAGTCTTCCTACGCACTGCCACCAATTTGGCACTAACACCCACCGTCCATATGGAGTACACTCACCCAAAAAAGTATCGACACCATTGGTTGCGATACTTGTGAAACTGAACAACTGCGGATACACATGAGTCTATAAATGTGATGCCTCAAAACATATACCACCCAGTAAGTGAACCTTTTTGCAAGTTTGAGTTCTAATAATTACGAAATAAAATATCTGCACTAATAATTACAGGATGCCCCATGTATCACAATGCTTCATCCGTGTTTCAGAATGATACGTGCTGTAAGAATGCCGATACTTTTTTGAGAGGGTGTAAATGCTGTGTGGCTGTCTCATAAAGGACAGGTGTATTGGTATTAGGGTGGGTGTGTTTACATGTCGGCGGGACATATGTAGATCAGTAAAGTCCGCTTGAGCGAAATTCAGATCCTTAAACTGTCCCCTGCCTCAGTCATGATTCGAACCTGAGTCTTTTGGGACAGTAAGTCACTTCTCTGCCGACTCTGTCACAAAGGTTATGAACAGTCTGTAGTAGATTTTGGTGTTAGGTCATCAGGGATGGATACATAGGTACGGTAGAAACTAGACAGAGAGAGACAAGGTAAAAATATTGTGCAGTAGTTAATGATAATGGTTAGGTAAATACAGACGGATGGATTTTTGATATGCGTAAGCTAATCAGATACGTCATAAAAATCAGGGTTGGCAAAAAACCCTTATTTTTTGAAAAAGCCCAACCCTCCTGATTTTTTTTTTTTCCCACAAAAACACCCCATAAAACCGGGCAAAAGTGGGTTTTTCAAAGTTTACCTTAGATTTAGATAAAATAATGTTTCCGCTATGCATAATTATGAATAGCCCAATAAAATCTTATTTTTCACACAGTTATTTGAATGAGGGAAATGAACACAAGTATGTTTTGACTTGTTTGGCTGTTATCCTTGGGCTTCCTGCTTCCCTGCAAAACTTACTTCAACATGAGAGGCTTGAGAGCACTGCACAACCCATGAGCTGGCAAAGATCAGTCCACATTACACAATAGTAGGAGAAGGAGTTACTTGCCTTGCTACTCTCCTTTCTTTGGTAATTATATAGGCCTACTTGCATTTCTCAATCTTGTAAATAATAATAATTGAAAATTCTGTTGCATAAGTGATTTCACACATTAACAGTAATAATAGCTTTTGACAAGCAAATATCTAAGCCTGTCAAATAAATCTATTTTAAACAAAGCAACGTTTATATTTTATAGAATTATTGATATTTGGTAATGATATGAGACGACATATAGTATAAGTTAACTCCAGTAATGATTACTATTATATAACAAATTTACTCCACTCCTTAATAA
This sequence comes from Coenobita brevimanus, assembly GCF_032717465.1. Classification (NCBI taxonomy): domain Eukaryota; kingdom Metazoa; phylum Arthropoda; class Malacostraca; order Decapoda; family Coenobitidae; genus Coenobita; species Coenobita brevimanus. Next base: position 36,156,422 of record NC_137013.1, read on the forward strand.
AACTAAAAACCATATCTATCAAAAACAATTTTACTCTTAATTTTAAAGCTTTCAGAATTAGAGACAGGTAGTGGTGGCTGTAAAGTTTGTATTCACCAGATGAAAACCAAGGAAATTTACCTTGAATTCAAGCTACATACTACTGTATTAGGATTTTTTAACCCAATCTTAAGCACAGGTGTCATGTTTACACTCATGTTGTAGAAAAGTGTGTCCAATGTATTAGTAAGAATGAAAAAATTGAGTGTAATATTTCTTGTTTATTTCAGAGAACAGAAATATGCCTCGCACAGCTGGTTGTGGTCGAAATAAAACAGTACAGTGGGTAAAATAGTGTTTTTCTTTTTTCAAGTGGATTTTACTGAAAAAACCCGGGTGGGTAAAAACGGGTGACCCACTTTGTTGCCAACCCTGTCATAAATTGATGTAGATACGGATAAGAGATAAGCAGACAGATGGATAAATAGTTTGATAATCAGATTGACATAGATACGTAAACGCAGACTGATAAAAGTACATAGCAAGGTGTAAAATGTCTGCCATAGTTGCTGATAACAGATAAGCAGATAGGTCGATGAAGGTGTGTAGTAAATAGGTTATCACGCAGCACTTGACCCACTCTCCAAGCAGACTGGGTGGCCTTTGTGCAATATAGTAAGAGATAGCAGCCGTAAGCGCTCCATTTAGGACAGACGAGTGTACTACGTGAGATTACCCCAGATTTTTTGACGATTTTTATTCAGGACAGCTTCATGCGATTTTTGGTTTCAGGACAGCCGTAGATGGCTTTGTGTTTTTAGGTTATCAACAAACGATTTTGTCTTATTCAGGGCAACTGCAGACGAGGTTGCTCTCTCTCTCTCTCTCTCTCTCTAATCGTTTTTAGATGTGGGATAATATTTCTGTCGACAAACGCACTTCTTGTCACACCGCCTCTTATTGGTCTTAATGTGGCCTAGGTGTGGTAGTGCCTCTTCCTTAGTCATTTATCGTGTATACCGGTATTGCAACTTAACATTCTTCTCTGTGTCGTGTATATCTTGTAAATATTGAAATGTTTTGATCAGTTACATATTGAGGTGTAATGTGCCAAGGAAATCGCCATAAGAAAGAGATGCTACGAGTTCAAAATAACACCAACCTGACATCTGTGCCGCACTTCACAGCATCTCTCACATGACGGGCATATATCCTTGTTATAGTGCATTACCCCTCACATCATCAGGACAGCTCTAGTAGTATATTTCAACTGATGCCAGGTGATTGTATTCAGCTGAGTGAGTCACAGGGGCCTGAGGATTAATATTGACACCATTAACCCCCCACATGATCGGTACAGCTCTGGCATTCCCTTCCCGCTAATGCCGTATATGTTTAGTCGGCGTAAGTGTTCATACTGTTACCATTATTAACCCTGAGATGGACGCGACAACCCTGGCTACAAACGATTTTATGAGTATTAAAATATTAGTTAGAATTTTGGTGAGTTGATTTGGCTTCTATCCACGCTTTCGTATTCTATCAGTAACAACAGCAACAGTAATAATATTAATAATAATAATAATAGTAATGCTAATAATAATAATATAGTTGTACTTTATCTACGGTCCTATGATAGATATAATTTTGTACTACAATGAATGCATATTTAAGGGAAGAATAATTATAGAACTAGATTACGATGATTAGGAATGATAGATGGGCTTGTGGATTATTGCTCTCTCTCTCTCTCTCTCTCTCTCACACACACACACACACACACACACACACACACACACACACACACACACACACGTTGCCATCTCGTACAAACACCGTAATGCCAATATTCCTGCCGTCTCATGTAATCCCACACCCAGTTGCAACCCCCGTCCCTTAATGCCCCCGAAACTCCTAGTAATACTGTTTGACCCTCCCGTAGTCGTACAAGCACCCAAGTCATCGATTCAGCCTCCAGGTGCATGACTGTGTGTGTGTGTGTGTGTGTGTGTGTGTGTGTGTGTGTGTGTGTGTGTGACCTCCCTTACTCCCTGCCACACGATCACTGCTGTCATTCATACTCATTGATAAACATTGCCACGTGCTTTTGTTTTGGTTTTCTGTAACATAGTCGTTCTTTTTAGCAGAGCAGCCCTTGTGCATTCCGTTCACTTTCACTTGCCTCATTCAGGAGTGGTGCGTCACTGCT
>NC_137013.1:36161109-36173609 GCF_032717465.1 Coenobita brevimanus
GCCTTCCTCTACCTCTCCTACCAAGTGCCACCCACCCTGGTGTACCTCGTACTATTCCCTGTCTCCTATACACATGTCCTAGCCACTTCCATCGTGAGAATCTAACATATTCATCGATCGGCTGCACTCCCGTTATTTCTCTAATTCTACTATTTGGTATCCTTTCCCACCACTTAACTCCTAATATTCTTCTAAGTGCTTTATTTTCAAACACTAAGAATTTATTTTCCATAGTCACTGTGCTGTACCAAGACTCGTGTCCATAAATTAAGATACTCCTAACCATTACCTTATAAAGTTTGATTTTTGTATGCACAGAGAAATTGTTATTATTCCAAATATTTTTAAGCATTCCCATTGCCTGATTAGCCTTCTTTAACCTTTCCTCGAATTCAAAGTTCAAAGAACCATCCTTGGCTAAGTAAGTACCTAAATATTTAAACCTATCAACTTGCTTTACAACCATACCTCCAATTACACATTCCTGTGCATTTTCCATATTCATATTGATTATTTCAGTTTTTCCACAATTAATAACCAAACCCACCTTGCGACCTTCACTCACCAAACAGTCCAACACTCTCTGCATCTCTTCTGGCCCATCACAGATCAAAACTATATCATCTGCATAATCTAAATCCAAAAGTTTCCTGTTTTCTTCCCAAAGTATACCTGCACCGGATTCTGTTCCAACGCGTTTCATAATGTAATCAATGACCAATATAAATAGTAAAGGCGATAGAACACCACCTTGAATTACTCCGGACTTGACTTCAAACGAATCACTCAGACAACCATCAACCATCACTTTACAAAATGTGTCCTCATGCATGTTCATAATGACCCTCACAAACTCCTCTGGTATTCCATAATGTCTCATGATCTTCCCCATAGTCTCTCTCGAAACACTATCAAAAGCCTTTTCAAAATCAACAAAACAAAGACTTAACGGTACTCTCATTTCATTAACTTGCTGCATCAAATGCCTAACTATAAAGATCTGATCATTGCAACCACGTCCCTTTCTAAAACCAGCCTGTTCATCCCTCAGAATACCCTCAACCACCGGCTCCAACCTATTTAACAACACTTTACTGAAAACTTTCAAAGCTATCGGTGACAAAGAGATTCCCCTCCAATTACCACATTCACTCAGGTCTCCCTTCTTCGGAACTTTAACAATTACACCATTCTTCCAAACTGATGGTAGTAACCCCGTCACCCATATCTTATTGAATAGCTTGGTCAAGATCATTATTAATCTATCCCTCCACTTTAAACATTTCCGGAAATAAACCATCCTCCCCTGGTGCCTTATTATTCTTTAACTGTTTTACTGCTTTCTCCACTTCTGCAAGCCTCAACTCTCCTGTTTCTATATTTAAATCTTCCTGAGCAGACGGTATATCCTCTTCTGGTGGTATTGGTCTATTAAGAAATGTCTCAAAATGCTCTTTCCATCTATTTTTAATATCTCCACCTTTGGTCAATAAATTTCCTTCCCTGTCTCTAACTGGTATTTCCTTGCGTTTACCTGCATTACCACTCAGTTCTCTAATCGATTCATATGCTATTCTTTGACTCTGTCCATCATTTTTGTTTATTAAGATTTCAGTCTCTGCAACCTTTTCATCCACACATCTTCTTTTATCTCTCCTAGCTAACCTTCTTACTTCTGAATTCAAACTCCAGTACGCAGCTCTTGCTAATTCAATCTCTCGTTCATCAACGCATTGCATCTCACTCCTCAATTTAGCCTCACCTCTCTTTTTTATCATATCCCACGTTTCCTCTGATATCCATTTCTTTCTCCTGAATCTATGTCTCCTTCCAATCGTACATTCAGCAGTCTCATGCAAAACTTTGTTCACATCCTCCCACATCTCATCTACACTTCTCTCCCCCTCTTCCAACGTGATCGCTTAAGTAAAATAATTATTGTGTCCTTAGAAAGCGGAAGGGTTAAGTAGGTAGGGAATAATTACTATCACATATCTTCGTTTTCACAGGGTAGAGGGCAAACAGCCGAATAGAGTTAATCATTGTGAATTTGTGTGCTGAGTGAGGCAGGCGAAGCATCATGATGGGTATTGATGCCCTTGTGATGACTTGTGAAGGTGTGTGACGCCATCTGTCGTGCTTAGGAGTACTTCTGCGTCTCGGGAACAGACTTTGTAGTTTATGCCCAGACCCGGATACAAAATACAAACCAACAGAAAAGAAAGCAGCAGTATATAAAATGAACCAATAGGCTGGATATTACAGAGAAATTTTAACTATGGTTCGCTATGACACAAGGTGGATATAATAGTAATAAAGCAAGAAGGCCTTCCCCATACCCACCACTCCCCGTACTCAAAGCCGACAGGAAAAAGTGAGAAGAACCACTATGCAGAGTAGCAAAATTGTCATGAATAAAAGAATGAAAAACTAATTATATTCCACGTTATCTTCATCTGTAAGAGGAAAGTAAAATTAATTTCATGAGTCCTCTGAAAGGCATGTGTGTGTGTGTGTGTGTGTGTGTGTCAGTGACCTCCAGCAACTCTACCCCCCATTCACACGCACATTGATAAACATTACCACGTGTTTGGTTTGAGTGTGTGTGTGTGTGTGTGTGTGTGTGTGTGTGTGTGTGTGTGTGTGTGTGTAAGCAAGTATGTTTGTATACATGTTAGACGAAAACTGTGAGTATGTTGTGTGTGTGTAAACAAGTATATTTGTGTACGTATTAGACGGAAACTGTATGTGTGTAAACAAGTATATATGTGTACTTATTAGACGAAAACTGTGTGTGTGTGTGTGTGTGTGTGTGTGTGTGTGTGTGTGTGTGTGTGTGTGTGTGTGTGTGTGTGTGTGTGTGAATGCATATGCGTGTTTCTCTGGGTGTATACGAGTTGTTGATATTTCTTGGAATTTACTTTCGCATGTGCGCTTTTGAGGTGAACGAGCCTTTGTTCCTGTGTGTGTGTGTGTGTGTGTGTGTGTGTGTGTGTGTGTGTGTGTGTGTGTGTGTGTGTGTGTGATGTCTAGTGTGGTATTTTATGGTAGTGTGGTAGCAGAGGAATTTGCTATTTTTTTGTGGTAGCACGGGTGGTGTGGTAAAATTGTGGTTGTGGTAATGAATCATGTGGATGGTGACCCAGAACTAGGGCGTCAAACCCTTTCCAGTGGGCGTGCTGGGGCCTCGGGTGAATATCCTTATCTTGCTCAGTAGTGGTGTTTTGCAGGCGCTGGGTTCACTGTTGCAGGATAGGCTGTATCTGTGTCACTGCCTCATCAACATCACTACTATCATTACATCTCCGTCACGTTGAATAAATTGTCTGATGGTACAAAAAAAAAAAAAAAAAATCGTAATTGAAAGGTTGACTTCGCATAGAGCAAACTTTTCATATACTTGTGGAAAACTAAACTTTTTTTTTTTTTTTTTTTTTTTTTTTTTTTTTTTTAGTGCTGTAGTTGGGTATTAAAAACACGTGCTGTACACCTGTACTCCTGGCTGCCAAAATGTCATAGTCTGTCAGGTCTAAGCGTCCAGAGTTAAGTTGATCAGAACATCAGCAAGGAGAATAAGTGCAGTACACCAGTTAGTCCGTACTACTGAGCTTCCGTCTAAGACAAGGATATGAGTAGACTACGAAGATGAGAGAGAGAGAGAGAGAGAGAGAGAGAGAGAGAGAGAGAGAGAGAGAGAGAGAGAGAGCAACCAAAACTGACAACAAAAGGAAAGTGGAACACTTCAATATGGAAAACGTTTGTGTTTAAAACACACACACACACACACACACACACACACACACACACACACACACACACACACACACACACACACACACACACACACACACACTAAAGGTATGGCTTTTCTTAGAAGCAAAGAATAATGGTGGACGAATGAGTAACTTCAAAGTAGCTACGAAAGATTTATGTAATTTATATTTTTTCGTTTGGCCGTCCATTGTAGTGCAATAATGTCGTTATTCTGTTTTTCCTCATTTTTTTGCAGGAGCTGCAATAGTAGTATAAAAAGTAATAGTAATATAAACATTTAGACACCAGTTGGGTCTAGAAAATTTAAGCTGCACCTAACAAGATATAACACCTGCTGCCTCCAGACGATTTCATTCAGGGGAAGAGGAACTTGGAGAAAAGATTGTAATATATTTTTTTTTAATTCAACAACCAGACAGTTTTATTCACCTCATAATCATGGTTGTGTGGTAGTGGTGATGAGAGTGTGGTTGTGGTGTGGTAGACTGTGCGGTAATGTGGTTAGGGCAATGAATGTGGTGGTGTGGTAGCCTGTTTAGTATTGTGGTACTGAACGTGGTATAGTGAATGATGCGTGTTTGTGGTGAGAGTGTGGTTTGTGTGTGGTGGTGCTTAGGAGAATATGGTAGTGTGTGGCACATGACTTGCATTATCGTGGTATTATCAATGGTTCTGACGTCCTCTCTCTCTCTCTCTCCCTTTTTATCCATCCTTTTTTTCCCCTTCCCCCTCCTCCTCCTTTGCATCCGTCACTTCTCTTTCCTCCACTAATTTCCTCCCCAGACTTGCCTCCCTTTCTCTCCCCCTTCCCCTCCTTCTCTCCTCTCCCCCTTCCTATTCTTTCTCCCTGTCCCTCCCCCTCATCCCCACCCATTCGTCCGATAGGGAAAAGTGGGTTAATGAGTACAAAGATCCGAGAGAGAGAGAATTATGTATACTCGTATGTGTTTGTTTTTGTATTGTGTGTGTGTGTGTTTATGTGTTTGTTTTTGTATTGTGTGTGTGTGTGTGTGTGTGTGTGTGTGTGTGTGTGTGTGTGTGTGTGTGTGTGTGTGCGCGAAGGAGAGTAAAAGTGTTTAGAGTGTTTGTGTCAGATAGATAAAGTAGCGATAAACGCATACTTTGTGTGCGTGTGTGTGTGTCGTATTACTTCACACACACACACACACACACACACACACACACACACACACACACACACACACACACACACACACACACACACACACACACGCTGTACTCCTCTGTAATCTTGTACTGGGGCACTTTTGGCTTTCTGAGAACTTCATATCGTACACACATTCTTGGCCCTTCTTGTAATTTGCTACACTTACACTGACAGAATGTACAACCACCACTGCCCGGCGCTGCTGTGTGTGTGTGTGTGTGTGTGTGTGTGAGAGAGAGAGAGAGAGAGAGAGAGAGAGAGAGAGAGAGAGAGAGAATTATACTTTGCTTAGAAGAGGTGTATGATGTTACCCCCTCCACACACACACACACACACACACACACACACACACACACACACACACACACACACACACACACACACACACACAAAATGGCAGGAGAGAGAGGGAAAGGAATGGACGAGAGCGAGAGAGAGAGAGAGAGAGCTGAATCATTGCACGCGGGGGTTGAAGAAGGCGCGGAGTCAGTGCAGTACGACCAGCGTGTTGAATTTGTTGTTTTTCTTTAGGAGAAGGAATGCAATCTTTCTGAAATATATATGACAAGAAAAGGTGGCAGATTGAAATGTGCGTTGTTGAGCGTACAGGGAAACTGGTTTGGAAGAATGTGGAGATTAAAATGATTCAGGAGCAGGAATTCAGTTTTTCTTTGCGCGTCAGATGTGATAGGAAAAATTATTGCTTGGCATTGTTTTGTGGGCACCAGGTGGAGAGGGAAGGGTGGAGACATCAGGCATGGGTGGGTAGGAGTGATGTGGAGTTCAGATTATTGATAAATTGTAGAAACTGAGTGGGTGACAGGAGAAAACCCAAGGGAACGCCAGTACTGACAGCCTAAAAGAACCGTGCCGTCTACAGCAGGAGTTATTATACGAGCAGAGAGGAAAGTCGAGATGAAGGCACCAAGAGGAGAGAATCCATACAAGGGCGGTTTGTAATTATATAACTGTGCCAAACCCTATTTATTGCTTTAATTAACAGGGTGTATTGTTACCGGCAAGACATCAGAGTTATGCGAATGGAAAATATATGGGGACGATGTAAGATATGGAGGTGGTAGTAGTCTTCCCCCGACACACACACACACACACACACACACACACACACACACACACACACACACACACACACACACACAATTCTTCACGTATCTGGTTTTGCTGAGTTTCCCAAATGTGATATCGATTAAACTGTTACCCCTCCCCCCCTTGCCCCACATGCCACCCCCTCCCTCTCTCTCTCTCTTTTTCTTTTCTCACCTCGTTTTTTCTTTCCCTCCCCTCCCTTTTCTTTTTTTTCCTTTCCAACCCTTCCTCCCATTTTCTCTCTCTCTCTCTTACTCGTATCTTTCTCCCTGCTTTTTCCCTCACTTCCTTATCTTTTTCGCCTCTCTCCCTTCCTCCCTCTTCCTCCTACTCCTCCTCCTCCTCCTCCTCCCTGCCCTGCCCTTCCCATCACATCCTTATTATTAATATTTTCTCCTCCTCCTTTTCCTCCCTCCTCCTCCTCCTCCTTTTCCTCTCTCCTCCTCCTCCTGCTGCTCCTCCTCGTCCTCCTCCTCTCCTCCTTCTCCTCCTCCTCCTCCTCCGTCTTTGTCGCATCCCTCACCATTTCCTTCTCATCCTCATACATACACCCTCCATTATTCCTTATATATATTTTCTCCTTCTGAATAGCCTCCTTCCTTCCTTTATTCGGTCTTTCCTTCATCTTACCCTCCATCTATCCTTCCTTTCATCCTTTCTTCCTTCACCCCTCCCTCATTACATCTCTCCTTCTTTCATCCTTCCTCCCTTCCCTTCTCATTCGTTCCTTCCTTCATCCCTCCCTCATTCCTTCATTCCATCCATCCTTTCCTTCCTTCCCTCATTCCTTCATCCCCTTCTCATTCGTTCCTTTCTTCATCCCTCCCTCATTCCTTCCTTCCATCCATCCTTTCCCCCCTCCCTCCCTTCCTTCCTTCCTTCAGTTTCTTCCTTCTGTTCCATCTCTCATTCTTGTTTTACTTTTTATTGTACCCTTTCCTTTCTTCCTATTTTTCTTTCTTTGCTTTCATCTTTGCTTCTTATCTCTCTCTCTCTCTCTCTCTCTCTCTCTTTCTCTTTGGAATCCCAGAATCACACATGTTTACCAAATTTCCTGTCACACACACACACACACACACACACACACACACACACACACACACACAAATCCTCGCTTCATCCATCCATGACCTGCCTCCATCTCGCTCTCTCTCTCTCTCTCTCTCTCTCTCTCTCTCTCTCTCTCACGTTTATTTTTCTTCATCACCCAACCCTCCCTGCCCCTTCCCTCCCCCCCCATCCCTCCTCTCTTTCTGTCCTACTTTATCCTCCCGTCCTTCTCCTCCCCTCCCCTCCCCTCCCCTCCCCCTCACCATCCTTCCTCCCCTCCCCTTCTCTCACCCGTTCTCCTTCTTCTTCCAATTTTATTACCTGTCACCACATCCACCCCACACCCTCTGCCCACACCTTCCCTCCCCTCTCCCCTCCCTCCCTCCCCTTTCCCCGTCTTCCCTTCCCTTTCCCCTTCCCTCTCCTCTCCCCCTTCTTCCTTCCCTCCCTCCCCTCTCCGCTCCTTCCCTCCCCTCTTTCCTCCTTCCCTCCCCTTTCCCCGTCTTCCCTTCCCTCTCCCCGTCTTCCCTTCCCTCTCCCCGTCTTCCCTTCCCTTTCCCCGTCTTCCCTTCCCTTTCCCCTTCCCTCTCCTTTCTCCTCCTTCCCTCCCTTTCCCTCCCCTCCTTCCCTCTTCTTTCCCCTTTCCTTCCTTCTCCCCTGCATCCCCCTTTTCCCCTTCCTTCCCTTTTCCACTCTCCCGTCGCTCAACACCCACCCTCCCCTCCCCCTCTTCCCATCAACACTCCCTTTACTCTTCTCCATTTTCCCTTCATCCCCATTCCCTTTATCCTCCCTTTTTACCTATATCTTCACACTTCACACAGGAGAGAGAGAGAGAGAGAGAGAGAGAGAGAGAGAGAGAGAGAGGGTGAATGACCTCTGCCTACCTCCACCACTATTATCTCATAGCTTATCCGCTCACTGATAACGCTGCCTCCCCTCTTCTTCTCCCCCCTACCCCTCCCCTCCCCTTCTACCGTCTACCCCTTCCCTACCACTACCATCACCCTTATGCTCCTCTTCCCCCCACCCTTCTACTCTCCTCTCTCCCCCACCCCATCCGTACTCTCTTTCCACTCCCCTCCCCCCCACATTACTCTCTCCCTCCTCTAGCCCCAGCCCCCTCCCTATCACCGTGCTCACTCTCTCCACCCATCTCTAACTTTATTTCCCCCCCCCCCGCCTCTCCTCTCCACCGCCCTCAATCTCTCCTCTTCCTAACTCTGCTCTCCCCCTCCCCTTTTCCTTTTCTCTCTTCTCTCCCTACCAACACCTCACTGCATCTCTCTCTCTCTCTCACACACACACACACACACACACACACACACACACACACACACACACACACACACACACACACACACACACACACACACACACACACACACACACACATCTTCCACTTCACCAACCCCTCCTATGTTACTCCCTTCACCCCGCTTCCTCTTTCCCTGTGTTTATCTCTCTCCTCTCCCTCTTCCCTTATCTGTTTATTAAATTTTTTTTTCCATTCGATATCTCTCTCGCCCTTTACCCCCCTCCTCTCTCTCTCTCTCTCACACACACACACACACACACACACACACACACACACACAATAACTGTAATAATAATACTAATAATAAAAATAATAATAGTAGCAGTAGTAGTAGTAGTAGTAGTAGTAGTAGTAGTAGTAGCAGCAATAATAATAATAATAAAAATAATAATAATAATAATAGTATCGCTTATAAAGGCTCCGACATACTTGCATGCGTCGGCCTTGATCACCTAATGGCGGCTTTCCACTCTGCTTATCTCTGGCAACCTCCCTAATAATAATAATACTAATAATGATGATAATAATAATAATAACAGGAACATCAACACTAACTTCATCAACATCACCATCAGCATCATCAAAATATCCACACAAACAATACCCCACTCCAATTCCATACGTGTCAAAATTCAAGCCAGTTTCTTATGATTTTCGCCCTTAATGACGCAACCAGCCAGGAAGCGGGAGAATTTGAAGGAGGGATTAGTGGTCATATTTAGATAGGTGGATAGATGGATAGAGAGAGAGAGAGAGAGAGAGAGAGAGAGAGAGAGCATAAAAGTGAGAGTTGGAAGGATGAGAGGAATATAAGTAGTCAATGACAGGAGAGGAAGGGACGAAATGAGAGAGAGTGAGTGAGTTTAAAATATCGGTAGTGAGGGAGTGGTTTATGGTGTGTTGAGGAAGGGTGTAGTGGTTTAAGAGCGCCACTCCACGCCGCACCTCCTCATAAACTCTTCACTGGGCTCCTCTATATTTGGCTCAACCTCATTACTCCCATGACGTGAGCGTGCGTGCGTGTATGTAACTTCCACGCTCTTTCTCCTCTCCAATACGCGCACGCTCGTTTGTGTGTGTGTAACTTTCATGTTCTTCAATGCGCGCGCCCGTGTGTGTGTGTGTTTCTCCATAACTCCTCTACACGGGATGGACCTCGAAGATGAATGTTCCGGTGGTTAGCGAAGCCGTCTGCTGTCCTAAAAGACGCGGGTTCGATCTCATGTTTGGGCAGGGAACAGTCCAAACATTGGAATTTCGTTATAACAGACTTTACTGATGCCTTGCAAGCTAAACCAATGTATCAAAAAAAAAAAAAAAAAAAAAAAAACGCTAATATTGCACCAGTCCTGAATGAGGCAGCTTAAGCATGTATTCAGTATGGACGGTGGGTATCAATAAAAAAGAGCCATCAAGGACCTCATGCCTAGCGAGATTAGGGTCAGTTTTATTTTTGTGCAGATGTGTAAAAAATAAACTTGTAGTAAAGATGAATGCAGCAATGATAGGAGACTTGTATATCACCAGAAGTACGTGTAGGTCAGCATCTGCCAACGAACTCATACATCAGGAAGTGCGGTCTATGGAAAGGGAATGACTGGCACAGATCAGTAGGGAAGTTATTGAGGAGTTGTTATAGCAGCCGAAGTAGGGCACATCAGACATATAGAAAAGGAAGTGGTAAGCAAAGATTAATGCAAATGTTATAGGGAGTTGTATATTAGAAGAATAAGGACGCCAGTTAGCAAGGAACTCAATCATACACGAATTATATGGAGGGGGGTATGATAGCAGAGACAAGTACAGTGGTTAAAAGGCAGTTACGTAAGGGTTATTTTACACGTGTGAAAAACTTGAACACTACCATGAAAAAAAGAATACAGTAATGAAGCAGTAAGGTGACTTTTGATGGCCTAATTATTAAAGCTTGTTAGTGCCCTCATTAGCATACTTCATAATTCATACACACACACACATATATACATACATATTTATTCATACATACATATACACATACATATTCATTCATACATACATATACATATTCATTCATACATATATACATACACATACATACATACATACATACCTGTTGATTCATTCATACATACAGACACATTAATCAAGGTTTGTTAATGCTGTCTAGTTAGCGTAGAGTGTTATACATGCTTGCAACTACATACATACATATTTGTCGTCTGAGCACGCACACACACACACACACACACACACACACACACACACACACACACACACACACACACACACACACACACACACACACACACACACACACACACACTCTCTCTCTCTCTCTCTCTCTCTCTCTCTCTCTCTCTCTCATTTCTGAAACCTGTTTTAATCAATATTGTATAAAATATGTATATTTGTACATCACACACACACACACACACACACACACACACACACACACACACTCTCTCTCTCTCTCTCTCATTTTAAAAATCTGTTTTAATCAATATTGTATAAAATATGTATATTTGTACATCACACACACACACACACACACACACACACACACACACACACACACACACACACACACACAGACGGGGGGGAGGGTAGTTCCGGTTTCTTGTGGTGGCTGCAGCTGATGTAACCCGAACACTTGAACGAATTAAGCGCCAAAAACATCAATAACAACTTAGCAGACGGGAGAATATGAAGTAGAGCTGAAATAAAACGATAAGATGATGAAAAATAGTTGACCCTTTCAGCCCGACGACATGATTTTGGTTATACTGATGCTGGCAGACGATTTCATTCAGATGGGAAAATCTCTCCCAAGCTTAATAAAATCGTCTGTTGGAAAGTAGAATAATAAAAAAAAATATGTCAGCGAGTAGTGGGTGTTAATATATTAGTCATTCCCCTTGTACTCTAGCTTAGCGTAAACTTCTTAACTCTCAGTCTTAAGTACTGATTTGTTGCTAATTGTAATATGGTGCTAGTTACGAAGTGGTGCTCTTGAAATTGTATTGAGCCGTGTCATTATCTTCTGACACCGAGCCACGTAAAAATATGCCAGAAAAGGACGAAAATCTGGGCCAGGTTAAGGTGAAAGAAGTGTAGTGACTCAGGTTGAGCTGTTAGGTTATAGTCCATCTTCAGTCTAATGTCTCGAGGAACATTATTTGGTTGAACATGAACAGTACATATTTAGTACACTTGAATGGAAGAATTATACTTAGCAAATGGAAATTGTTTATAATGAAGATACAACAATTTTGGCCCGACACGGACACTTTTCATGTTGTATCTTATTAAGCACAGTTTCATTATGTGGGTAGGTCTATAATTCGTACATTTGGACACTTCCCTCACCCCCCTGTGATATCACAGAGTGGTTAATATGTATTGTCTGGGCTACGGTATGATTTTTCCGTGAGTTTCACCTCATCTAATTAACCTAAATTAATCCCGACGTATTTTCTAATCCACCTTAATTCGCTTAATCCAGTGTTGTAATTGCTTTAATCCAGTTTGGGGGATACAGGCAACAACATGGTTGGGAAGGTTAATTGAGTTTGTTGGCTGGTTTACAATACGATATACGGTGACCTGTGGCTAAGGTTGATATAAAATCAATGGATAATCCAGCAGTTGTGATCGATTATAATACAATTGAAAAGTAACTAATATTAGATTTTTAAAGTACAGTACAGTATCATATAATTTATTACGATACATTATACAGTACCTTAAATGTAGTATAGGTACAGTACAGTATTAGTTTTCTTACTCAAGCAGACTGTATTTTAGTAAATCTAACAGAATTCAACACTTTTATAACTTATCCTCAGGGCCAGCAGCTGTGTAATTATTGCGGTAGTGTATATAATGCTATTGACCGATACATGTAATAGTTTTATGCATATTGAGTTTGTTCAGTATATCATTTGTGATAATGACATGGTATGTACTCTATTGTGTGTGTGTGTGTGTGTGTGTGTGTGTGTGTGTGTGTGTGTGTGTGACAGAGCCAGTAATGCATTGTAAAGTTGTAGTGGACATGTGGCAACTTCTGTTGTTACAGTGAAGTGAGAAGTATCACCTTTGAAG
>NC_137013.1:36181109-36196109 GCF_032717465.1 Coenobita brevimanus
CACACACACACACACACACACACACACACACACACACACACACACACACACACACACACACACACACACACACACACACACACACACACACACACACACACACACACACACACACACACACACACACACACACACACACACACACACACACACACACACACACACACACACACACACACACACACACACACACACACACACACACACACACACACACACACCTCACAGTTTCACAAGTACTTCACACTGCCACACCCCCAGTCTTCTGCAGCACACACAGTAAGCAGGTTTGCCACGTGAAGGCTTCCCACTCCAACCCCTTATCGGCAGTAACCCATGTAAATATAGAAGATATATTCAGGTCAAGAAAGTAAAATATCATAACTTTCGCTTGTTAATGATTATGTAGCTCAGTTTATTGGGGAAGTGGGCATGCTGGTGATATATGTTGGACTTCATATGTTGCTGGATCCTACCTCACACCGTTCGTATGTGGAGAAGAGAGCCAGGATGATGAGGTATATTCGGTATTGTAATTGTTCCTCACTTTGTTATTGTGTGCCAGGATGGTGATGAGGTATATTCGTTACTGTAATTGTTCGCTTTGTTATTGTGTGGGTACGAGCCATTGACTGATATATTAAATAAAGACAAAAATAGATAGTAAAAAGCGTGTTATCTCATTAAACCGATTAATACATATGTAATTCACGATATGATAAGACAGTAGAACGGAGAGAGAGAGAGAGAGAGAGAGAGAGAGAGAGAGAGAGAGAGAGAGAGCATAACCAAAGTGAGTACGATTATGAACGATTGTATGTAATGGAAGTGTATGTATAAGTAAGGAGTGTAACTGTGTGTAGGGCTAATATGATTGAGTGGATATCAGTGTGAGTTTCATTTCCTTAAACCAAAGACGCGTTTTCCATCTTATTCGTATTATTTCTGCCGCATTTAACCAGCTTATGATAAAGTTTCACAACTACAGGGGTTTGGGGTGAATTCTTAGCCAATTTACTATAAGATATCTCCCCCAAGCTGAATAAAATCATCTGGAGGTAGCAAGTGAAATTTAAGAAGTATGTAATCATAGTGAAAGTTGACTACTACAACACGGTGACGTACAGTACAGTATTGTTTTGTAGTTATTAATGTTACAACCAGACGATTTTATTCAGCTGATGAAAGGGGTAACGAAGACTGCATGTATGACGTCCAGTTCAGAAAGTATGTCTTCAGCTGAATAAATCGTCTGAAGGTAATGAGAAAGTATGAACAGTGCGTCGTGGGATTGAAGTGATTAAGCCTCATGCACGACCCCTCACCTACTAGGCCTAACCTCTCCCCCGTCCTTGCAACCCTACCCCTCAACAGGAGTAGGGACAAGGGCAAGGATAGAGAGAGAGGAGGGTGCTTATGGAGCTCCCCCCCCCCTTTTCCCACACTCTCATTCTCAATGGCGGACGTTATTTGACGTTTCCTTTTGTAAATTAATCTTATTTAACCTAACTTATCGTAACTTAGCTTCGAGCAGCTCACACTGACCTAACCTAATGTAACTTAGCCTGGTGTACCCTAGCCGAGCGTAGTCTAACCCCGTTTTGAGGAAGCCTAACCTGCTTCAGTCTCCCACCCTACCGTACCGTAGCTTAATTTGCCGTACTGTAACTCATCATACAGTAGGCGAATCCAACCCAACCCAGGCCAACCTATAGCACAGCCCAGTTCAGATTTATTTCTAACCTGGCTCAGCCAGCCAAACCCAGCTCTGTACAATGTGGAAAGCAGGGATATCCCTCTGCTGAATAAAGTCGTCTTGCAGTAGCCAGAGTAAGATACAAAGTGAGACAATGTCATATATGATTAATCGAGGCCTGCTGTAAAACCTGAGAGCGTAAGCTTTTCCCTCAGTTGCAATGGAGTTGCCTGGGGTTTGGGGGGAGTAGCCATGACAAAGCATCGAAGTTAATACCCTGCTTTGTAAAGTGATAACGATCATGACTCCAACCCTTTATTACACTTACTGACTGCATGGTGGGTTTTGTTGGGAATATCTCATACCAACGTTCGCCAACCGATGGTCAAGATCCAAGCCTTAACAATACGCTCTTACAGAATCTTTCTTATACCTTCAAAGAATTAATCGTCATTGGCGTTGGAGTGATAACCCGGCCCAGAACAACTCAGCCCAACCTATAATGCAACCTTCAGCTCATTTTAACATAATTAAAATGTGCACTATCATAATCCAACCCAACCCAACCAGCCCAACCCATCCCATCCCATCCCATCCCATCCCATCCCATCCCATCCCGACACGACCCGACTCAACCTAACCTAACCTTCACCCCAGTCAGGTGTAGCGTGATTCGAAGGAACAGTGAATGACCAACACCACTTTAATGCTGTTGTTGGTACGTGAGAGAGAGAGAGAGAGAGAGAGAGAGAGAGAGAGAGAGAGCGTGTGTGTATTTGTGTGTGTGTGTGTAGGGGCAATTATGTGGGCGAGTTGTGACAGCCTGTGTGTGTGGGGGGGGGATATTTGTGACGGGAAAAGAGAGCGAGTTGTGACTGTGTGTGTGTGTGTGTGTGTGTGTGTGTTTGTGTGTATGTGTGTTTTAGAGATACGACCCGCGTAAAACAAACCTTGCGAACGAGTTAAATGAACACTTGGGTCAGAAATGATCTTTGGTGACCTCTACATACTTGTGTAAACGAAATGTATTTGCTATAATCCTCGTCCGTATGGTTGGTATGCCTGAGTGAGATACGGACATTGTAGGTGCCAGTGAGGTATATATTTGACACAATCAATGTATGAAGTTGCAGATATTTAGTGGCTTTAGTGTATAGATCAATTTTTATTTTGGTGTACAGTCGCGGACAAAAATACTGATCCATGCCATGACGGTATTTAGCCAGGCAGTGAACATTGACTTGAGAAACCCAGTGAGGAGATCTTTGGCCGCCCATCAGAGTATCATGTTTGATTGTTAAAATTGTTCGAGGGAGAGAAACGAGCGAGAACACTGTTAGATAGGTAGTGTGTCGATTTCTGTACCACACAGACCAGCATCGTTATTTTAAAGACTGTTAGATCTATATTGGACCTGTATGGACATTGCTAAGCTCATGAAAGTGTAATAGGTGTTAATTATCTTTTCTCACAGTTGGCAGAGTTATTGCTGAAAAGAGCCAAGAAGCCCCTCACACACACACACACACACACACACACACACACACACACACACACACACACACACACACACACACACACACACACTGATTCAAGCACGTGACGCACTGTCCTTTGGCACGAACGTCCAGAGTACCATAACTGTTAAGAAGCACATAAAGGAATCAGATGGATCAGGTCAGTGTGTGCAGTACTATCAGGCAAATGGGATGGCTAACTTCTTTCATCTAAACGAACAACATGAACAAACTATCTTGCTCGACACGTCCCTCAGTTTTGGTGTCGACGCATAGAACTTAATTATCCGAATAACAAGTGAAACGGTATATTTATTTATGTCTGCATTTGTACTTACCCTCCTGTGTGTGTGTGTGTGTGTGTGTGTGTGTGTGTGTGGGTGTGGGTGTAGTTACATGTTAGTCAGCTGTTGTGTGCGTGTGGATGTGCGCGTGCGGTGGTGAGAAGTTTGTAATAATTGAGTCTTATTTCCTTGCTCTTATCACTGCTTCTCTGAAACCCTCCTACCCTGTCATTGAGAGAGAGAGAGAGAGAGAGAGAGAGAGAGAGAGAGAGAGAACTATGTGACTCGTGTTTGTGTGTACTTTTGTGTGTGTGTGTTTGTGTGTTACCGAAAGTACATATACAGTACGATTGTATATATGTACATTAATGATTGTGTATGTGTATATGGCTGCACGCTAGCGATTGTGTGTGTGCGTGCATGTAAGGGGTGACCTTGAACGATACACACGTACGTAGTATGGCACCACGTGCATACTAACACACACACACACACACACACACACACACACACACACACACACACACACACACACACACACACACACACTCTCTCTCTCTCTCTCTCTCTCTCTCTCTCTCTCTCTCTCTCTGGCTTTGGAAATGTTCATGAAATGTAGTTGTAGAAGTTTAAATTTAAAGTCCTAGTAGTTACATAATAAACATCAAAATACGTACGGTATATATTTAAGAAGTTCATTGACTGCACAGCGTTGATATATACATATATATATATATATATATATATATATATATATATATATATATATATATATATATATATATATATATATATATTTTTAATACGGTATCGGTAAGTAAATAATCAGTGGCAGATTTTTACACAACGCAGATATATTATAGATTAGAGAGGAGTTTAAGAATTGTTATGTCAGTTCTATATTGACTTTATTGTTCTTGATTTTTCTAGGCGACTTTATTTATTTTACTTATTTATTTATTCATTTTTTTAGCTGGGAGATGGATGCAGTCTTTATTAATCCCTCCACAACCAGGGCATAAATCCAGGTTTGAATAAAATATCTCGTAGTAGCAAAAACTGAAATGTAACTTTGCATCATCGTATCCAAGGAGTTAGGTTCATGTTTACGTCTTGTGATCCCATGTTTTCTCTTTGACATATTTTATTCTGATGTTAGTCGGTTTAGACGGTTTTATTCAACTTAGAGGAGACTTTTCGTGCTGGAGGGGTTACAGTTTCCTCTTATTTTATTTTGTTCATTTTATTCTTGTTGTTATTACTTTTTTTTTTGTCTGCTTAGAGACATTACGAACTGGTGGGGTTAGGTGTCGCCTTCCTTCAACCCACTGCAAACCCCTCGGAGGCTCCATAAAATCGTCTGAAAGCTGCAAGAATAATACAGAATATAAAAAATGCCGTATAAGATGGAAGAGGTGAATCCCTTCAATCCCATGACCCTTTTTATACATTTTTGCCAATTCTTCACGGTTTTGTTCATCTCAGGAAAGCCCCTGGGAGTGAAGGGGTACAGAGCGAAATATTTAACCCCTCCAGTTTGAAAAGTGTGACCAGGGCTGAGTGAAATCATCTGAAGATAGGAGGGAGATAAATAGGGTCTTCGAATTGAAGGTCACGTACTCGGGGTGAATGGAGTAAGGTAAACAAACCCTTGCCGTGTTGACCCATTTACAACGATGACTGTGTGTGTGTGTGTGTGTGTGTGTGTGTGAGAGAGAGAGAGAGAGAGAGAGAGAGAGAATGATAATTGTATGTGATATTGTGTACTACCTTCAGTGGACTGGATATAGCTTCTGGCCACACCTCAAGCAGTGCGAGGGCTAGGAACAGGCTCCATTAAAATCTCTTCACCACAGTGACCTGCCTGTTAGTAGTTTGCGTTATTCTTTCCACCTACAGACGATTTTATTCAGCTTAGGAATGATGTGTTGGTGTGAAGGTATTAACAAAGACCGTATAAGGTGTTAACGAAGATCATATAAGGGGTTAACGAAGACCATATAAGGGGTTAACGAAGACTATATAAAGGGCTAACGAAGACCATATAAGGGGTTAACGAAGACCATATACGAGCCTAACAGACACATAAAGGGTTAACAAAGACCACATCAACTCCCCAAACCCCCCCCCCCCCCCCCCCCCCCGCCTCCCCGTTAAACCGTCCCTCAGCCGTATAAAATCGTCTGGTGGCAACAATAATAAAAATATGAAAGTACGTCATTGTAGGTCAGGGATTAAGCTCCGTCGTGAGAGTTGTCCCGA
Source organism: Coenobita brevimanus (assembly GCF_032717465.1). Taxonomy (NCBI): domain Eukaryota; kingdom Metazoa; phylum Arthropoda; class Malacostraca; order Decapoda; family Coenobitidae; genus Coenobita; species Coenobita brevimanus. The sequence continues at coordinate 36,186,869 of NC_137013.1, forward strand.
GACGTAAAGAGCGAGATTAATACGGAAAATACGTCCTCGGGCTGAAGTTTTTTTTTTTTTTTTTTTTTGTGGGAGGGGGGGGGGGGTTGAGGTAAACGAGTCTGGCCAAAAATTATCCCGAGATTTATTGATTTTCGATAACCTTTTATTTCTTGCTTTGTACAGACGATTTTTTTTTTTTTTTTTTCATATTTGGTTGAACTTAAGATGATTTTATTCCCCTTAGGATGAACTTCTTGAGAGAGAGAGAGAGAGAGAGAGAGAGAGAGCTTCATCAGGCAGGGACAAGAAAAACATAAAATAAATCTGAGGTTGAATGGGTTGCAATATTGCTTTGGGGAGAGAGAGAGAGAGAGAGAGTATTCATCAGGCGGGGGCAGGAACAACAGAATAAATCCAGGGTCAGAGGGGTTACAGTGTTCTCTTGGGGGTGAGGTAAGCAGTTGCGTCCAGATTTTATCCCCTGGTTTATTGATGCTCACGAACGCCTTTGCCTCGCCGATTAGGGTTGGCGGATCAAGGCTAGTAGGAAGCATTGATGGTCAGGGCTGGAGGGGTTGGGTTGGGGTTGGGAGGGAGGGAAGGGGCAGGTGAGGGAGGATGGGTTTGGTGTGGTGGTGGTGTGGTGGGGATTGAGTTTGGGTTGCTATATGGATGGGACGAGGGAGGATGATTTGGTGTGGATGATGATGGTAATAGTGTTGTGTTGTTGGTGTGGTTGTGTGGTAATGGTGGTGGCGATAGGAGTGGTTGGTTGTGGTAGTGTTCTTGGTGTGGTTTTGTGGTGATGGTGGTGGTGTTAGGAGTGGTTGGTTGTGGTAGTATTGTTTCAGCGTGGTAGTTGGGTGAGGGTATGTTAATCCTCGTCACCATTACCACTGTCATCATAATCCCAGCCTCAAGCATGACCCATTCATAATATCACAATACTCCCTTTCACCCCTACTATCACCATCGCCGTTACCATCACCACTACCACCACAGTTACCACCACTCTCATTGCTACCACTACCGCCACATTTACCACCACTACCACTGTCACACATCACACCATCATCCATCTCTGCCACCACGCAATACTATCACATTTACCGCCATCACCATCACTACATCTACCACCATTACCATTAAATCTCTTTTCTGTCACAACTTCAATGGTCACTGCTCTTCTCAACTGTCTGCATGCATCCCTTCAGCTCTGCATGCATCCCTCCACCTCTTCATGCATCCCTCCACCTCTACGTTTAGCAACAAACGCTCATCCCTTTTCTGTGCAACTCTCTGATGCAAGAGTTAACCGTTACTCCCTGTCCTTCATTTAAGCAACAGGTCAGCTCTGGAACTGTCTCCTTCTGTCTGTATTTCCTACTTCCTGTGATCTCCAGTCTTTCAAACACAGTGTGTCCAGGCATCTCGAAATGAACGGATCTTGAATTTGGCTCTTCCTTGTATTTTTTTTTTTTTTTTTTACTTGGAAAGAACTGTTCGCGGGCTTCTAGCCTTTGGTTCTTTCTTCCTCGCATAAAAGAAAAAAAGTTACGGTATTACACGTCACTACTACTACTACCACTTCTGCCACTACCACATGTACCACTATTGCGTCCACCCTATCATCACCATCACCACTACCGCCATCTCCATTGTCATCATTATCACCTTCACCACTGCCACCCAGTACCACCATCACTACCACGTTAACCACTGCTTCTTTTGCTGTATCGTCCCAACTACCAGACATCATAACTACCACAACCACACACCACTACATCCACAATCACCAGAACTACTACAACACTATTACCATCATCACCACACCACAACAACCACACAACCAGACACCACCACTACCACAACCACACAACCAGACACAACCACAACCACACACCACTACATCCACAATCACCAGAACTACTACAGCACTACTACCATCATCACCACAACAACCACACATTGTTACTACCATCACCACTACCACCGCCACCATCAACACCTGCACCAACACACACGTGGCCTAATTAAGGGACTCAGATGCAAGAGATGTGCCATAACGGGTTGTTTGGCAATCCCGGGAATATACCCTCAGGTGTGCGTGTGCGTGCGTGCGTGCGTGTGTGTGTGTGCGTGTGTGTGTGTGTGTGTGTGTGTGTGTGTGTGAGATACGTTTGCCGGAGACACCCCCCATCACCACACACACCACAACAGCTCTCAAACACGCCACAGGAATGATCATCACTGCAGGAAGTATGAGACAGAGAGAGAGAGAGAGAGAGAGAGAGAATGAATTAGATGTGTTTGTGTGTGATTTAGAATAAGTTCAGACGGAGAATATTAACGTGTATGTGTAATAGGTAGTTGCAGAAAGAGAAAGAGAGAGAGAGAGAGAGAGAGAGAGAGAGAGAGAGAGGTGCAGGTGGTGCGTATGGGCAGGTGTTGTTTGTGGAGTTTATGTATGTATGTGTACGGTAGCTTTGTGCGTGTGTGTGTGTGTGTGTGTGTGTGTTATGTCTGCTTACTAGTATATGTGTATATATAAGAGAAGTTTGTGTGCTAGTTGTGTGTGAATGTATGTATGTATGTATGTGTGTGTGTGTGTGTGTGAATGTATGTATGTATGTGTGTGTGTGTGAATGTATGTATGTATGTATGTATGTATGTATGTGTGTGTGTGTGTGTGTGTGTGCGCGTGTGTGTGTATGTCTGCGTACTAGTATATGTAAGAGAAGTTTGTGTGCTAGTTGTATGTATGTGTGTGTGTGTGTGTGTGTGTGTGTTGTGTGTGTGTGTGTGTGTGTGTGTGTGTGTGTGTAGAACTGAAACACCTGTGACAGTGACGGTGTGGCCTTGACAACTGCTTCACTACATTGTTCTTTCCATCACCACCAATACTCTCCACCACCACCACCACCACCACCACCAACTTTCATCACACTATTACCAGCACCATCAGCACACCACTACTATCACTATCAGCACACTATTACTACCGCAGTCACACCACTACCGCAATCACCACCGCCACCACCACCACTACCTGTTTTCGCCGCAGTCTCAATACCGTCACCACAACCACCATATCAGAGGTGTTGTCGTGAAGCACATTATACACAATACACACCACCACCATTGCTGTATTTTCACAACCATAACTACCACACCATCACCACAATAGCCACATCATTTCCACTTCCAGCCATAAACACCACCACCACCACCACCACCATCATTCTAACACTCTTTCCCACCTAAAAATGCAGCGAGGTGACCAAGTATAGTATAATATTTGTTATTGCGCGTTTCTTTGTGCTTTACGTAACACCTGCATCTTACTCAACGCAACACATGTGGCTCGCCTCGCTGTCTCTCCCTCTTGCCCTCCATTCCTCTTTCCTCCGTATTCCTCTCCCTCTCTCCATCCATCTTTCCTCCGTATTCCTCTCCCTCCCTCCCTCTTCCCTCCGTATTCCTCTCTCTACCTCCCTCCCTCCCTCCCTCTTTCCTCCGTATTCCTCTCCCCTCATCCCACTCTCTTTGTCATTTTCACCTCCCTCTTCCTCTACCTCTGTCCACTTTCATTTCTTTCGTCATTCCCCATTCCTCCCTTCCTTCCTCCTCACCTCCCATTTCCCTTCCCTCCCCCTCTTGCCTCCTCCTCCCTCATCACTTTCTTCAGACTCTCTCTCTCTCTCTCTCTCTCTCTCTCTCTCACACACACACACACACACACACACACACACACACACACACACACACACACACACACACACACCTGTTGATCTTGCTTAAAGCTTTGCAAGGGGTCGTAAGGTATGTGACTTGGGAAACTTTTGCGGAGCCTGAAGAGAGAGAGAGAGAGAGAGAGAGAGAGAGAGAGAGAGAGAGAGAGAGAGAGAGAGAGAGAGATTATGCTTTCATGTGTGGATGTGTAATTTTGTGTCGAGTTTTTTAGCATTTTGTGTGTGTGTGACTGCATTGGGTGTATGTGTGCGTTTTGCTTTTATGTGTTTGGTTTTTCTATTCCATGTATACTCCTATGTATATTTATTGTTCGTATGTGTGTGTGTGTGTGTGTGTGTGTGTGTGTGTGTGTGTGTGTGCAGAAAAATTAAGGTACCAAAGACAAGGGAACCAGCAAACGTTGTGCCTCCTTCCCCAAGAGAGAGAGAGAGAGAGAGAGAGAGAGAGAGAGAGAGAGAGAGAGAATGAGGAAAAAAGCTGAAAGGAGTCGGTGAGAGAAGGGGTGTTGGTGATGCTAAAGGCCTTTGATTCCACCCTGTTTAGAAGTGCTGGATGTACTCCCCTGTCCCCCTGCAGACATGAGAGCCGTACATTACACAGGGATAAATAAAACCTGTGCAGAGTCAGCTGTATTGCATGGTTGAAGAAAGGATGGAGTCGGTTTGGCACACCCAGGCTCTGAGAAGAAGATCTGAAGAAAAAGTTGTGATTTTCCTTTCATATACAGTATCACAGAAGAAGAGATACCATGGACAGAGAGTGGAAATGTAAGATGGAGGTGTATGCATTTGAAGGTCACGGGGTAGTCATGAAAGACTGTGAAGAGTTGAAGGATCGAGGAATTGAGTTTTTGAGGCATTCAAGACTAATATTCCTCTTGCCTCAGTCAGAAATAATTGACAAATGAGAAGCGGGTATGCCATCCGGTGATTGTTGCAGTGGGTGCAGTGATGGGGACTGTAGGCAGCTGGTGCAAAAATGAAGGGTGGAGTCATCAGTGTGTGAATGGATAGGGCCAGATGTGCAGATCAGAAGGTCACTGATGAATCGGTGGAGAGAGTTTGGGAAAGACCATGACCTTCAGGAACATCATGCTGACATCATCCTGATAGCTGTGTATAAGAACATTGGTTGTCAGCAACAGCATTTATTGAATGACAGTAAAGGAGACTTGTGAAAGGCACAAACATAAAAAGAGTTTCAGTAGGGGAGCAGTTTATAAATCAAAGACTTTGTCAAACCGAGTCGAAGGTCTTAGAAGTGTCTAGTGCAACAGCAAAAGTTTCATCAAAGTCCTGTAAAAAAGGTGATTGGAAATCATAAGAAATGCAAGGTTGGCAGGGGAGCGTCCATTGTTATTTCTGTGGCTCCAGGCTTATCTGATATGTAAACCCGGTGGACTTCAGTCTGGAGTTGCCCTTCAGCAGCCGACCATCCTCTTTTTGGTGAATAGGGAGGGAGTTGAGGAACATCTGTATAACCGGGCAGCGAAGCCACCTGGTTATATCGGTGCCACCTCGTGAAGGCATAGCTTTACGGGTTCTTATACCGGACCCACAATGACAGCCAGAAAGTTACCAGAACTGTGTTTCTGAAAATTCCGGTTAAGGATAGATTCCAAGACTTCGAAAGTACAAACTAAGGTAGTTGGACTATAGTAAGAAGGATGAGAATGATCGCTCTTTATTAGAACAGCTGATTGAGATAAACTTCCAGCAAGATCGAAAGATGAAGAAGAGAGAGTTTGGTAGTTTGTCATATGGGAAGCACATACGGTACCTGAGAGAAAGCATAAAGAACCCGTCGATGTCGTAATGTTGTTAGTATTGAGGCCACAAAGGGCAGAGTGTGCATCTGTGGGCAGATGTTTGGTGATGCTTATATGCTGGCTGTCAATGGAAGCCGTTACATGAACCATTTGTATGTGATAGCAGTATAACAGAACAAATGAATATGGGTAGTAAGTGTATTCCCCGGCGTTTGGGTAGGAATGGGAAGTGTGTAAGGCAAGGCACGGTGCTGGCAGAGGACTGTTGGCGAACTTTTGCTCATGACTGTGCATCTGAAGGCGGACGAAATGGAGGAATAATCGTACCGGATTTATCTGTGAAGTTGTGTGCACTTGGAACGGTAAATTAGTTTGAGCCAGAAGAACAGATTTGGTATGATCCGCCATGTGATTCTGGAGTACCGGCAGATTGGTAGGGTATTGGTAGGTTTTAGAAGCCGCCTTTTTGTTGTATATATTAGAACAAATGTGAGTAGACCAAGGAGCTTTAGCATTATTCACTGGGTAAGAAAAGAAATGTATGCTTTCATACTGTGTTATACTCAGAGCATACCTACAGGGCTCTTGGCTATGGACGCACTGAATATTCCAGGAACCCAGCCACTGCCTGAGGGCCATCCAGTTTGCAGCGCTCTAGGGCCACAGATGTTGCCTCTTAGAAGGTCCACAGCCCTTTCTGAAACGGTACAACAAGTTAATGAGAACGTTTGTGTGTGTGTGTGTGTGAGTGTGTGCGCTTCATTACCTCCGCCAACGAAGGTGCAGGAAGTTATGTATTCACCTGTTTCTGTTTGTTTTTTATATTGTGTACAGTATATAACAAAAAGTTACCTGATTTCAAATGAAGTGTGGTGGACATGTGGACATTCGGTGAGGGAAGAGCTGATTAGATTTTGAAGTGGATCCGAATCCGAATGTGGGAATACATCATAAATTTTATTGTCGTCGGCGGATGTATGCCATCTAAGAGACTGTTTAACGAGGGGAGACTAAGGCTGTAACATTGATTAGCTCCACCAACGACAATGGAAGTTGGTTGGTTTATAAATCATAAAATATACTGACGTATGCGGATGTATGCCTTCTATGAATGCTTTCTAATGTACACTTTGTGATGGTATACAGTACATGTAAGTTTCGGGTGGGGGACGGCCGTTTCGGTTCACTTGTGACCGTAGGCTTTTCCATCAATAAACGTTATGAGTGTTAGGTGACGTTTATGACTTAATGGTATGGCCTGCGTTACTCTTGCCGCGAGGTGTCCAATGCCTCGGGCCATCCTGGATCCGACAGGGTATGCACCGTAATACTCGCACTTTTACATCACCCAAGCAGTCTTTACTTTAACACGACCAGGCCTACGAACAACCCCAGGCCTTCAACAACACATTATGTAATCCTTCATCATCTTTCAGTTTACATGGTTTTTCATGTTCTCGACGTCTTCCTTGGAAAGATTTCAGTGTTTTTCTTGTACTTGTGTACCCCAGCTGCTCTGAAATGACTCCTTGTTTTGTTTAGCTCTGCTCGGTTACATATTTTGTTATTAGCCTCTGTGTAGACTATACAGCCGTCTTGTGTGGGAGCTCATCACATACAGCTCGGACAAATATAATGGAATCAAAGACTTTGTTTCATCAGCTCCTTTACTTTCACCATCTCACTTCACCATCAAACTTCACCTCAATGTTGCATAACTATGCTTTGTATCGCTGTTACATTGAACAATTAAAGGAGACTTTAGTAACCGGCTCTCCAGACTTTTCTCTCATCTTTAAAGCAAAGACGGTACCGATATTCCTGTCACTTATTTACATCAGATATCAGGAAGTCATCCGCATTTTGGCTTTCCGTCAACCTCTGACCTTGTTTTTCACACGAGGTGAGGTATTGTGTGGCGTGTTGTTGTAGATTAATAGGCTGGTGTTTTGCAGGGTGTCATGCGCTGGTTCCTCCTGCCGGGCTAAAAAGAGGAATTACCCTGGCCGTCAGTATTCATCAGACTCCCCCCAGCAACAGCAGCAAAGGACAGGGGCAGGGGGAGAGCAGAGGCGGGGATGGAAGGGGAGGGGATAGAGGAGGGGAAGGGAGGGGAGAGAAAATTAAGGGGGCAGGAGGGGAGAGGGAATAAAGGGGAAAGGAGGGGAGAGGGGGAAAGGTTATACGGGAGAGGGAAAGGAGGGGAGAGGGGGAAAGGTTATAGGCGAGAGGGTATAAAGGGAAGGGGAAATGAAGAGAAGGGAAATGAAACATGGAAGTGGGAATGAGAAGGGGAGAGGAGGAGGGGGGGGGGCAAGGAGAAATGGGGAAAAAGAAATGGAGGGAGAAGGGGGATAAATGGGGAGGAAAGAAGGGAAAGGGAGAAGGAGGAAAATGGATAAAGAAGGGGACGACGGAGGGAGGGAGGGAGGGAAAGAGAGGTATATAATAAAGGGAGGAGGGAAGGAGGAGAAGGAGAGGAAGAGACAGAGGATAAAAGATGAATGAGGAAAAAGAGAGAGAGAGAGAGAGGTGCATAGGGAACGCGGCTTTTTAATCTGTGCATCCCCTCCTCCTCTCCCTATCTCTGTAATCACCCTAATTTCCTATTTATAGCTCTTCCCTCATTTATTACTCATCCTCTCCCCTCTCATTTTCCTCTCCCCATCCCCTCTCTCTCCCCCTCACTCCTTTTCCCCTCTCTCCCTTTCCCCTCTCTCCCTTTCCCCTCTCACCCCTTCACTTCTTTCTTGTTACCTTCCCGTCTTCTCTCTTTCCATTGCATCTTCTTTCTCTCCTTCCCTTCTCCTCTCTCTCTCTCTCTCTCCATCCCTTCTCCCTCCTTTGTTTCTCTTCCCTTCTTTCTCCCCCTCACTTCCCTTCCCCTTGTCCCTCTATCCTTCCCCTCTCATGTCTCCCCTCCTTCCCACTCCCATTCCTCTTGTAGGTTAATAATTTTCTTCTCACCTGTCCCTCTTAAATCCTCTCATGGTCAGGATAACTTTAGTACTCAATTCCAGCTAGCACCAGACGATTTCATTCATCAGATTTTTAATAAAGGAGGCTGAAGGTGTTAATACTCTCACCAGGACAGACGATTTCCCCCCCCCCCCTCGAGATTGAGTCTTAAGGAGTCTGGGGTTAACTTGGCGTTCTTCATTTTTCTCCATTCTCTTTCCCCTGTTTCCCGTAGTCTCCCTCTTCTCCCTCCCCTTTCTGCATCTCCCCCCTCCCCATATCTTTGCCCTCCTTCCCTCTCCCCGCCCCCTTTCCCTTCCCCTCCTTGTATGCCTTAGTCCCATTTTGCCTCCTCTCCTTCTCATTTCCGCTTCTCCTTTATTCCCTTCAGACTTTTTTTTCCCTCCATGTCTCCTACCCCTCTGCCTCCTCCATCACCCTCTCCCCTTCCCCCACCTCTTCCCCCCAATTTTTCTCCTCTCCTATGCCGCCCCTCCTCACCCTTCTTTCCTATTTCCCATACTACCCTTCACGTACCCTCGATTAAAAAAAAAAATTATCGGCAGCCTTTCAGTGGGAGACATTGTGATAAACGGGCTGTAATTTACGGGAAATTGCACGGTTATGTAGCTTTGTATCTTTCATTTTTGTGTTGTTATATTTTAAAGATATAGAGCTGGACTCGTCATAGGAACATTTTAGTGCATGCCAACACTATCGATTGAACCAGAGACGAAGCATTTTAAATCACATCCAATCTCGTTTTCCTCCCCTATCTTC
>NC_137013.1:36201109-36213609 GCF_032717465.1 Coenobita brevimanus
ATTGAGCTACGGGAAATTGGCTGCAAAGGGACGAAAGTTCCACGAAGTTAATTAATGAACCAAAAGTCACTTGAAAATTTAACCCATTACTCTGACATATTTCATAGTTTTTGCTAGTTGCGGGCGATTGAGGTGAGACGACTGGTAGTGAAGGGGTTAATGAAGTCTATGGCTAACCCTCCTCAGTTCGAAAAATAGCTCTTAAATTGCGTAAAATCGCCTGAGAGTAGCGCGATCAACACCGATGAGAAGTGTCTGGGTTGAGGTAGGTAAATACATACCAGAATGGCAACTACAATTTCTAACCCCTGGAAATCGAGTTTGGTGGTTGGGAGGGACGCCTTCATGTGGTGGCACAAATACAACCCTACGGCTCCAATACCCCGTTATACAAGCGTCCGTCAGCTCAGTCTCTATCCCCCAAAAGGAGGATGGTGTATTGCAGGAGGAAGGCAGCTTCAGCCTGCACTCCACATAGTTCACGCTGCAGGTGAACTTGAGGCTACAATTGCAAATACAGCACTACTTACACACGGCTTTATGCAACTTGGGAAAGGCCTCACAGATGTTAAAGTCTTTTCTAATGCATCCAGTTTGATAGATGTGCTCGAAGCTGCCCCAAATCGCATGGAGACAGCAAGAATCAGTGCCAAAGACGTCCGTGGGCGCTGTGGGTTCGGAGTTGCAGTTAGAAGGACGTGCAGCATCTGTAATTTGCTGGGAGAGGGGTGATGACCTGGAACCATAGAAATAAGTAAATTGGGTCTTTACATCATACATTTTCAACTTCACATATTAAGGTAATTATTTTCACCATTTGCTAGGGAGGAACGCCCTCTCGCAATGGCACCAGTATAATTGAGAGGCACCACTGTGGTTATACTATTGTTCCCTCAACTCCCTCCCTGTTCCCCAAGAGGAGGATGGTGGACAACAAGAGAAAGGCAGCAAAAGTCTACAATCCACCATTAGGTTCACGTCCAGATGACCCTAAGGTAACAACAACAATAACAACAACAACAGCAGAACAACTTACCGTGTCAAGCAGTACAATCTCTCTCTCTCTCTCTCCCCCCTGTATTTGCTAACGAATAAAATACTTATTGTGTTATTGTTGTCATTATTATTATTATTATTATTATTATTATGCATTTTTTATTTTATCTCTTTATATATTCATTTATTGATATATTTATTGGTATGTTTCTGAATGGTTGAAGTGTATAATTTCGAAACTTAATATGTCATTGAACTTTATCATAGCCTTGAGAGTTTGCCAAGTTCATGGTAGTTTTGTTGAGAGGTATTAAAACTTGGTGTGTGTGTGTGAGAGAGAGAGAGGGGAGGGGGGAGTGGGATAAGGTGGGTGGATAAGGCAGGTAGGTGAGTTAGACAAGTGAGTAAGGCAGGTAGGTGAGTTAGGCGTGTGAGTGAGGCAGATAGGTGAGTTAGACAGGTGAGTGAGGCAGGTAGGTGAGTTAGGTGAGTAGCAGATAGATGAGTTAGGCAGGTGAGTGAGGCAGGTAGGTGAGTGAGGCAGACAGGTGAGTGAGGCAGGTAGGTGAGTGAGGCAGGTAGGTTAGGTTCTAGTTACATCACACTGGTCAAACAGGTTCTAACCCCCCTTGTGTGTGTGTCTGTGTGTCTGTGTCTGTGTGTATAGGTATATTGTGTACGTATAAATCTTGTATGTTTTAATTCATGGAATGTTTGGTTTTCACGTGCATGTGTATATTATGTGTGTCTGTATGTTGTGGTATGTATCTCCGTCTAGTGTGTGTTTCCCTGCGTCTGTGCTAACGAAAGTATGTGTGCAGTATTTATGTATATATGTATGTATGTGCTATAGTCGTACTTGTGTGTGTGTGTGTGTGTGTGGACCTAACCTGAACTTGAACACAGGATTTTGGAAGAGCTAACATCTAACACTACTATAACGTTTTATACTCGCTTAGGAGGGAGAGTGATGACCACAACGAACCCCTCGCCACGCTAGCGAAGTACGAATCGGCAGTGGGTGGCCGAAAGGAGAATTATGCATGTGAAAGTGGAAGAACCGGAGTACTTATGTTTGTCGGTTTGTTTGTGTATGTCTGTCTGTCTGTCGGTATGTGCCATTGTTTGTCTGTTTGTGCCTGTGTTTGTACATGTCTCTGTCTGTATGTGCCTATGTTTGTATTTGCGTGTGTTTTTCTATGCAGGCTTATGCCCATGTTTGTATGTCTCTTTGTATGTACCTCTGTTTGTATATGCGTCTGTTTGTATACTGTATATGTCTGTTTGTATATGAGTCTGTTTGTCTGTATGTGCAATTAATATGAACGGACAGGGTATACACTAACTTATGAGAAGACAAATTACCAGAAGCAACAGGTCATTCACCTTAAACTTGTCAAGAGATTTTCGTCCTTTTGCGGCTCATTTCTCGTAGCTCAGTGACAAAGACAATACGCCAGCTCTGCATCCTCTCCATAACACTTCTTCGTGACTAGCAGAACAACATTCAAAGTGGAAAGACCGCATTTTTACGCCTGGGTAAAGTGAACACGTAGTATATATATATCCTCCATGGGTATAATATGACCTTACCGTAGTATCAGTGAGAGAGAGAGAGAGAGAGAGAGAGAGCACCTGTGTTGAACCCTAGGTAATCACAGGTGTTCAACCCTCACACCTGTTCTGACCCCTCCTGTAGCTTACCTTGAGAGAGAGAGAGAGAGAAGGGGGGGGGATTGGAGAGGAAGAGAAAGACAAGACTAACAAGGATGAGAAGGTTAAATACAAGACAGGCGAGGAAGACAACGAAGGAAGAAGCGTAAAAGGAAGATGTAGAAGTGGAAGAATTGGAGGAAAGGTAAGAAAAGAAGTGGAAGAGGAGGGAAAAAAGGGAAGGAGGTTGAGGAGGGGCTAGAAGAGAAAGGGGAGGAGGAGGAGGAGGAGCAAGAAGGGAAAGAGAAGGGGGAGGAAGAAGGGAAGGAGAAGGAAGAGGGGAAGGAGCAAGAAGGGAAAGAGAAAAGGAAGGAGGAGGAGCAAGAAGGGAAAGAGGAGGAGGAGGAGGAAGAAGAAGGGAAAGAGAGGGGGAAGGGGTAGGAGGATGATGATGAGCGAGAAGGGAAGGAGGAGGAGGAGGGGAAAGAGATGGGGTGAATGACAATGACGAGGAAATTGCAGAGAGGAGGAGGAGGAGGCGGGAGGACAAGACAGAATGAGGAGAATGCACACACACACACACACACACACACACACACACACACACACACACACACACACACACACACACACACACACACACACACCGGCGTATTTTGTTATCAGTACAATTCCTGGTGAGGGCTGCAGCTGCAATGACCTTCACAAAGTAAGAGTAGGGTCCAAAATTTCATGCTGGCGAAGTACGAACCAGAAGGGGATGGTAGAAGTGAAGCAGTTTTATGTGAAATTAGTGTGTGTGTGTGTGTGTGTGTGTGTGTGTGTGTGTGTGTGTTGTCTGTATGAACCAACAGGGTAAGAATGTATATATATTCACATGAAGGGACATACTACCAGCAGCCATTGATGTCCACCATGACTGAATGTGAACTCGTCTTTGCACCTTCATTTGACACACGGGTTCACCAGTGTGCCTTCGTAGTTACCTAATATACATACATACATACATAGACAGCGCACACACAAGCAACCACTCACGCATTAACAAGCACAATGGACAGTCAATCAGTCTCTCTCTCTCTCTCTCTCTCTCTCTCTCTCTCTCTCTCTCTCTCTCTCTCTCTCTCTCTCAGAATGATGACGTAACAGGCGAGCGAGGTCCTGATTGGCCCGTGCGTCGGAGTTGCTTGTTCTTGATTGGTTCTCCCTTGTGTTCTTGTTCGTGTTGGTTTCCCTTCATGTTCTTGTTATTGCTGTTCTCCCGCCATAACAAACAGCGTTCACACACCGTTTGCCTGTTTTATATGCCTCCCTGTTTTTTGTGGTACTGTTTACGATTGAGTTTATGGTGATTTTGTGGCAGGTGGGAATGGTGTGTGTGTGTGTGTGTGTGTGTGTGTGTGTGTGTGTGTGTGTGTTTATCTATCTATGTGTACGCTTGCTTGTATGTTAGTGTGAATTTGCTTGCTTAAATGCGATTGTAATATGATCACTTTGGTAGCTTCGTTAACTGCATAATATCTTTAGTGTCTGGTGACTTTCATACTGTTATATCGACCATCAGTGTTAATATTAAAATAATTTCCACGCCATTTCACTGCAGTTCGAAAATTAGTGAACGTAGGACTAGTATTTATTAATGTCTGTAGCCCGAGGACGTCATATTCCATTTTTGCCCTCGGTCAATTATGTTCAGCTTAGAGGACTTGTTTCTAATCGACGATGTTAGCTGTAGTCTTCATTAGTCCCATTTACCAGCACACATCCTTTCTAACTTGAATCAAATCGTCTCTGGTTAGCCTGAGCAAAACATCTCGTCGTCATACTGAAATATTAAAGATACTGTGTGCTAAAAATTATCATAGTCCAATAAGCCTCACATTATACCATTCGTCCTTAACCCTTTCACTACGATGGCTTATTGTATTATCGGTGCCCTGAGACGATTTTGTTTTAACTTAGGAAAGCCGTGTCGTACTGAAGGGGTTCATGAAGGCTGCACTGACCACCCTACGCGGAAAAAATCGTGTAGGGATAACGATATAAGAAAAAGAATAAAGAACTTATTTTTGAGGTTGATTAGCGTTATTTTATTTAAAGAATTAGTAATTGGACTTTTTATTACTGATTCTGTTAACCCCTTCAGTTCGAGACCACACGAGCTAAATAAAATGTGTGGTGGTTGCAGGAATAGAATATGTAAAGGTGTCATTGGACTGAAGGGGTTACTGTATTTATTTATTTTGAATAAATCTAATTCTAGTGACTTTTTTTTGCATAATTCTAATTCTAGTGACGTGTTATTTCAGATGCCAGGAAGGTGAGTGAAAGTGTGTGCAGGTGGAGGTAAGAATCTCTCTCTCTCTCTCTCTCTCTCTCCAGTGTATATATATATATATATATATATATATATATATATATATATATATATATATATATATTGTGGATTAATGCCTTTCATAATTCAAGGTTAATAAAACTTATCCCCAGGTGTATAGATGATCATCTGTGTATGATAATGGAATCCTTTGTCAAGGGTTGTATAACCACGAAAAAATAATTTTTCAGCCTTGTCATGCGATGCAGTGTGACTCATCCATCGACATGTAACCTGTTCTAGCCATAAATAAATAAATAAATAAATAACAGCACACCAATCCATTCCACCTCTTGAAATGCTCAAGATTTACTAAGTGGAATTGTTAATGAATGTATGCACTATTGAGTATGTTTGTCAGTATGTGCATGAAAATAAACACCCATCCTTATGCAACACTGGGGGGGGGGGTAAATCAGTTGCATTCCGCCAATCAGAGCGTACCGTATTAGAGTAACAAAACGAATCTGTTTATCCGTGTATGCATATATGTGAATGTGTGCGCATGAGTATATATAAATGTGTTTACTTGTCCTCATTCAGCACTAGGCTGCAAAAGTCACACACACACACACACACACACACCACTACATGCGTTCAATTTTAAGAAAATGACTTTATGCCTTTATCTATCTCATACGTACCTACATATGCACATTACCTATCATCAACAATAAACTAATAAAAAAATGCACACACACACACACCATCCCAGTCCACCAACTCACAAACACTCTAATCTCCCTCTCCATCCCACTCCCTTCCCTTTCCCCTTCTCCCTCCCCTTCACCCTTCCCCTCTCCCAACCCCAGCTAGGCTCAGTGGCTAGGCGGGCGTGCCAGGTATGCAGGGGGGAGGCGGTGGGCGACTGGCGGAACGAGTTTATTTGGCCCGGGGGAAGGAAGACTGTGATGGAACGATGTATGTGATGCGAGTTTTTGTGGTGGGGAGTTGGGGTTGGTGGGAAGGGGGGAAGGAGGTTGGTTGGGGTGGATTGAGAAGGGAGGAGGAGGGGTTTGTGTGGAGGTGGAGAGTGAGACAGGGTGGAGGTTGAGGAGAGGGAAGGGTGAGGCGTTTGTGTGAGGTTGGGAGTTGAAGAGAAGGGGGGGGGGGAGAGACGGGATGAGGCTGAGGGAGAAGAAAGGTGGAGGGGTATGTGTGGAGGAGGAGGATTGAAGAGGAAGGAAATGAGACTGGTTGGAGGTTGAGAGACGGGAAGGGATGTGTAGGGGTGTATAGAATGTGGAGTGGAAGAGGTGACATTGGGGTGTTGGGGACTGGATGGGCTGGGTGGAGGGGTTGCGTACTAGTAAGAAATATGTGTGGTAGGGAGAGGGGGAGGGATGCAGAGGGGGTTGGGTGGGGGTGTGGGGTGATATGAGGGTGCTATGATAGGGTAGGTGTGGGGTTAGGGAGGACGAGGGATGCAGGTTTGGACGGGGTGTAAAGTGAGCAAGAGAGAGAGTAAAGAGATGTTGTTGGGGATGTTTGAAGTGGTGGGGAGAGGGATGTTTAGGATGGAGGTATGGGAATGGAAGCAGGGGGTGGGTGGGGTGGGGAGATGTGGAAGGGGGGAGGAAAGTTGGTATGATTGGGTTGGCTGATAAGATTTGGGGTGGGATGGGGTAGGAGAAAGGGTGGGGTTGTTTGGTGTGATCAGCAAGGTGTGTGTTTGATGAGAGAGACAGAGGGAGGGGGGGGGGGTCGGTATGGTGTGTTGTTGTAAAAGTGGGAGTGGGAGTTGATTGGGACGGGGTGGGAGTTGTAATGGAGATGTGGGAGGAGGTAGTTTGGGAGGTTTTTAGTTGGGGTAGGAAAGGGAAGAGGGTTGGGGAGTAGTTTGGGAGGTGGAGAGGGGAGGGGGTGAGGGCTACAGGTAAGGGGAAAAGGGAAGGTAGGTTAGGGTCCTATGAAGGTGTGGAAGGAGTGGTGTGAAGTGGAGGAGGTTGGGTTGGGTGGGTGCTGAGAGAGGTGAGGGTGAGGGATGGAGAGGGTGTGGGGAAGGGGGACTCATGAAGAAGTGCAAGGGTAGTGTGAATTGAGAGAGAGAGAGAGAGAGAGAGAGAGAGAGAGAGAGAGAGAGAGAGGGAGGGAGGGAGGGAGGGAGGGAAGGGTGAGGGGTGGAGAGGGGAGGATGGGTGTGTGGGGTTGGAAGTAGGTGTATGTTGGTCTGGGGAGTGGGGTGGTTTGGAAGGCTGGGCGGGGGGTGGGGGAAGAAGTAGGGTGGGAGTGTAGAGGGGGTATAAGAGGTTGGGTGAGGGGGGAGGGGTTGGGTCGAGTGAGGATGGGGGTAATGAGGTGGAAAAATGGATATGATTCGTCGTGTTAGAAGAGAGAGAGAGAGAGAGAGAGAGAGAGAGAGAGAGAGAGAGAGAGAGACTGTAGATAGAAAAAAGCGTGTGTGTGTGTGTGTGTGTCACCTTGCATGCTTCGTAACATTGCATAATTTAGTAACAAGTAGCACTGATAGTCTGGATTAAAGCTTTTGATGTCGGAGAGGGGTGGGGCGTAAAGGGGGGAGGGGAGAGGAGGGGAGGGGAGTAAAGGGGAGAGGAGGAGAGGGGAGTAAAGAGGGGAGGAGGGATAATATAGGAGACTGACAAGAGAGCCTAAATTAACATGTGCTATTTTTACACACACACACACACACACACACACACACACACACACACACACACACACACACACACTTACGCACAGCAGTAACTCAAAAGCTTACGTTCACACAAAGTGTATCTGCACAACAAAAATGGACGAACTGTAATGAGAACGTACACGATAGCAGAAGAATCTGTACACATATACATTCTTTCATACATACATACTGTACAACACAAACACAAGTAGTTAGTTACCGCACGCACACACACACACACACACACACACACACACACACACACACACACACACACACACACACACACACACACACACACACACACACACACACACACACACACACACACACACACACACACACACACACACACCAATAATAATAATAACACAAACCAAACAAGCAGCAATAACAAGCACACACAGACACATACTCATTCACAAACACATCCCACATCACACACGTTCACAACAACAGGAAACAAATGCACACACGAGGAGGGAGTCTGTGTATGTGTTTTTGAGTGTGTGTGTGTGCGTGGTAGGAGGCGTACACAAGCGCTTACACGCACATGGGGGCCGGAAGCGGAATGGTGTGCATGTCTGTGGCCCGTACACACACGCACACATACGCACACGCGCACAGAGTTGCGTGTGTGTGTTGCCTGGGTTGGTGAGGTTGCATGACGCTTTGTCGGCAGGGTAGTAAGTAGGTCTGTAGGTAGGTAAGTTGGTTTGTAAGTAGGATGGTAGGCAGGTAGGTAAGTATTTCTGTAGGTAGGTTGGTAGGTAAACCACTAAGTAGGTTGGAAAGTTGAAGGTAGGTAGGTAATAGGTAGGTCGCTATGTTGAAAGGTTGTAGGTAGGTAGGTTGCAAGTAGGTAGCTGTGGTGGGTTGCTAAGTTAGAAAGTTGGTAGGCAGGTAGGTTGGAAGGTTGTAGATAGGTTAGTAGGTATGTATAGGCTGGAAGATGGTAGGTATGTTGGTAGGTAGGTAGGATCGAGTGGTTGAATGAAAAATAGGTAGGAAGGTTGGTTGGTTGGTAAGTAGATAAGCAGGTCGGTTGTTGTTGTTGTTGTTGTTGTTGTTGTTAAGTGGCCGTCTATCCTCCCTCTAAGGAATAGGAAGGGAATTGACGGGCTTGTATATAACCGGGCAGTGGTTTTATCGGTGCCACCACGTGAAGGAGTCCCTATCCAGCATCAAGGAGGTAGTTAAGTAGGTGGGCAGGTTATTTTAGTAGGCAGGTAGGTAGAAGGGTAGGTTAGTTAGTAGGTAGGTCGGTTGGTAGGCTATAAATCATATACCAGTAGGCCTGTGTATGAATAATGTATGTTGGTAGGGTGGTTGGTGGATGGGTAGTTAGTCAGGTAGTGCAGGGGGTAGGTAGGTAGGAAGGTAGGTTGGTGTGTATGGAGTTTGGTTTGTAGGTAGGTAAGTTGGTTGGTCGGTTAGGAAGGCAGGTTAGTATGGTAGGTAGGTTGGTGGGTAAGTAGAATAGCTGGGGAGGTAAGTAGGAGAGAGTGAGTAGGAAGGAAATGAGAGGAGGAAAAGTTTGTGCGTGTGAGAGAGAGAGGGGGGGGGGAGGAGGGAGAGAGGTTGGGGGGGAAGATGCAGGTAGTGGGAGGAAGGGAGGGAGGAAGGAAGGGAGTAGTATGGAAGGAAGGAGAGAGAGAGTAGGAAGGAAGGGAGAGGAGGGAAGGTTTGTGTGTGTATATGTGTGTGAGAGAGAGAGGGGGGGGGGGAAGGGAGAGAGGCAGGTAGAGGGAGAGGAAGAAGGGAGGGAGGAAATGAGTGGGAAGGGAGAGAGGAAGAGAGAGAGTGTTATCGATTCCCAAATATTGATCCTGCAAATTAGGGAGAGTGTACGAGGGAGATGAAGGTAAAGAGGAAACATTGAATTACACAGATACACAGACCACACTTGTCTTTGAAACCCTGCATGCTGGTCTGGTCTTCACTTCAACCGCTTCATTACGAGGACGCATTTTTATTTTTGACATGCTACCGCCAGACTGTTATTTTATTTACCTTAGGACAGACCCTCAGTGTGAAAGAGATGCAGTGTCCATAAATAACTTGACAGGTTTTTTTTATCATTTAACCCTTTCATTTCAGTCATATGTTTCTGTGTGTGTGTGTGTGTGTGTGTGTGTGTGTGTGTGTGTGTGTGTGTGTGTATTTTCTTAACCAGATGATGTTATTCAGGTGTAGTTAAGGTGGTCATGGGTATTTTTTACTGCTCTTTACTCGGCAACATCTCTTACACAGAGTTGGATGAAGGTATCTGACGGAAGCAGATATAACACTGAAAAGACATCATCGTATTGAAGAGGGTAAGAACAGGCTAATGAAGGAGAGGGCTCTCTTCCACCCTCCCGACCCTCCGATAATCAGCCGTTCAGGAAGCCAGGTAGAGTTGAAAGAAAGCATTCGGAAGTCGAATGCTAATCGTCCGCCAGAATATGCTGTTGGTCAAATCCAAGATTTAGGTCATATCTTGATACCCTGAAGGTTTCATGTTGATAGCTCAAGCCGTTCATGAGATATAATGGGAAACAGAGAGAGAGAGAGAGAGACGGGCAAAAACATTATCGCCCCGCCTTGTAAAGGCGGGCGATAATAACACCTTTGAATTTGATAAGAAAAAAAATCGTGACAAAAAGTGAAGTAGTTGACTGTACGAACACAAAATTACTACTACTGTGTTTTTTAAGGGTGTTCGCAAGTTGTGTATGAAAAATAATGTAACTTGATTTCTTTATTTAACAGAATTAAGTTGATGTAATCCTTGGAGTTGAATGCGTCAGGGTTGAAAGCACACACATCAGTCAGACTAATTTGAGCATGTCGAGGAGTTCCCAAGCCATCAGTGTTTACGAGTGGAAGGTCAGGCTAACACAGTGGCTGTTGGATTGGGTTAGGTTAGGTTAGTTTATGTTTGGTTAGGTGTGGTAAAATTGGATTAGGATGGGCTAATCAAAGTTTTGTTGGATTTACTGTGATTTGGGTTAGGTTAGATTTGATTATCCTAATTGCTAGAGTAGGGTAGATTAAACGAGGCTGGAAAAGATAAACATAGGATAGGTTATGTTAATGTATCTTCGGTGTTAGGTTAGGTTAGGCTAGGTTATCTTAGTGGCAATGCGTCGGTCTAGGCTATTGTTGAAGGGGTTTGTGGCGGTGCTGTGTTAGAAAGTGTGGGAGGTTGTGTTTACATGGGAGAGAGAGAGGGAGAAATGATGATGGAAAGATGAGTGTGTGTGTGTGTGTGTGCGTGCGTGCGCGTGCGTGCGTGTGCGTGTGTTTGTGTGTGTATGTATGAGAGTGTGTGTGTGTGTGTGTGAGAGAGAGAGAGAGAGAGACGGGGGGATGGAAGAGGGGGGGGGTCAGTGACCTAGTGGTGCGCAATTGTTACTCTGACCTTGACAATGAGAAGACGGGGGAGGGGGGGCCAGGGGGATGGGGAAAGCTTAGCACTGGGGGGTAGGGGAAGGGGGAGGAGGTGGGCGAGGGGGAGGCGAATGGGAGGAAGGAAGGGAAGGGAGAGAATAGATGAATGTTGAGGAAGAAGAGGGGGAGGAAACTTAGATACATTTGGCATACTTGAGAAGGAGAATGAAGATGAGAAGAAAGGTGAGAAGGACAGGGGAAGGGGAAGGCTGAGGAGAAAATATAGAAGGAAAGGGGTGAAGTTGGAGGGTGAGAGGGAAGGGGAGGGGATGAGGTAGACGAGACGAGACGAGAGGTGTGTGGGAGTGGGACGGGGAGGGAGGGGAATTCTGAGCACGACAGGGGAGTGATGGAGGGGGAGGGGAGAGGGAATGAGGGAGGGGATGGAGAGAGGAAGGGAAGAGGGAATGATGAAGGAAATGGAGAGAGGAAGGGAAGAGGGAATGAGGGAGAGGATGGGGAGGGAGATGGAGTGATTTAGGGAAGGGAAGGGAAGGGAAAAGAGAAGAATGAGTGGAGGAGAGAAGAGGATAAAAAGTTGGGGAGAAAAATGTGAAGGCGGAGCTGAGAGGAAGGGAGGGAAGAAGGAGGAGAGGGCTTGGGATGAGAAGGAGGGAAGAGGAGAGGAGGGAAAGAGAGGGGAGGGGAAGTTAAGAGGGAAGTAAACCGGTAAGGGGAGAGGAGAATTAAGGGAACGGAAGGGTAGGGGAGGAGAAGGGATGGAGAGTGAAGGGAAAAAAGAGGCTGACGGAAGTGTGGGTAGAGAGGAGGAGTAGAGATGAGGGAAGGGGGAAGAAGGAAATGAGAGGAGGGGAGAAGAGAGGAGAGATGAGGGAGGAGGAAGAGGGAAATGAGAGGATGAGGAAAGGAGAAAGAAGAGAGGAGAGGAGAGAGTCAGTGCAGGCGGAGAGGAGAGGAGAGGAGAGGAGAGAAGAGGTAGGTATGTGAGGGGGTGAGTAGGGAAGCTGGTGAGATGGGGATGGAAGATGGGGTGAGGGGAGGGGTAGGTGGGTGTTGGGAGGGGAGGGGAGGGGATGGAGGTAGGAGAAGGGGAAGGGGTGTTGGTCAGAATGGGTTGTACTTAGCTTGGCACGAGTTCCAGTTCTCCACACATCCCCTCCCTCCTCTCCCCTCCCCTCCCCCCTTCCCCCTCTCCCTCCCCCCTCTACTCCTCTACCCTTCCTCTGAATCCCTCCTTCCCCATCACCTCACTTCTTTCACTCACCTTCCTTCCGCGCTCCTTCCCCTTCCCACCCCTCTCTTTTCCCCATTTCCCCTTCCCCCTTCCCTTCCCCATTCTCCTTTCCCCTTTCCCATTCCCTCTTCTCCTCTCCTTCTCCTCCCCTCTTCCTCGGTCATTCCTTCACCTCTTCTCCTTCTTCCCCTTCGTCGCTTTCCAGTCTC
>NC_137013.1:36218609-36226109 GCF_032717465.1 Coenobita brevimanus
ATTTTCATCTCAGCAGCAACCAGACGATTGCAATCTATGTAAAATATCACGCCAGTAAATATGTTGTTAAAAGCTATATCACCTTTGTGTTTCAAGTCGCTTGAGGCGAATAAAGCAGTATGGAGACAGCAAGAATAAAGTAAGAGATTGTTCAGATGTAACATTGCTAGGGGGACTCAGGATGGTTAAAAAAAAAAAAATAATAATAATAATAATAAACTCTACGGCTTCATGTTTGTGGTTTGGCCAGTGACCGCAGAAAACCCTGTAAAAGATGTAAATGAGAGGGGAGGGGGTGGGTGGCTGTCCTTGGCTGTATGTCCAGAGAATACGTGTACTAAGTGTTAATTGAAATGATATAGAAAGGAAGGAATGACGCCTAATTTTACAAGTGTGTGAAAGAATGAAAGAAGAAAGCATAGGCAGGTGGTCGTAGTGAGGGGGATAATGACTGCTAATAAGGTGATAATGGATGTATAATGAGAGGAAGAAGGAGCTAAGGGCTGTAATGGTGACGTCCTCTTTGGTATTCTCTTTCAGGTAACTCCAGTCGCTTATTAATTCACCTGGGAGTTAGTCATATACACCTGAGAATGTTAATGTTGCTGTCATTATACCTCTTATGTGCGGGGTAACTCAATTATTTTGTCCCAGTTAACCCCGGCGGATGATATTCAGGTGAGAATGAGTCATAGGAGCCTCTGACCCACAACTCTCTCTCTCTCTCTCTCTCTCTCTCACACACACACACACACACACACACACACACACACACACACACACACACACACACACACACACACACACACACACACACACACACACACATAATCATTCAGTTCACGTCAATTCCACCCTTATGTGTCCTAAATTCACCTTCGTACCTCAAGTGCAGAGGCGCAGTTAGGCAGAGAGAGAGAGAGAGAGAGAGAGAGAGAGAGAGAGAGAGAGAGAGAGAGATCACTATAAAAGTAGATGGGTTAGTAGATAAATGATGGTAAACAGAGAAGGTGAGAGGGATGAATGTGAAAGCAAAGGGAATGAGATATACAAAAGTGTTGGCGTAGAGAGAGAGGGAGAGAGAGAGTCAAGCACTCAGGAGGGTGGGTGGGTATCCTTTTGGTGCAAGAGATTCCTTTTGAAAACTCAATCACGAGTAGTGCAACCCCCCCCCCCCCCCGCCTCTCTCTCTCTCTCTCTCTCTCTCTCCTCCTCCTCCTCCTCCTCCTCCATTCTGACACCAGCATGCCCATAGGGCATTGACGGACTCAGACCCAGTCTCTCTCTCTCTCTCACACACACACACACAGACACACACACACACACACAGACACACACACACACACACACACAGACACACACACACACAGACACACACACACACAGACACACACACACACAGACACACACAGACACACACAGACACAGACACAGACACACAGACACAGACACAGACACAGACACACAGACACAGACACACACACAGACACACACACACACACACACACACACACACACACACACACACACACACACACACACACACACACACACACACACACACACACACACACACACGGGTACATAACCATGCCTTTACACGCAACACAAACCCTGCATTCACATCTGTTCTTACATATACCCCGGTTACCATTGATAATACGCACATGCCTGCATATATGCATACATACTCGCATATACATACATACATACATGTATACACGCCAATACATGGATGTATTTCTACATGACCACTGACATTCATATATATGGTTATATTATTGCTCACATAAAAACTTTGGAAAATGCTTCTTCTCATAAATACATACCGGTACACATACATACAGTAACACTCATAGATACTACATATACATTCATACATTCTTAGATATGACATACATACATATTTACATACACGTATATCCATGGATACTGCATACACACATTCATACATTCATAGATACAGTAAGTAGATGACTGCATGTAGTGAGTGGTGCATACTAATACGAGTATAGAGACACAGACACCCACGGTACAGACATGGCCCTTGACATGCATACACACAAATCATCATACAAGGCACTGCACGTCATCTGGTGTACCCCCTCACCCCACCCCTTTACCCCACCCCCTTACCCCTTTACCCCACCCCCTTACCCCTTTACCCCACCCCCTTACCCCTTTACCCCACCCCCTTACCCCCTCACCCCACCCCCATACCCCTCACCCCACCCCCTTACCCCTCACCCCACCCCCTTACCCCTTACCCCCTCACCCCACCCCCATACCCCTCACCCCACCCCCATACCCCTCACCCCACCCACTTCCCCCACACCCCACACCCTCCCACCACCCCCTCACCCCACCCCCATACCCCTCACCCCACCCCCTTACCCCACCCCCTTACCCCTCACCCCACCCCCTTACCCCTCACCCCACACCCATATCTCCACACTCTCACCTTCACCCCAGCTTTCATCCTCACTCTCACCCCCAAACCGCTCCCACTCGCCCACACCCTCACTCACACACACATCCCTATCACCCCACACCCTGACATGCAGTCAGCCTCACACCAACTCTCACCTCCACCCCTACCATTCTCATCCAGACTTTCACTCTCAGCTGCCCTCCTTCCCATACCTTCACCTTCACCCCATTCACCCTCCCCCTCACTTTCACTCCCTCTCTAACTCCCTCCCTTACCTCACCCTCACATCCTGTCCCTCTGTCAACCTCAACTTCACTCCCCTCACCCTCACCCTCACTCCCCTCTCACCCTCACCATCACTCCCCCTCTCACCCTCACCATCACTCCCTCTCTCACCCTGGCCATCCCTCTCCCTCATCGTCACCATTACTCTCACACCCTTACCTTCACACCCTCCGTTATATCTCCTTCACTTTCATCTCAAATCCTCCTCCTCAGCCGGGGCCTCTCCCTCACTCCCCCCTCAGCTCCATCGTACCCTCTTCTTTACTCTCTCCATTTTTTCTCTCTATCCCCCACCCCCACCCTCACCCACAGCCACACCCTCACGCCCATACCTTCACCCTCCTCACCCACAACCTCTGTCCACCCGTATCCACACCTCCCACACCCTCTCACCCCCACCCATCGCCTCCAGAGCTAACCGTTTTTGTCATTTCACCACCATCACCACACCCTTGCTCATCATCGTCATTCTTACTCATCCCTCACTTGCTTCTCACGCTTACACTCTCATTCCCCCTCACCCTCACTCTTACCGAAATTCACTCCCTCTCCCTCGCCCTCATCCTCACCCTCTCACACTCATCCACCCTCGTTTTCGCTTACATTCTCACTTTTCATTCTCTCTCTCACGTCATTCCTCCTCTCACCCTTCTTGTCCTCTCTGCTTACTTTCACTTCCACCGATAATCTTACCTTTCCTTCATCTTCACCATTTCTCTCTCTCTCTCTCTCTCTCTCTCTCTCTTAGGAGAGGGAAATTTTTAAAGGAACTGGAAACAGGAAAATTTTTACAAGACCTGGAGAGAGAGAGAGAGAGAGAGAGAGAGAGAGAGAGAGAGAGAGAGAGAGAGAGAGTCACCTTGGTGTACACCCCCTCATGCAGTATTGATGTTTGCCCCAATCTGGCATCTCACTCAAGTTTCCACACAACATTGTCATCGGCTATACACATATGTTCACTCCTCCTCCTCCTCCTTCTGTGATGCTGGGCACAGGTTGATGAAAAAGAAATATATACAATACAACTAATGGGAAATGTCCAAATTCAGGGAATGATAACACTGTTAAGAATATTGGCAAATAATGATGATAATAATAATTATGATAATAATAATAATAATAATAATAACTTATTATTACAGTGTTATTATTATTATTATTTATTTATTATTATTTATTTATTATTATTATTTTATTATTATTATTATTATTATTATTATGTTAGTAGTAGTAGTAGTTGTATTAGTAGTAGTAGTAGTAGTATAGTCATTATCATTATCAATGTGTTATTACTTTACAGCGTTTTCGTTTCCTATTAGTTTATGAAAATTCCCGTGCTTCACTCGAGTTAATTTTGATATTGCACCACCATGACTGCTTCACTCGAGTTAATTTTGATATTGCACCAGGCTGACCATCAGTGTTTTGACCCAGATAATACTGTATCCCTGCGTTGGCGTAGACGTGCAGCTGGAAGACTAGGACGCGTGTTATTGTAGGGTAAGAGGCTACCCAACACCCCCTCCCTACCAGTTTATTTATTTGGTACATTGATTAAAGCTAGTATGCTATTTAGGCAGTATGTGTTGGAATTATAAATGTCTGAGTGGCGTAAAAGATAATGTTAAGTGTAAAATTCAAGGTAAGTTGATAAGGAAGACGTGTTAGAATGCCGCCTAAGCTTACGAGAGGGAATAAGTAAATAAATTAATAATGAGGTCTTATGTTTTACCAGGTCAGGGTTGCTTCATGGCGGTAACCCCTTCAGAGTGATGGCGTACTGGCGTTATTTATTTATATATTTATTCATGCAAAACTTAATTCAGATTAGAACATCCGAACATTATACGATACAGTGTAGGGGTTATGAAACCTCTGTGTTCTGAAAATCTCTCCTGAACAGAATAAAATCATCAGAACATCGGAAGAATAGAATAAAAGAGGAGTTAAGGGGTGTACGTGTGAGGCGCATAAGCACATTCGAACATTGTGTATGTACCAGTAGATGAAGTATCAGTATGTGTAAATTTTGGTGGCAGTTGGTCCTTTATATACTTTAGGGAATAGTGCAGAAGATGATGTGGATTCAGTGGCACATTAATAGCACTGTGTACAGCCTTGGACCGCATGTAACATCAGACTTTCACCCACATCACATCCAGTCTCCCTCACAGTCTGAACATCTAAACCTGTGCTTCAGCTACTGTGTGCGATGTTATCAGTTTTGTGAGAGCCAGACCTTGATGCTTGTATTCTAAGTATTTGGCAACCATTGTAGGATGTGGCTGTATTTTCTCTCAGGTTCATCCGTTTTTGTTCATAAATACGTAACGTTGTGAGGTTTTATACATCGTCAGGCAATAACTACCTACTCCTGTGTATTTTGCCAGCAGTGTGTAGGATGGTGTCAGTTCAGGGGTTTATTTTGCCAACAGTGTGTATGATGGTGTCAGTTCTCAGGGGTTTATTTTGCCAACAGTGTGTATGATGGTGTCAGTTCTCAGGGGTTTATTTTGCCAACAGTGTGTATGATGGTGTCAGTTCTCAGGGGTTTATTTTGCCAGCAGTGTGTAGGATGGTGTCAGTTCAGGGGTTTATTTTGCCAACAGTCTGTAGGATGGTGTCAGTTCAGGGGTTTATTTTGCCAACAGTGGGCAGGATGGTGTCAGTTCTCATGGGTTTATTTTGCCAACAGTGTGTAGGATGGTGTCAGTTCTCATGGGTTTATTTTGCCAACAGTGTGTAGGATGGTGTCAGTTCAGGGGTTTATTTTGCCAACAGTGTGTAGGATGGTGTCAGTTCAGGGGTTTATTTTGCCAACAGTCTGTAGGATGGTGTCAGTTCAGGGGTTTATTTTGCCAACAGTGGGCAGGATGGTGTCAGTTCTCAGGGACTCAGTTTTGGGACCTGTAATGCACCTCTATGTTTTATGCTTCACTCCGCAAGGTCAGTAAGGGGCAAGGTATTTAGTCAGAATCTCCCCCTACCTCTCCACACCATGCTCATCCTTCTCTCAAACCCTCACTCACATACTTACGCCCACGCTCACACCCACACCCTCTATCTTCTGCCTCTCCTTCACTTTCACCCACACCACTTCCCAGAGTCCCTCACTTCTTACCTCCCCCTCCTCGCTTACCCTTCCTTCCCTCCCCCACACCCACACCACCACCCCCTCCCTCACACCCCCCACCCAGCATGACCCAACACATTCCTCCCACACTCAACCTCCTCTGGTCTCTCTCTCTCTCTCTCTCTCTCTCTCTCTCTCTCTCTCTCTCTCTCTCTCACACACACACACACACACACACACACACACACAATTCTTTTGACCCTGATAGTCAGCACTTTACATTTATTGCACTTATTTTGTACTTTGAGCTTTTTCTTTTTCTTTTACTTTTAAAAATATTTGTTTTATTATCCGCTGATGCCACTTATTTTATCTGACACTTTTACGCTTATTCCACGAATTTTGTTTCTCTGCTGTAATCAAGTAAGTATTGATTTTTACACCTGTTCATCTTATTTCTTTTTCACTTGTGCTGTTTATAAATTATACAGGGTTGTTCATAAATAGCGCTTCACTTGAAACATCCGAGGGTATTGTGTGTGAAGTGGGGACGACTAAGGCTCCTGGCGAGGGCGTTGATGTGGCAGTAGGAGTAGAAGATTAATAAATGATGCGCGATAGACATTAATCTGACTTACTTGAGCCGTCCCACCAACACACAAGAGCTCGCCTGACGGAGTGGAAGAGGGGAGTTATATGGAACCACCCAGTGCTTCTTCCACTTATCGTCAATGTTGCTTCACAGTTTTCCATTTACTAGACCTGCTGCACATATTCAGTTTAGGATTCAGCTTTTTTCACAGCAAGGTTTGGGTAGGCTGTATGCCTGTTTAACCTCTTCACTACTATAGGGCCTTCTTAAGTTGTGAAAAGCTATGTGTAGGTAGCAAAAGTTAGTTATTGGTAACAGACGACATTTCACTGGAGTGGTTACCCAAAGTTTTGTGGTGGGGCGGGTTGTAGAGTGCATGAATTATTTGCAAGAAACAAAGGTTATTTACTGACACAGAAATGAACACATGTATTTACTTAGCACGCCAGGTATATAAGAGTGATGTGTTCTTGCTGAATGTAAAGCTGGTTAATTCCTCCGATAAGATGACGTCTTTTTAAGCTCACTCTTGCTACTGCTAGATGATTGCGTTTCTCTTATACGAATGGTTTCCTGGCTGTGGAGAGGATAATATAGGCTGTATCTAACACCTCCGCCTCGAAAAGTCTGCCTTAAGTTACGTAAAATCGTCTGAAAGTATACCAAGAGGAAAATGGAACTACATCATCGGACTAACGCGGTTAATTGAAATCGCACAGTGATAGTTTTCTTTTTTTCTTGCTACCCCCAGACTTATTATTATTATTTTTTTAAGTATTATGAAAGGGTTGCCTCCACACTACTCGTACCGTCCTCCTTACAGTGCTCATCTTCGCTCTCCCACCACCCGCCACCGTTCCACGAGCCGGTCAGACTTCTAGGCGTAATTTGTTGCCTGTGTGTCCCTGTTCCTTCAGCAATGTAATTGGGGACCTGGATATATAACATGGAAGGTTGCGCGTCGTGTTCTAGGGAAGGATTGTGACATAGCATTAATATTTTGCCGTAATGACCGTGTGGTTGATAGGCGTTAATCCCAGGCCTTCAGACCCTCCCTCCCACCCACTCCTCTCCATCCACCCCCCACCCATCAAACCTCTGAGAAAAATATGTTGCGTA
>NC_137013.1:36231109-36276109 GCF_032717465.1 Coenobita brevimanus
GGCTCTCATTGGCCAACTGTTTCCCGCCCGAGGCTCTCATTGGTCCATATCTTCCCGTCTGAGGTTTTTATTGGCTGGTATTTGTGCTTATTCTGGCCCCAGCATATGTATTTATTCAGAACCTGTTAACCCTTAACCTTAAGGCCGTTTTTGTTGGCTTAACCCATTTGTGCGTAGACTCCTATGCGAGGGATTGTGCGGAAATGGTACTAAGCGTACCGCCCTCCGCCTACCGGCTCATAGTTCCGAACGTCATAGGTCCCTACCCCGGGGTTCCGCCTTTATTTACCCTTGAAAATGCCTAATTCCGTCCTACATTTAGGACATCATGCACAGATGGGTCAAGGGGCGTCCCAAGGCACATCTACGGCACTGCGCGACGCGACTGATTTATTCTGCATTTTGCACCGTAACATCCTGTTGTAGGTTGCGTCTATTTAATATGGACTTAGTTTACTTAAAGGAACATACAGCTCAGGTTTAGCGTACCATATGCAGAAATTAACTCCATTAGGAAGAGGCGCAACGGAACATCCTATGCACAAGGGAATATGGCAGAGTTGTAGCTTTTTTTTTTTTTCCCACGTCGTATTGCTACTGCTTGTTTGGGTTTGGTTACAGTTTATGAGAGTGGTTTTGCAGCTTTGCAATTGTACATTATTTATTCATATTTTATGGTGGAACTAAAGAAGGGTCAAGCATATGGTTAGTCAGTGAAAGAATACAGAAATCAAATCATGCGGTCTGTGAAGGAGAGAGAGAGAAGAGACAAGAGACAGAGAGACCAGCTGCTGCATGAGTTATCCCCACTGCGCACAACTTGTCTCCTAATTGATAAAAATGTACGTTTTATAGTGGTTTACGACTCACTGTCTGCTTCTACCACACCACCTAAAAAGAAAATAAATAAAAAATAAAGTAAACGCTTTGCCCCTTCTTTACCAGAAATCTTCCATAACCCCTTTCACTACTCTCTCGTGTATTTAATTCTGGATATCAGCAGACGGTTTTCTTCAGCTTAGGAGAGTTCGAAGTGGAGGGGTTAGATATAGCCATCATAAAACCGCTGCGGGAGGAAAAGGAAAGGGGGGGGGGAAGAGGAGGAAGGACGAGGAGGAAAAGAGGAAGGGTGTAGGGAAAAAGGAAAGAAGAGGAGGAGGGGAAGAGGAAGGAAGATAAGAGGTAGAAGGAACAGGAGTAGCTAATAATCTTGCGGTACCGGTAACTAAAATGAATATATAATCGTGCTGACGGGTTAAAGGTGAATAAAATTACCTGGCAGTAGGAAGGATGAAAGAAAGTAATCGCACTGAAGGGGTGTATGGAGGTGGATTCTGACCACTTTGCTGTGAGGTATCCCCTTCACAATTTAGTTTATTTTATTTTTTACCCATCTCTTAAAAATGTAGTAGGCACCTGAGATGATGTTGACGAAGAGGAGGATGGTGGTGATATTGATTGTGTATAGCGTTAATAATGGTGGTGATGGTGGTGGTGGTAATGATTAAGGTGTGAATGATAATGGCAGTGATAATTATTGATGTGGTGTTGGAAATTTTATTAGTGCCAGTTACAATGATGCTATGGAAGGTGATTAAGATGATGATGGTGATAGTGGCACGATGACAGTTAACACCTTCTGCGATGGCTTATTTTTTATTCATTTATTTAGTTATTTATTTTCGCTACTACCAAGGGGTTTCATTTGGCATAGGAGATCCTCATGGTAGTGAAGGGGTTTATTAAGGCTGCCTGTAAGTTCTACAGTTGGAAAAGTCCGCCATAAAAGAATATAAAATCGTCTGGAGATGGCAACAATGTCCTCAGGTTGAAAGAGTTAAGATGATAGTGATGGTGCTAAGGATAACAGAAACTCATGATGGCAGTGTGATGGCAGAGGATAGAATAGCATGGAAGCAATATATTGTATGGCTACCACTTACAGGCGTTTGGCTGTGGATAGATGATTCTTATAAATGTAGGGCAGTTAGTCCAGACAGGGATGACAACCAACAAAAACTATAATAATTAGTGTTAAAAGTGATGTTAGTTTAGACAGCAAAAACAACCATAAAAACAACAAAAATAATGTAAGTTCAAAAGGGATGACAAAAACTACAGCAACACACACACACACACACACACACACACACACACACACACACACACACACACACACACACACACACACACACACAGGGCCAGTAACGAGGGCATAAATCGTCGGTGTGCATGTTTGTGAGGAGTGTTAAATGGCTCGCCCAGAATAACATAAATAAACAAACTCACGTGGGACGCATTTCCGCCTGTCTTATTTCTTTTAAAATCTCTCTCTCTCTCTGTCTCTGTCTCTCTCTCTCTCTCTCTCTCTCTCTCTCTCCCCAAATAAGTGTTTGAAGTATTTACAGACGCTCTTAAAGTGAATATAATTGGTTTTAGTTAGACTGTAATTAAGAAGTCATTTGGTTTAGTGGGATTTATCTTTAGGATGCAAGGCAGGAAATTTTCTCTGAGGAATGAATAAATAGAAGCCTGAACAGAGGAAACAACACTTAAGAGAATTGCATGTAGCATTGAGCAATACGTCTCAGTGCAGGTGTGAGGAGTGTTAGTCATGACCATCTGTCTCGTCATACACTCATTGCTTTATTTTATGCAGTAGAATGAAGCTAAAGTTAAGAGACCGCCACTTTTGCCCATTCTAAATAAAACATCAAATAGAAATCCTGCCTGTTACTACTCCCTGTACAGGTAATTTACACAATCTTCGTTAGTACCAGGAAAATCAAAGTGTGAATGAAACGTTGTCAGGTGTGATACATCTGCCTCCTTGTTTCATTACCTCCCCCCCCCCCTCCGTTATATTAACTCTAGTCTCACTGTCCCTACAGGGTACAGTTTGGGGATGAAAGTTCGCCTGTTTTATCTTTTTACTTTCACTTTATTGTCTTGGTAAATATTCATAGTCTGAGAAAGGTTTGGTATGTTTCTCTGGGCATAGATAATCGTCTTTAACATGACATGCCGTATCAGTGTGAAGTAGACGCAGTGCAATATTATGCAGACCTTTTACCCGGGCTGCATCAGTGGGAGGAACACCTGTTGCTTGAAACACCCACTATGATCAGACTCTACTTCCCTCTCCCCCTGACTTATCCCCTCCCTTCCCTTTACAGTTTATTTGTCACTTATTGGTCACCGTCGTCCCAGAGCTGAGTAAGGTGGTACAGTAGCAAGAACAAAGTAAAACCAGAGGGTGCACTTGCTTATCTATATCCCTTCTGTTCTACCCAAACACTGCGGCGCTCACCACTCGAGGTATTGATTGGTTCGTGTCTCCTAAGGTGAATAAAGACTTCTGGGGTCACCGAGAACAAAATAGTTATAGCCCTCCGTCACACTGTAGGGCTTAACTCCAGGAAGCTTAATGTCCATTCTTCTCTGCATGGATTGGTAACACTCATGAACAGAAAAGAAGTCGTCTGTGGGTGGCGTTATCAAAAGCGTAAATTTGGGGATTGGCACACTGAATCCGGTGACGTCTGTTTTCCACACTCCACAGCAAGGCGTGGGTGGGCTTGGCACGGCTCGTTTCCAGGAGAAGAAAGAGGAGAAGGGTGGTTCTGAGGAAGAGCGT
The DNA here is from genome assembly GCF_032717465.1 of Coenobita brevimanus. Lineage (NCBI taxonomy): Eukaryota > Metazoa > Arthropoda > Malacostraca > Decapoda > Coenobitidae > Coenobita > Coenobita brevimanus. Next base: position 36,234,747 of record NC_137013.1, read on the forward strand.
TGCCTGGTAGCGGGACAGAAAGTAGTTTTAAGGTTATCTGTGAAAATGTTAGGGAAATCGTTTTATGGCAACCTATGACATTACTCGCGTTTGCTTTGAGCCTGTAGGCGTCATTGAGTTCCCTGCTATGTGCAGCTACACAGTTTTGTTTCCTTGCTTTTGTTTATTCTTTTTACTTCCAGACGATTTTATTCATTTGGAATGGCCTCGGATGGAAGAGGTTAATGAAGACTATAGCACCCTCCGCATCGATGAGTCTCCACTAAACTGAATAAAATAGGAAACAGCAAGGGAAAAAAGTTACATTCTTCGTACAGGCACATGTTTTAGCCACTGCGTCCGCTGATCTGAATAAAATCATATGAGGACAGCAAGTACACAGCACTTGACATATTCCTCCTTCCTTCCTTTTTCTCTCTTCAGGTCATCGCTCCGAATATATCGATTGGTCTCTCTCTCTCTCTCTCTCTCTCTCTCTCTCTCTCTCTCTCTCTCTCTCTCTCTCTCTCTCTCTCTCTCTCTCTCTCTCTCTCTCTCAGCCTGTTTCTACTTTCATCAGGTAAATAACGTGGTAATATCTTTATTGGGATGGTGACTCGAGGTATACTGATGCTGTGAGGGTTCCAGTGAAAACCAGACGAATGAAGTAATTACCTTAGAGAGAGAGAGAGAGAGAGAGAGAGAGAGAGGGAGAGGGTGGAAAAAGGAAAGGGAAAAATGAGTCAGGGGATAAGAGAAACGGGGAGTGAAGAAAAGAGAGGAGAGAGAGAGAGAGAGAGAGAGAGAGAGAGAGAGAGAGAGAGGATGGAAAAAAGATAGGGAAAAATGAGTGTGAGTATAAGAGAAAGGAGGGGGTGAGTATAAGAGAAAGGAGGGGGTGAAGGAAAGGGAGGAGAGGTGAGAGAAGTACTGGAGAGAGAGAGAGAGAGAGAGGATGGATAAAAGATAGGGGAAAATGAGTGTGAGTATAAGAGAAAAGAGGGGTGAAGGAAAGGAGGGAGAGGTGAGAGAAGTACTGGAGAGAGAGAGAGAGAGAGAGAGAGAGGATGGAAAAAAGATAGGGGAAAATGAGTGTGAGTATAAGAGAAAAGAGGGGTGAAGGAAAGGAGGGAGAGGTGAGAGAAGTACTGGAGAGAGAGAGAGAGAGAGAGAGAGAGGATGGAAAAAAGATAGGGAAAAAAATGAGTGAGTATAAGAGAAAGGAGGGGGTGAAGGAAAGAGGGGAGAGGTGAGAGAAGTACTGGAGAGAGAGAGAGAGGTATTGATTTGCGGACACCCTACTAGGCCTGTTCAGCTTGTAGGCCTCTCTCTCTCTCTCTCTCTCTCTCTCTCCATATATCGATTTTGCGGCATGGCTGAATTATGGACCGTTTAATATTCATCAGTTTGATTAATGGTGAGTTATCTGACGGCTGCATATATATATATATATATATATATATATATGGAGCCTCTGTGGTACAGTGGTAAAGTGTGCGATTTCGTACACTGGAGAGCGAGGGTTCGTGCCCCGCCAGGGTACTAAACTTTGGAAGCGTTCTCCCGACCATGTACTGCATTGGCGGACATCAGGGGTGCTGAGGTTGAAGCAGTGTCGCATACTGTAAAGTATGTTTGCACCCAGTCGGCTTGCACTGGCTGATTACACTTGGTTCACAGACTACACACACATCCAAAGCCACTGCAACACTACAATTACACTTAGAAGCACTTCTCTCCCTACATACTATCTCTACTAGACAGCCTAAGCCACTTGGTAGAGACATATTGGCTGTATCGTCCTTATTTCGGTGGGGATAGGCCGGCTCTGCAGTGGATACTCAAACGGCTCATGATGAGATATATATATATATATATATATATATATATATATATATATATATATATATATATATATATATATATATATATATATATATATACACACACACACGATTTGAGCGACTCAGTACACATACTTAATAGCCTCCATATTTCACTTATTTACTCACTGACTTTCTTATTTCACTGACTTATTGACTGACTATTCAACCCAAAGATCTCAGTGGACAATTGAACCTGATTGAAATGTAGTTTTATTTTTTGTTTTATTTTAAAGAACCAAAGTCCGATATCCTGCAAAACTTTTCCCAGTCATAGGAAGATGGACAAGAGTCCAACTCAAGATCTGCTGATTTCGAAATTCCATGACATATCCCCTAACTCGCTATTAATGAGGGTGTCTTTATCATTTAAGTCTGGTATTTTCATGACAGATTTATTTAGCTTGGGATAATTTTTTGAACTGAAGGATTTGCATGTAAGCTTACAAACTCCTTCTCAACGCGAGAGCTGAGATTGACAATTTTCTCTCTTAGGAGCAACAGTAAACTAATAAGTACGCAACCTGGCTTTAAAGGGTTAATCTTTTCACTGTGAATTCTGTCCGTAGGTTTTTTTTATTCAGGCCAGCACCATAAGATATCGTTTAACCGAGAGAAATCTAGTAGTCAAAGAATTAAGAAGCTGGAGGTCGTAGGCAGTGGGAAGAGTTAAGAAAGATAGTTTCAGATGTTACCATTTGTGTATTGGCTAAGTCGACCAACTGTTTTGTCGATCCACTAACCAAACTGAGTGACAGATACCTCGAGTAATTGATGTAAGAGGGTTTTGTTTGTTTCTGTGACACATGTATTTAAGTCAGACTGAGCTGGTTTGGAGGAGAAAAGGGAGACTGAGAATGAAGGGTAAGGACTGAGTTATGGAATACAGCATATGAAGGAGGGGCCTGTGTGAGGGAGGAAGGGTTGTTGCTGAGTGGGAACAAGTACGTGGAAGTCTTGTTGGGTCCACCACTCACAGGATGCGGCATCAGGTGTTAGTTAGATAATCCGTATATCTATCAATAGCCGGCCGCCTTAATCCCAGAGAAGGTGACTGTAAACAGATACCTCCATGTCACTGTTTCTTGGGTCATCAGGCTGCCGTCTCTGTAGTTCGCACAATTGTCATCCATATACCTCTTCATCCCATCTCTCTTACTAAGACGATGAAATCATAAAGGGGTTGGGAAGAGGCTAGGACAGCTACATGGTACAAGCGGTAAAACAAAAGATAAATGATGTAGACAGTGAACTGGTGTAGGTATGCTTATTTGATTGGCGTGGTTTGGCCATAGTGAGTGTCTTCCCTACAGTTCGGTCAGTCAGTAATTGGGGCCCAAATACGAGATTGAAGAGCGCCTTGCAAGCATAAGTTCAGCACGAAACCGACAGAACCACCTAATCGCCGAATTCTACACCTCATCCTCGGTCTCCTCTTTCTCATCCCCCTCTCCACCTCACTCAGATACACTCCTTTAATCAATTTGTCGTTCCCCATTTTCGTCACGGGGCCGAACCATTTCACTGCATCTCTCCAAACACTTTCCAGCACTTCCACATCAACACCACAATGCTCTTAACTTCATTTGCCTGCCTGTCTCTCCACTCCTCTCACTCTTGAATGGTGTGTGTTTCCATCAGAGTCTATGCTTACTTGTGTACGTTTTAGGTGGGTTAGGTGGAAAGATACGCACATACACAAATAGATTAATACACATAGATTAATGCATACCGAAGTGTTTGATGTGTGTGTGTGTGTGTGTGTGTGTGTGTGTGTGTGTGTGTGTGTGTGTGTGTGTGTGTTTGAATAGAGAATAATCCTTCATTACCAAACATTCAAGCGTGGTAGCCGGCTCCCTTTGATGGTGCGTGGGAGGGGGGATTTTGCAACTGTCGTCCTGTGCTTGGGGGGGGGGAGGGATTGGAAGGGGGAGGGGGAGGGTAGGGGAGGAGAGGAGGGAGGGGGAGGGGGAGGGGGAATGGGTTGAGGGCTGGGGTTAGGGTAAGTTAGTTTGTCTGGTTTGGAAAGTTTTTGGATTTTGTTTCTCTCTCTCTCTCTCTCTCTCTCTCTCTCTCTCTCTCTCCCATAATGTCATTAAGGTGGCCTTGTTTGCCCTGTCATTATGCCCTGGGTGGGATCGAATTTGTGACCTTGGTGGGTTTTTGCACGTATCTCTCTCTCTCTCTCTCTCTCTCTCTCTCAATTACGGTATGTATCTTCATTCCCTCATTTACTGTACCATTACTATTCGAGTTCAATACTGGGGTTATTATTATTATTATTATTATTATTATTATTATACTACGTGTCAAGTGGGGTTGGTGGAGGATTAGTGCCCCTCCCTGTAAAACAATTAACTCTAAGCCCTTGGCCACCCCGTTTGGGATACATGGCGTCTGGCAATGAATGAAAAATGAAAAAACTCGCCCGGGACGGAGTCTGGCGAGTTATTGTTTTTTTGGCCTTTTCTTTTTTCTTATATTTCTATTTTCTTTGTTAGCAACATTACGGAAAACGGCAGAATGAAATTACTTGAAACTCAGGATATGTGGACACTGGTCCTAAAAACGAGTGATTAAATTTTGGAGGTATTTCGAGTGATCTTGAAAGGTCGAAATCAAGGTCACGGATCTTCAGAGGGCTATGACTTGAAACCGGTTGTAGATAGAGGCATTTACTATCATCATTAGACAGGAACCCCCATATGGGCTTTCATTTGGCACAAGGACCTTTGACCTTGAGTGACCTTGAAAGGTTATACTCAAGGTCACGGATATTCGGGGGACTGTAATTGGAAACTGGTTGAAGATACGGAGATATTTATTATTGTCAGCATACAGGGAGTCCCGTGTGGGTTTTTAATTGGTACCATAACCTTAGACCTTAAGTGACCTGAAAAAAAGTGTCATTATAAATATAACAAAACTTATTGATATTTTCCAGTACACCATCTGTCTATATACCCAGGCTGTTTCCCCCATGAAGTGGGATAGCCGAGACAGGCGACACATTCACCAAATTACACACACACACACACACACACACACACACACACACACACACACACACACACACACACACACTTACTAGCATCTTTGCCTCTCACTTAGCACACTGAGATACACTCAGGTTGAAGAAAAAATCGTCAACATACGATACGTAGAAGAAAAACGTGTTTGTTATTTTCCAGTACGCAGCACACTGAAGTACACTCAAGTTGAAGAAAGAAGTATCAACATAGGTAGAACATCAGCGTTTGCTGTACGTGTAATATATTTGAACATCTTTATCATGAGTAGATACTGACTCGCCAGAATCCACATCATAATGTATAAAATACGTCCGTATTGATAGAACTGTGTTTACTTTTTACATATCGTTTAATTGAACACTTTCATGTTGATATCGAGTCCAGAAATTCCACACCATAATCTATCATGTTGTTGGTATTTATATGGAACCTGGCCCAGTGCAACACCGTGAGCTTATGTGGTGGTGCAAGTAGGCAACAAAGTACACACTGAAGTACCCACAAATTGAAGAAGAAAGTGTCATTTTACGCAAAAGAAACGTTAACAAACCTTTGTGTAATTCAGCGTATTTTATGCTTAAAACATCACATATATGTAAACTAAGCAATATTATAACGTATTTGGTGATAAAAAGTAGGCTATAACTCAGTGCATAGTATAACTGAACATCTTCATTATAAGTATATCTAAATGTCTTCCAGTTTGAAAAGTGAAACACAAGGTTAACGAGTTTCACAGGGCTAGTAGAAGTTGAAGTTATGGATATATTTACCATTATGAACGTTGGAAATCATTATGACATATTTTACAAATAATTATTATTGACAACAAGTTCCCTTTCATTTGCTCCATGACCTTAGACTTTAATTGTTTACTGACACTAAATGGCTGTACCGTTTCAATATTTAACAACAGTAAAACAACTGCTGTCGGGCGAGGTTTGTTGTGCCTGGCACCACTTGTTATTACTACTACTACTGCTACTAGTACTACTATTACTGCCCTTACTACTACTCTTACTACTACTAGTACTACTACTGCGGTACTAATACTTCTACTACTATCATTATCTTTTTTTCTTGTTTTCGTTCTTTCGAGTTTTGTGCCTCTGTGCGGTGTTAAGTAAATCATCAGTTTTTCTAATCATACATCTGTGTTTATGATATACCTTATTATGTGTCGATTGCTGAAGGCTCATCCTAGAAGCAGTGGCCTTGATGAGACATATCCAGGCATTTGTACAACAATAGAGAGGGAGGGGGGGGGACAGGAGACGGGGGTGAAGAGAGGAGAGGCGAGAGGAAAAAGGAGATGGGAGAGAAGAGTGGAACAGACGAGGAGGAGGAGGAGGAGGAGGAAATAGGGGAAGAAGAAAGGGAGAAAGGAGAAGAAGAGTGGAGTAGAAGAAGAGGAGGAGGAAGAAGAAGAAAGAAAATGAAGAAAGTAGAAGAAGGAGAGGAGGAGGAGGAGGAGGAAGGTTTGGGCTCCATGACCCCTAGTGGTAATAGCATCCTCAAGGTTATATCAGGTCACGCGGAGGAGGAGGCAGAGGGAGTAGAAAGGGGAGATGAGAGAAGAGAAGAGGAAGGGGACATGAGGAGAAGTAAAGGAGAGGAGAGGAGGAGGTAAAGGAGATGAGGAAAGAAGGGGAGTGAAGAGGACAGAAAAATTAGGAAGAGGAAATGGGAGAATGAGGAAGGGGAGGTGGAAAGAAAAACCGAATGAGGGAATAGAAGAGAGAGAGAGGGGGAGGGGGTGAAGGGAAACAGAGAAGAGGGGGTAAAAGATACAGGGGAGAGAGAGAGAGGAGAGTAAGAGGGATAGAGAGAGGAAAGAAAGGAGAAAAGAAAAAGTGTGTGAGAAATACGAGAAGAGAAGCGAGAGCAGAAGGAACGGGAGGAAGAGAGGAAAATGGAAAGAGGAGAAGAGGGAGACAGCGGAGGGTGGGGAGGAACCAGATGCAGAGGAATGGAGGCAAGACATGAAAGGAAGAGGAAGTTGAGATAAAGAAGAGGGAAACGAAGGGAGAGGAAGAGGAAGAGAAGTTAAAGAAGAAAGAATAGCAGGTGGAAGAAAATAAATGAAGAGAAAAGGAAGTAGAATAAGAATGTGTGTGTGTGTGTGTGTGAGAGAGAGAGAGAGAGAGAGAGAGAGAGAGAGAGAGAGAGAGAGAGAGAGAGAGAGGCGAAAGAATAAAGGTGCGAATAGAAAGAGAAAAGATTACAGAGGAAGAGAGGTACCTGTAGTGGAACATGGAAGAGGGGAGATGAAAATGAGAGGGAAAGAGGAGGGGAAACATGACCCCGTGTGTGTGGCAGTAATAACCTTCAAGGTCAGGCCAGGTCGCCGTGGGGTCAAGAGGAGGGAGGGAAGTGGGAAGAGAGGAGGAGAAGGAGGAGGATGATTGAAGAAAGAAGAGGCAAGAGCGAGGAAATGAGAAGCAAGGAGGCAAATGAGGAGGAAGATAGGAAGTGGAGAGAGATGGAAGAAGGGAGGGAGAGAATGAGGGGAGGAAGAGAGGAGAGAGGGAAGATAGATGGAGGGAGGAGAGTGATGAAGAATGTACAGTACAAGAAGGAGAAAAGAGAAAGAGAAAAAAAAAGTTAAAATGTGAGGAAAGCAGAGAGAGAAAAGAAAGGGAGAGGGAGGGAGTAGTGGACAAAAAAGGGAGGGAGAGGAAGGTGAAGAAGAAGGTGAAGATGAATAAGAAAGAAAAGAGTAGGGGAAGGGAGAGATGAGAGGAACAGGAGGAGGAGAGAATAACGGAGGGGAGGGAAGTAAAACGAAAAGAAAACGAGAAGCAGGAAAGAGGGAGAGGAGAAAAAGAACAGGAGGGGGAGAGAAGAAGGAAGGGAGGGAGGGGAGGGAGAAGAAGAAAAACAGAATAAGAAGAGAAATTAGAGGAGGCGAGAAGAAGAAGGAAAAAGGTGAATAAAGACAAAGTAGAATAAAGGGAAAAGGAGGAGAAAATAGAGGGAAATTAGCCCCTCCCTGTCCCTTTGTGGTAATGACATCTTTGGCCATGCCGGGTCACGAGAGAGAGAGAGAGGGAACAAAAAGGGAAGAGAACAAGGCTTAGAAAGAGGAGGGGAAAGAAAAAAGGGAGAGATGAGAAGGAGAGGGAAGAGAGGAACGAGGGATGGAGGAGAGGGAGAAAGAAAGGTAGAGGGGAGTGGGAGGGAGATGAGAGAAGAAATGGAAAGGAGAAGAGGAGGGAGAGAGAAAATGAGAGGGAAGGAGGAAAGAGAAGCCGGTGTGGAAAGAGATGAAAGACAGTAATTGACAAGACATCCTGGTGGTTAGAGAGAGAGAGAGAGAGAGAGAGAGAGAGAGAGAGAGAGAGAAATAATGACCTCCCTACTACCTTACCAGTGATAGAGGGAGGTGTGTGTGTGTGTGTGTGTGTGTGTGTGTGTGTGTGTGTGTGTGTGCGCGCGCGCATCGTCACTCTTTTCTTCACTTCATTCCCCTTTGCAGTCCAACCCTTTCAGTCCTTCATTTGATCCCAGTTAATCTTTCAGTAAATGTCATGTCACATATTACAGATAAACAGACGAACTTAGAGACAGACGACTCAAAGACAGACAGAGATGGAAATAACCGAGACAGAAATAGATGTACAGACAGATAGATACATTGATAGTTCCATGTGTTAATTGATAGACATGCACAGACAGACAGATAGACAAAAAAAAGACAGGCAGACAGGAAACGATTAGACAGCAGACAGACAGCCCCCGAAAAGGCCTAAGGGAGAGTGAGATGGAGAGATAGAGCGTTTTTATAGCGGTGAGAGAGAGAGAGAGAGAGAGAGAGAGAGAGAGAGAGGAAAGCAATAAGTGCAATATACGCCTTAAGTCGTCACCTGCAAGGTCAATAACGCTTTTGTCTTTTGCAAATACGCACACATTTCTCTCTCTCTCTTTCTCTCTCTGTAACACACACACACACACACACACACACACACACACACACACCCACACAAATAATGTCTGTGGTCAGTAAAGTAGTAAACTGCCTGTGTATAATGTGAAGACTGAAAGGTGCAAGTGGTTGTGGTGATATTTGGATATTTTCTACTATACATATCGCCACACCACAACACACTAACGCAATTCCACCGCATCTGCTACACCACACCACAAAGGATCACAACAGACCACTACACCACCATATAACTCCAGACCAGCACACAATACCACACCAGCACGCAATACCACACCACCACACAATGCCACACCACAAGAGCACCTTCGCCAGTCATGGGGGACAACCTTGATATATTGCAATTAACCTTTTGACTGCGGCTGTTTCCCCCAGGTGATAAAAATTGTTTGGTGTCAGTCTAAATAAAATACTGAGATGTGTTCATTGCTGTTCACTACCACATCACACCACCTCACTAACACAGCACAGCACAGTAGCACACTACCACAGCTTGAGGGAGGGAGAGCATTGGGGACTGGGCTGTGATGTGCGCACTGTGGTAACCTTGAGGGCCCTAAGGTCTTACAGCCCCCCTCCCCTCCCCCCTGCCCTCCACAGCACCACACTGCCACACCATAGCACCACACCACAGCACCACACCACAGCACAGTAGAACATTATCACATCACACTACCACACCACACCAAGGCCACACCACACCACCGCCACTCTGCCACACTGGACTAACACACCACGCCAGAACACACTACCACATCACGCTAACAGCATACATCACCATACTACCCCATTGCACTACCACACCACACCACTACACAGCACTGCCACACTACACCACCACTTTGCACTACCACATCAGACAACCACAACATTACGCATCACTGCCACACTACTATACTACCTTAGCACCCCACCCTACACCACACAACGCCACTACATTGTCACATCACCCTACCAAGACCACACATCCACATCAAACGACAGTAGCACACCACCGCACCACAGCACCACCTACCACAGCACCACACCACATCACACCACAGCAAGCTAAGTGGTAGTGTTAATCTGCCTGTGGAAAGGCTGGAAGATCAATCTGAGGCTGGGGCAGAGAACATTTTCTTTTTTTTAAAATCTGAATATAGTTAAAATGGTCCAAAAAAAGATATTCCACATGATCCATCGGCATCTTATAATAACCCCCGTTAAAACCATCACACCCGTCCTGAATGAGAGTCCTTACATTTATTCATTATGGACGATGGGCATCAGAGCCTAAGTGATGATATGTGAAGGTGTGTGGCAGTGTCCTAGGAAGACAGCTGGGTAGTGTATGCCAAGAGTAGGATAGAGAAAAATAAATGATGAAAAACAAAAGTTACCACACCATCCCACTTTCACAGCATCACGTCGTTCCCTTAACCTTCACCCCTTACAGTACTGTAGATACGCTCACCTTGTATAAGTTTTCCGGGAAGAGGAGAAAGTGAAGATAAATGCAGGAAAGGTCAGGGTCACATAAGCAATTAGCTGTATATATATACTGAAGAGAAAATGGGCAGTACGCCAGAATTATATACTACTATGTACAATTAAGGGTATTCACGTCTCTCCTCCCACCCCCTACCTCGCATCCCCTTCTCCCTCCCGTACCTAACCCCCTTCTCGTCCTCCCTCCCCCCAGCTCCCACCCACCTGCTCTCCTCCTCCTGTATAGAAAATCTACGGAACACAATACGAGTATTTTGATCCTCTCAGCCCGATGACCTATTCGAGAGAATTTAAAAACCAGAGGGCTTTGATGTAGCCATTATTAATGTCATCACCATGAAAGGAATATTCTAAGTTGAATTGTGTGGTAACAAGAATAAAATATTGTGTTAGAGAGGGACGTCTTCATGTGGTGGTAGTGGTATAACAGCTGGTCGGCTATACACACCTCCCTTAACTCCCTTGCTGTCCGCTGAAAGAAGGCTGAGGGACTGCAGAAGAGTAGCTTCAGCCTACAGCTCACTGGGTCCACGTTCAGATGAGCCAGGAGTCACAATAGATAAGAACAGTTGGAGCTGATTTTTTTCTCTCAGAAATGGGGTTACTTACTTGTTAATTTGGCTGTTTGTTTATTTTGTCAATGCGTACCGGTAATTAGGTGCGTATTTATTTTGTTGATACTGTTTATTGTTTTCAGATGAGTAACTACCATTGTTAAGTTTTCTGTGTTGTATGTTTTTAGGTATCGTATTTGTTGCCTGTTGTTGATAAGTCGTATTGTTTTTTTGCTTTTTTTGGTATTTGTGTTATTTCATATTTGCTCTCTTCATACGGTATTATCCTAAGAAGAGCCCCCTTTCCGTAAAATGGTTCTTAAAGACTGTATCTAACACTTCCTTAAAAAAAAAAAAAAAAAAAAAAAATCAGGAGATAGCAAGAAATAACGTCCTCAGTCTGAAAGGGTAGTCTACCACACCACCACATGTAGGGTTCCACTATACTACATTACACCACACTACGCTAAAGTGCATCACACTACTTCCACACACCAGTACACCCCGGCACTCTAGCACAGCATCACGTCACCATGACGTCATCACACATCATCATGACAGTACAACTCTTCAGGAACCTACCACACTACTGTACAACGTAACACCACATCACCACACCATCACATTGCCGTACCTCCACCTCTATATCACACCACATCACAGTAGCACATGATCACACACCCTACAACTGCCACACCACGTCACAGCAGTATGCCACCACACCACCACCACAACTCTTACACCCCGTCACAGTACCACACTGTAACACACCACAGCACTGTACCAACCCCCAGTTACACCATGACGATAAGCACATTCTGCCACCAAAGTGAAGCCAGTCACACTAATGTATGTATAGTATTGTAGCGTGGGGTCTTACACACTCATGACATGGGCGAACAACATTACTACACACTTTCAAGCATGTTGTACGGATCGTGAAGGGCAGTTGGTCTGTCGGGTCAAGGAACATCATTTTCTGTCACTGGGATTATTACCTCGCCCCCACCCACCCCCTCACGTAAGGGTATACAGTAGGTGTGAAAGACTTAGAGAGTGCGAGGGGGAGAGCTGCGTGTGGAATTTTGTGCCCTGGGAGTAGCTCTGTTTGTGAGAGTCTGTCAAATGTCCTCGAGGGTGCGAACAAGCCACATGAAAGGACCTAATGCTGCAGCCTCTTCAATTTTCCCTCCTTGATAGAATTGAACCCAGTTGAGGAGAGACGCACATGCCACCGACTCGACCACTACAGCACCGTAACACCGCCTTATTACAACACGCGGTTATACCACACCACCTCACCTAAACCACTACTACCACACTACCGCCACAGTACGCCACACTACAACTATTCCACCACACCACACTATAATCCCTACCACAACTACCTTACATCACACCACACTGTAATCCCTACCACCACTACCTTACACCATACCACACTACCCTTGTACAACACCACATACCACACACCACAAAACCATGTAGCAGCACCACAATACCACATAACACCACACGTCAGCATCGCACAAGCACTCTGCCATACCTTACCATCACGCATGCAGAACACCCCCCCACTTCACACCACACTACAATACAGCAGCACAGCAACACCCCACCACAGCACCTCACTACTACTCCACCTCGCCCTATACACGACCACCTCAGTATAACACAATACTACCAGACCACCACACCATAGCATTACAGAAGCACATAGCACTACACAGCACCACACAACTACACAGCACCACGCCATAGTATCACACAGTCACAGCCCCACACCATTGCAGCACACAACACAACTCCACACGATTACACCACATCACCACGCCGTAGCACCACACTGCCACAGCACGCTAGCAGTAGACTCCACCACCACACAAACATCACACCAACACCGCACACTGCGAGACCACCACACGTTATCACACATCACACAAAACACCACACTACTAAACATCAGCATATCACACTACCACACCACACCAGCAGATTAACACACACCCCACACCACCACACTACCACCAAGAGAGAGAGACAGAGGTGTGTAGAAAACCAGTCTAGGTGTTCCCTCCCCTCCCCCTCCCTCTCTCCCCCCTGCCCTCCCCCTCTCCTCCCTCCCTCTTTCCTCCCTGCCCTCCCCCTCTCCTCCCTCTCTCTTTCCTCCCTGCCCTCCCCCTCTCCTCCCTCCCTCTTTCCTCCCTGCCCTCCCCCTCTCCTCCCTCCCTCTTTCCTCCCTGCCCTCCCCCTCTCCTCCCTCTCCCTCAATTATTCCAGCCCGGTGCAGCCAGACAAGAGTAAAAACTGGCTCCGGGTGGGGGGGTGAGGGAGGGAGGGAGGGAAAGGCCGATGGGGTTGGGTGGTGAGAGGAGGAGGTGGTGAGGGATGGTGGGGGTGGTAGGAGAGGAGAGGAGAGGTGAGGGAGGGATCCGGTTAGGGTAGGAGTGAGGGTAAAGGTGCTTTGAGGTTGGTAGGGAAGGGGGTCCAGGTAGAGTGGGGTTAAGGGTGAGGGAGAGGGTTTAGTGGTGGGGATGGAGTGAGGGTGAGGGAGAGGGTTTGATGGTGGGGATGGAGTGGGGGTGAGGGAGAGGGTTTGATAGTGGGGATGGAGTGAGGGTGAGGGAGGAAGGATATTTAGGTGGGGCTTACGGGGTATGGTGTAGTGGGGGTGAAGAAAGGGATCCTGGTTTGGATGGTATAGGGGGGGGGAGGGAAAGAAGTTGGCGACGTAGGAGTGGGTGTGTGGGAGGTAAGTGAGAGTGGGAAGGGGAAGGGATGGAAGATAGGGTAGTAGGGAGGAATAGGTAGGGAGAGAGGATGAAGAGGCGAGAAAAATGATAGCAGAATGAGGGAAGTGGAGTGGGGAGGAAAAATGAGGCTTGAGAGGAGGGGTAGGGGGGAGGTAGTAGAAAGTGGAGGGAGGAGTACGTGGGGAAAGAGAGAGAAGGGAGGGTTGGAGGAGGTAGTGAGAGTGAGGATGGGGAGGAAGTAGTGAGAGTGAGGGTGGGGGAGGAGATAGTGAGGGTGAGGGAATGAGTGTAGAGCCTGGGATGGGGGAAGCAGTAGGAAGAGAAGGGGGGGGAATGAAGGAGGCCAAAGATGTGGGTGGGGAGTTGAGATATTAGAGGGGAGTGGCGAGGGTGAGGTTAGGGGAGGGTGGGGTAGGGGGGTAGAGTCCGGTGGGGCGGGTGGGGGGCGTAAGTTGGTATAGTATTATCGCCTTATAAGTTTTATATTATTATTATTATTATTTTTTACACATTCGTACCCTGTTCAGGTTCTATCAGAAATATTGTTGACACTCGTTTAAGGTGGTTCAGGGCGGGGGATGTGCTAAGCCAGGTGAAATAGTCTGGCAATAGTAAGAATACCGTGTAACTCCTGCACTGCCATTCATGTGTTTTTAGTTTAGTGTTCCTATTGCAACACTGTTTAGTTCACTTTCTCGATTTTTTTACATGCAGAGTAGAGTCCGTATGTGCTATACGCCTCTTATTTTTTTCTTAAAAAAAAAAAAAAAAAAAAAAAAAAAATCCACACACACACACACACACCCACACACACACATGCTGTATACATATATATGTATATATATATATATATATATATATATATATATATATATATATATATATATATATAATACACACTCACACACACACACACACACACACACACACACACACACACACACTGTATATATACATGTATCTTTAACACCATTCAAATTTTAACATTAGGACAGACCACTTATTGTGAAGATAGTGTAAAGCTAGCTCTGTTTCCACCTCCATAACCCGTCCTATTTGCCGTGTTCCCATTGGCCAATTGGGGACATGTGGGACCTGCTTCCTCTTTGGTTACTGCATTCTGTTTATCATAGCGCGGTGACCGACCTACTTCTGTGTCCCAGAAGAGAGAGAGAGAGAGAGAGAGAGAGAGAGAGAGAGAGAGAGATTCATCCCCGATACTGCCTCCTGTCTGGTAACTCCACTCCGAATTAAATGATGTGGCAGTATCAGGTGTGCAGTATATCCGTCTACGAGCACCATCACAGGTAATAAGGATTGGCAGTAAGCTCTTCCCTACCAGAGTCAAGTAATATCGTGTTAAGGCAACCTCAGTGAAATAGTAACAGTTCATTGTAGTGAAGAAGTTGAATAGATAAGCCAGTTAGAACTATTTAGGCTACCGGTATTTACTGTAGTACCGGTGTTTGTTGTGTGTGTTACCTGACGCAGCATCTTGTGAGTGTTGAGGGGATGAGGGAGAAATAGTATACATGCGCTTATACTGGGTAATTTTATTAATGTATATACACTTAAACAGGCACAGGTACACACACACACACACACACACACACACACACACACACACACACACATACATACATACACATACGTAGACCTACATGCATGTATGGATGCATACGCACAAGCATTAACATCATCGGAACCACACATACCACGATTACATAATCATATTTGTACGAGTATACATACAGTACATATACACGTAGTCAAAAGTCAAAGTACACACACACACACACACACACACACACACACACACACACACACACACACACACACACACACACACACACACACACACACACACACACCTAGAAAGTGACCCTGAATATAGTCAAACAAACAGATAAATTATAAGTGAAAGTTTTTGCATCAAGAAATGGCGCAATGATGCTAATGACTTATGAACTGTTGTTTGTGTTTTATGCGTTTGCACAAGTGTGTGTACCGATAAATGAATGTAATATATGTATGAATTTACGCAGGGAATACGGAGGCATTATTTTTTATTTCCTAGCTGAGGCATTAAGTTATCTGACCAACTATAACGGTTTCTTATATAATTTCCTGAGAGTCACCTGTGAGATGCAGCACCACATCAAAGGAGTGGATGGTGGGCGCCCCCGTGTACAATGATGCACAGTTAAAGGATTGCGCCTCGTTGGTCAGTTTGTATTCAGATGATTTTGCCCGTGAAGTAGATCCCTGATTTCGTAGGCTTGATTGATGTGTGAGGGAGTGTGTGGTTCATTTTTCCGGGCATGCTGCTGATACGGTACTTCTCCTGCCCCTGTGCTTTACTAGTCGTTGTTACAGCATCACACCTTATCCCAGCTCTTAGGTGGGAATTAGGGTTGGCATGATGAGGAGCAATGCTGAGATGATGGTGTATATATGTACTGGTACTGGATTTGTGTGTGTGTGTGTGTGTGTGTGTGTGTGTGTGTGTGTGTGCGTGAGAGAGAGAGAGAGAGAGAGAGAGAGAGAGAGAGAGAGAGAGAGAGAGAGAGAGAGAGAGAGACTTGGGGTGTGCTAGGTGTATGTATGTTAATGTCTTGTAGGTTTACGTGTTAATGGAATGTTTGTGTACGTCCAACTTGTGTACGTATACCTACGAGTTGTAGGCATATGTATGCTTCCCACGTGAACACACTGCCAGTTAACTATTACACAATATAAAGATCCCTGCTTGCTGACGTCAGATGTATATGTGTGTGTGTGTGTGTGTGTGTGTGTGTGTGTGTGTGTGTGTGTGTATGTTGCATCTTGAGTGAGACGTGTGCTGTTGCATAGTGGTAGTATGAGTAGTAAAGGTAGCAATAGCAACGGCATCAGTAGTGGTAGTAGTAGTCAGTTGTTGTTGTTGTTGCTGGTAGTAGAAGTGATGGTGGTTACAGGGGTAATGATGGTGTTAGGTGGTGGTGGTAGTGGTTGTGGTGGTGGTGGTGGTAGGGTAGTGTTGGTGAGAGTGAGAGTTATGATGGCAGTAGTGATTGTGGAAGGTGGTGGTGGAAGTGGTAGGGATGAATGTGGAGAGAGAGAGAGAGAGAGAGAGAGAGAGAGAATTGATACATCTATTGCCAGGAATATAATTAATCTTTCATTACCACTTTACACGTTTTATTTTTCAAAGTTGTCAGCTGTTTTAGTCGCTTGAAATAAATAAGGTTACTCTAAATAGCAACCGCTTTAGTACCACAAGGCTTGTATTCCTGCTACTTTCTAACCATTTCATGCAGCCTTGGGAGGGACTTAGAACTGGATTGACCCCCCCCCTTTTTTTTTTTTAATACATTCATGTATTCATGCAAATAGGTCGGAGTGGAAAAGACTGGCATTTTATATACGAATAATTGTAGTGCCAACATTTTATCCACATTTCAACTGTAAAAGAATGATTTTCAAATTGGTCTGAAAAAACTGTATATGATATTATAAGGGCTAGGTCACTTGGGCACATTAGACAGGGACTTACAATGGGTAAACACTTGCACACCACAATACCCTCGGGTCAAACGTGGAAGCTTAACCTGTGATCTTGACCTTTGACTGTTCTCGGAATTGAATTACTTCAACCTTGGCTAACCATGAATCCTTCCAGCATATTTGGTCGAAGTCGGTTGAAAACTGTTTCATGTGACCTTGACCTCATGTCCTAAAAAAAAGTAGACTCGTCTCTTGTCTGACCCTCAACTCTTCCATCAAGTTATCAAGTTTGGGTCAAATTAGATAAGATCTTTTAGGTATTTTGTTCACACACACACACACACACACACACACACACACACACACACACACACACACACACACACACACACACACACACACACACACACACACACACACACACACACACACACACACACACACACACACGTCGAACTTGACATGACTAATACTTCTCAAAATTGACTCCCTCGTTCTTGCGTTACTCCCAACCCTTTCACGAAGTTCGGTCTAAATTAGATCAAAACCTTTTAAGCTGACTTTGCCATGAGACTGAAATCAACCTGTTCTCTAAAACAGTAGCTGCCTCTCAGCACTCAGCAAGTTTGGTTAGAATTGTATCAAAACTGAGAGAAATACATTGCAACCCTGCAACCTACTTACACCTTGATTAATTAATTACTTCCATAGTTAGTCAGTGACACAGTAACTTGTTGAGATGCTTGTCAGCGTCAAGAGAAATCATGAACGGTAGGTCTAATCGTGTATTGATGCCAGTGGGTTGTAGTGGAAAAAACTTACACTTTTTGCTTTTTATAAATCTGATACATTTCTCATCATATGGTTTGTCACTATAAGGAAAAAATAAGGTGAAAAAATATGAACGACTCATATATAGTGAGGTATTTATCCATGTAATTATGTATATATATATAGTAATTCTGATTCCTTTTTCGGCCACTACAGTACATACATACATACATACATACTGTACACATGCTACATAAATGCATACATTTTTATCAGTGCTTGGGCTGTGTAAAGAAAGAAAAAAAATCAGGGTAGGAAAAAAACTCAAGGCCTTTTATATACATTCACGTATTGATGCTAATAGGTCAGAGTGGAGAAAGCTGACCTAGACCTCTGCGACCACCACTTGCAGCCTTGTTCAGACCAGTTTGGGGCTGGTGTGTGTGTGTGTGTGTGTGTGAGAGAGAGAGAGAGAGAGAGAGTTGTGTATGTGTGTGTGTGTGAGAGAGAGAGAGAGAGAGAGAGAGAGAGAGAGTTGTTTATGTGTGTGTGTGTGTTTATTTAGGGAAGGAGGGGAGTTGTGTATGTGTGTGTGGTATTTTGACGGGCAGATAGATAGATGGATAGATAGTCAAATAAAATAGGCTTACGTAGATTAGTAGCCATGTAGATAGATAGATAGATGAAAAGAGATCGATGGACAGAATTATATAGATCGTGATTGGTGTACGGATACATAATAAAGTAGATGTTGTGTGCGTGCATGTGTGTATATGTGTGTACGTATATATATGTATGTGTGTACGTGCTTGCCCAACCCTTCTACCCACATGTCATCAGTTTTACCCCATCCTTAGTATACTGTACTTGACAAAAGACGTTATTGTACTGAAGGGGTTAAGGGAAGTAAAAATAAAGTGAATAGTGTTTTAGCCTGGTCGGTTTTGGTGTAGTTTGTTGGTTTAAGTGCTGGGGATGCGGCCTGAGTGTTTGCATTTTGAGAGAGAGAGAGAGGGAGAGAGAGATTAACCATACATACATACATTCCTAGGTTCACACGTACCTGCATATGCATTCGCACTTACATGTAGGTAATATGTATGTGTACTTTTACTTCAGTGTATCTACAGTACGGGGGGTATGTATGTATGTACTTTTATTTCAATATGTGTATGACAGGGTAGGTGTGTGCGTGCGTGCATGTGTGCGTACCAGTCAAGGTATCTCCACTGTAATAGTTCAGTCAAATACCTGTTGAAACCAGATTTTTCCAGTTTTTTTTTTTTTCGATTTATTTGATTTATCTTTTTTTCTGTTTCCGGTTCAAATTTTCATTCGTATCTTTGTTTACTTGCTCCATTGTTTTCCCCTTTTTATGTTCTATTTTTGCCTTTTCTATATTTTTATTTTAGCTTCCCTCTTTTTCTTCATGTTCATTTACTTTTTTTCCTCCCTCCTTTTTTTTTCGTTATTATAATGATCTTTTATTACTTTTAGCTAAGTAGTATGTAGAATAAAGATAAAATATTAACTTGTTCCCTAAATGTTTCACCACTCATACATGTAACCCCTTCACTCCGATGACCCCCTACTTTAGACGATTTCATTCAGCCTCCACTCCAAGCCTCCCTCCCACATACACATCCCTTCACTGCGATAACCTTTTCTTAATTCTTGCCACCTCCAGACGATTTCATTTAGCTAAGGAAAGATCTCTGGTATTGGAGAGGTTAGTGAAGTTGCAAATCTCCCTAGCACAAGGAAATGGCATGGAAATAGCAAAAATATAGGAGCTGGCCTAGTGCTGAAGGGGTTAGAAATAAGTGTTTAAAGTTTACCACCCGACACCTCTTACTGACCCCTCCACAACGAGACGCCAACTAACCCTTCAGCCCTAGTGTGTCAGCATTATAAATTGTACTCTTGCTACCACTACACGATTTCATTCAACTGAAAATGTGTGGCACTGTGAAGCCTTTTTCTAGTTTGTTCAACTTTGGGGAAAGTCCTTTTCCCTTTCGAGGTCCTACTGAGAAGAAAATAGTATGAAGACAGAAGGAATAAAATAAGACGTCCTTGTGCTGGTGGTGAGAAGCGTTTGCCGGTAGCAGTGAGAAATCCAAATGACCAACAAAACCGCAGTGCATTCTGTGGAACAAATTTCCTGTATTTCATGTTGGGGTTGGGGACGTAACCTGTCAACAAGGCATCAAATAAAAAGGAAAGCAAACAACAAACGTAATGCACTTTTTATAGAGTTAACTGTGAATGATATCTGTTCATTGGTTCTATTCTGTGGTCCTTGACACAGCTTTTATTTTTTGAAGAAGGTTCTTATCTGTGGTCCCCGTTCATTGTTATCATTCTTAGATATTTTTTTTTCTTTTCTGTGTCGGGTAGCGTGATATAGTGTGCGTTACCTGTACGTAAACTGTGGATCGCATATTTGTGTTGTTTCCTAATGTCCATCCTTTCTTTCCAGATGAGGTGTGTGACAAGAGTGAGTGAGCAGTGAAGGGAGGGCGTGTGGTTGCCATGCCTGCCCGCGGGAGGTGTAGCAGGCACTGGCAGACTCCCCTTGCAGCCCCACCTCCTTCCCCTCTGCGTCGCTCGCCCTCTACCTTCCCCGTCCATACGCCGTTCCGTGTAACACTGCCGCCACACCGTGTAAACCTGACAGTACAACCAAAACGAAGTTATGTCTGGTTACAAAAGAGAAATTTACCGTTGTTGATAAGTGAGGTAATAAATGGGTGTTGATAAACGAGTGCTTGATAAATGCGAATCGTTTAGCGGCTTTTCAAAATTCGCGGGTGTTTTGAGTGCCCGTGACTCGTGAATTACTTTCATCACAAGGCCACAGTATTTGCGAAAGTGGATGTGGAGGATATTTTGATATTTACCGTACGTTAAGACGTCAAGGAGCACCCATTCTCCGCGCAAGTGGATGTTGAGGAAGAATGTGTTCCAGGTAGCGGAGTGAGGCCACGTTTGTTCGCGGTTGAGACTGTCCCTGCAGATCCAAGATGGCGTGCATCAACAAAAACCTCGTCCTGCTCAAACTCCTGCTTTTCACTTTCTATGGAGGTCAGTGTTGTGTGTGTGTTTGGGGATCAAAGAATGTTTCATTTGGGTAAACATGCGGATGAAGCAGCTGGTATACCCTACCGATTCACTTCTTCCTCTTCTAGGTTATTTTTTATCTTTTTCTAATACTTCTTTTCCCAGGTTATTTTCTATATATTTCTAATAAGTTTTATGGTAGGAAATGTTTGTTTGCTGCTGATTTTGTTTCCCTGTTTTTATCAATGCTCATTCCACTTCTGTTAAAACGCACCGTACTTAAATCATCCGAAATTTGTTACTGCAGCTGTACTAGCCTAACCTTACATATCATAACCTAACCTTGCATAACCTAAACTAATCTGACCTAACAAAACCGTGTATCCAAGCCTAACAAAAACTAACCTGACCTAACCACACAGCCTAACCCAGCCCAGGCTAACATAACCTTACCGGTACTTAACCTCCGTGGTGTAGCCAGACCTCGATGGATGAAGGTACGAGTACCAAGTTGGGGTTAAGCTCTGTTTAGGGGGGGGGGGCAGTGCTGCACATTCTTCACAAATTAAATGATCCGATATTTCAATTGGGGGGCAATGGGGACCCACCCCCCACCCCCTCGTAGGCCCCCCATAGCTGCGTCACTGCAGAACCTAACATCCTAACCCAGTTTAACCTAACCTAACCAGCGGTAACAACGAGACATGCCTAAATGGAAAACCAAATTAATTTCGGTACAGTTGCGTAGCTTTAATAAGTGTCCGATATTACACCCAAGGCATCGTAGAGACAAAACATGGATAAAAACAGGGGTAAGAAAATCACCACGAAACAATCGTTTGGGGAAAAAAAAATGGAAAACAAACTGTAACAGTAAGTGGTGAACTGGTAAGGTCTATCTGCTGCTTAAACAAAACATTACATATACCTTTCATTTGTGTGTTGATATCAGAGGTGTGGTTTGTCCCACATATGAAAATCCTTATTGAGAAGGCTACAGCTGTTTCAACTCGGCTGGACCCTCATAAAGATTATGGAGAAGATTCAAGTCTAGCCATAACTGTTTCATCTCATCATACAGTATTTCCGTATGAGGGTATAATTCTTTCATCGTACAGTACTCTTTCACATCTTTGTTTTCAGTACACAATTTGGTCCCCATACCAAGGTGTGAAGGGCTACAGTATTTCATCCGTGCCCCTCCCCGCCCCCTTCCCCTTTCCAAACGCTTTTTCAGCTTCGCGTCATTCCATTATAATCTTCACCGTTTCGCCTCAGACTTGGCACAATTGTTCCTTGCTCCAGTAGCCCCATACATTTTTAAAATACATTATAAGTGGCTTTATCGATTCAAATGTCAAACGATATAAATACCCAAATTTTGAGAGCCTGTGTTTTTGCATGTTAATTATATTATCATCATGGCAGTTTTCATAGCAGCATGTCATTGTTCTGGTACTGTGTGGAGACCATCAAACAAGCCTTTGAGAATGTTTGCAGTCATGTTTATTATTCACAGTTTCGCCATTTCCGTATTACAGGTAGGTCTTTATTTTTCTTCCTCTTCAATACATTATTCTTCCATTTCCGCATCCCCCTTCTTCTTCCAATTTTTTTTTCTCAGCCTTATTTTCCCCCTGCTTCCATCATCCTTACTCCTCCTCATTATGCCACTTCCCTCTTTCTCTTGGTGTTCCACATTCTCGGACATTATTCCTTATTGTTTAACTTTGTGTGTGTGTGTGTGTATACAGTATACTGTATATATACACCAAAACCTCCATATATTATCTTTGGAGCAGATTGAGTAGGGGCGGTTCACACCTCGATTGATAGAATGTGGTCTTCCTGGATGTAGGAAAAAAACAAAACCCACGTCTTCCCTGCATGTTGTAAGTGGCCTCACTAAGGACGGTTGTGGGAGGTTGGACATCCCCTTCTCTCCCTCCTTGTACTCGAACCGTATTCACGAAGAGATTTACTCTCTTTGTGCGATAAAAAGTGCCCATAGCAGTTAATTTTTAGATGTATTTGTTTTCTACCTTTCATGTTACTTGTGGTTCTAAAGTTTTTTTCTTTTGCGGGGGGGGGGGGGGTCTTTGTAAAATAAAACGAAGCCACATGCAACGTAGGCCAGCCCTTACGCCTAGCACTTGTGTTACAAATCACCTCATAACTACAGCCTACGACCGAGGAGGGGAGATACTGTAAGCATCCAGGGTTCACCATGTAAGATGATGATAAACTAATGATGACTGATGAGTATTACTGTTAGTAATATGATTGTTGGATATCTTTTTTTCTGATAATCTGAGTACCGTCAGACGATTTGTATCCTAACTGAAACCAGACGATTTCCATCTAGTCTAATTTTACCATCGTGGTGAAGGGTTAACTATACCACTGCCATGTCATTTTATTTTTTTTATTCGGCTTAGGAGACTTTTACAACTGGAAGGTTTCCTAGAGGCTTCATTAACATGTTCTGTAGTAGACGTCTTTACTAAGTTGCATAATGGCGGTACTGTCTGGAGAGAGCAAGAATGTAATATAAACAACGGGCCCAAGAAGTAATCAAAGCAGCATCTTATCACTGTTGTACCCAGTGGCCTTGATGATAACACCTTCACTACAATAACGCCATTACTCTTGCTCTCTCCCGACAGTTTTAGTCAGCTAATGAAATATGTTGAACTGATGGGGGTCAGCCTCTCCACTTTAACTAGGCGTAAAATTGTCATCTTTCCATCTTGAATATTGAGTTGTAACAACAGTTTAACACTGAAATATCGTGCAAGCCACGAAAAAGTGCTGTGTATGGGATGCAGGGCGTTAGTAGTCTTATTCTGCCATTGAGATATGGGAAAGTGGCTTCAAAAGGACGTAAATCTCCGCCAGGTTAAAGTGAAGGAACTAGACCAGGGCTTTTTTTTTTTTTTTTTTTTTTTTTTTTTTTTTTTTTTTTAATGTAATCGTTACTCTTGTTATGATTAGGATATTTATTTTAAGAGGAGACGTGGAACTGATAGGGTTAGGTGTGTGTCATCGTAGTGAAGGTTAAAAGTCAAAGTCAAGGTCAGTTGATAAGGGGCGTATCCAATCACCCCTCTCCCCACAACCTCCCAGCCCACACCCCTATCTCCTCCGGCACACCCAACGTCTTCTCCCCAACCTCTACCCCCTTTCTCAACCCTCCACCCTCCTTCCCCCAGACCACCCTTCCCACATGTGCAATGGAGGTGTGGAGTGAAGTTGACTGTTGCCGTAAGAAAATCTTCAAAAATATTACATTATACTTTATCCTTATAAAGTAATTTTGCTGTGAGGTGGATATGAAATGAGTGCGTTAATCTCTCTCTCTTTCTCTCGTCGTCAATCCATCCATCCATTTATCGTTCTGTTATATATACAGTGTATCCATCCATCCATCTTTTCACACTCTCCACATATCCATCTATCCATCCTTTAACACTATCGACATATCCATCCATCCACACACTCCACATATCCATCCATCCGTCTGTCCGTCCACACTCCACATCCAATCCATCCATCCATCCTTTCACACTCTCCAGATATCCAATCCATCCATCCATCCTTTCACACTCTCCACATATGCAATCCATCCATCCTTTCACACTCTCCACATATCCAATCCATCCATCCATCCTTTCACACTCTCCACATATCCAATCCATCCATCCATCATTTCACACTGTCCACATATCCATCCATCCATCCTTTCACACACTCCACATATCCAATCCATGCATCCATCCTTTCACACACTCCACATATCCAGTCCATCCTTCCATCCTTTCACACACCCCACATACCCAATCCATCCATCCATCCTTTCACACTCTCCACATATCCAGTCCATCCATCCATCCATCCTTTCACACACTCCACATATCCAATCCATCCATCCATCCGTCCACATTCTCCTCATATTGATCAACAAAGACCATCTGTCTAAACTACCTATCTACTGGCCACCCCACTCACCTAAGCCTCACCTCCCGATGTTCGGTGTTCACATTCCGCCGATCCTGCCCGCTAATCCACACCCTCATCCACAGCTCTGAAGTTTCTTGCTATCCATATGCGATTCATGCACCTCTATTTCTTCACTGTCTGTTTCATTCATAGCTCTATTCCTCCAATTTCACCGGCAATGTTACACTGTTTATCCATCATTTGGTTCATTTATACCTACTTGTACAGTACATACCCCGTCATTTCACATCGATCATCTCTCGGACCATCCATTTATCCATTCATCCTATCCATCTATTGACCTATGTGCATCTGTGAACACCATCCATATTGTCCATCCATTTTTGCATTTGTTATTTGCATGTCAGTACTGTATGTTAACATCGTCTTTCTATCCATTCATGTGTTGACTTGTCTGTACCTGTGTATCTTTTCAAACCTTCCATCCATTCTTTTGTTTAGCTATCTGCGTCTATCTATCCAGTGACACCATCCATATTACCGGTATCCATCTGTCTAGTTAACCATCTGTATCTGCTCATACCATCCATCCATCCACCATTGAACTGCCTGTCCATCCATCCATTTACCCATCTATTTTATCAGTCTTTCTGTGGATGCGCACCGTCCATCTGTCCACCATCCGCATTGTCTGTCCATCCAGGTAACTTATCTATCTGGTCATACCATCCATCCATTCACTGTATTTATTTGCCTGTCCATCCATCCATTTTCCATCTGTTTTATCAATCTGTCTGTCGATGCACACCATCTGTCTGTCCACCATCCTCTAATTCATCCGCTTTCATACCATACTCTCCACAGAACCCATCCATCCATTTGTCAGGCTTTCATGTCATGTAATATATCCATCCAACCATCCAGCCATGCACAGCTGTTTATCTGCATTCACATCATGCACCATTATTCCACACTCTGCAGCACTCGTCCGCAAATCCACACCTCACCTTCCACATGGCTATAGGATTTTTGAGGTCGTTCAGCACCATCCACATGCATTTCATCCACCTCACCATTTCCAGTCTGCATTATCCGCTTTATTCGTGATTCCACTCCACCTGTCTATCTCAGTTTCTTTCTGTCTATCCGTCCATCAAACTATCCTCCCACTGATTCATTCCACTCTTACCAGAATCCATCTACAATATCCATCAGTCTATTTATCTGTCTATCCATTCACACCATCCACCGTTACATCCCGTGTGTTTACTCCACACTGTCCACTAGGCTAGCCTAATCCACACCCGTGTTCCACAGCGCTGGGATGTCTGATGGCGTTCCTGACCATCCACATGCGTTCCATCGGGCTCACCATCTCAGAAATCACGTGGATCAACTCAATCCTTCCCCTCACCTCCCTCGTCGGACCACCCTTCGTTGGAATGCTCGCCGACAAGCTGGGCCATTATCGACCAATCACCATCGTTTGTATGCTGCTGGGTGGGTATGGGCGGTTGGTATTGGGTATGGGATGGTATAGCGTGTTTTGTTCTAACGACCTACTGGCATATTCCAGCCCCTTTCAGCTCAGTGGATGACAGGAGGGTCGATTTGGCTAATAACCAGGGACACATTTCTTGCTCATAACTAAGGCACATCGGATTTGAGTGCCCAGTTCCGTCAGGTAAGCGCAGAGTAGGCTATAGGTAGTGGTAGGTAGTAGGGTGGTAAATAGGTAAAGTTGCAAATGGAATTGTAGGTAGGCAAGTAAGGGAGGTAGGGTATTCCATAGGCAGAATGGTATGTTGATGGCATTGTTAGTAACGGTAGGGTGATATATATAGTAGGTAGGTTGATGGGTTGAGTGGTAACGGTACGATGGTAGGCTGGTAGAGTGACAGGTATGGAGCGGTAAGTAGGCAGTATTAGATATGGTCTGATGATTGATAGGCAAGGTGAAAGGTACAGTAGGTAGCATGACGAATAACATGGTAGATTGATAGTTACTAGTAGTTGTTGAGGGATGAGATGGGATTAGGTTTGTAAAGTGCTAGTTGGAAGGATTAATTGAGAGGGGTAGATACGTATATATATATATATATATATATATATATATTTATATATCGGGATGTTACCAACCACTCACCATTAGTTTTATGGTGCTTTGTGAGTGTGGGTCTGGGCGTGGATTGGTAGGGATTGGCTATCATGGGCAAGTGGATAGGTAGGTTGTGGATGAGCAGGTAAGGTGCTGTATTGAGAGGATGAGTATGGAATAGATGAATGGAGGAATAGGGAAATAGAGTCTGGGTGGGACACTGCCAACCAGTAATCGTCGTTTGTACAATGTACTGCCTACCGGGTGACTATTAATGTGTGGTATATGGTGGTAAGTAGGTAGGGTGGCAGGCAAGCAGGTAGGTTGGTCGATGTATAAGGTAGGAGATTGGATACACGGAGAGTGGTATGTAGATGTGATGGCATGTAGGTAAGGTGGCATGTAGGTGGGTTGGTAGGTAGGGTGGTAGACAAGGATGCAGGTGGAGTATTAGATGGACAGTGAGGTAAAAATATATATACCTGTAGTAAAGTTGGTGGGTAGGGAAGTAGTCAGAGGTACACAGGAAGGCACCCATGCAGGCAAGCAGGAAGACAGGTCAGTAGGCAGGGAGAGGTGAAGGGTGGCAGGCAGGGAGGAAGGCAGGTTAGGTGGTGTGCATTTCAATAAACAAGATACGATCCCCTGACTCACCACCTGCGTTTGCGTCTCTGCATGCATCAAGGCCAGCTAAGTGGCTGAGACTGGTGGAGTGATAGGCAGGTGAGTAGTAAGGCAGGTAGGCAAGGTGGGGTGGTAGGAAGGTAGGATTGTAGATGGATAGGTGGGTAGGTAAAAAGATCGTGAACCAGGTAGGTTAGTTGAGGTGGTAGGTTGTAGGGTGGGTAGGGAGGGAGGGAAGGAGAGTCACTGTGAGACAGGTAGGGTGATTGCCAATTAGGGAGGTTAGATGGGTTGTAGGCTGATGTGCTAGTTTCTCGCCCAGACAAATAAGGAGGGTTGATGCCAGGAAGGGCATCCCGCTGTAAAACCGGCCAAAACCAAAAATAGCATGTCACACCAGGATGGCCTTGGAAATTGCTATGGAGCAGGCATAGGACTGAGCTGCATGGTGAAGTTTGGTCAAAAACACTGACCCATATAAAAGTGGGAAAAGATAAAGATTTTGAAGAAGACAGGCAGTTGGGCTGGCAGATGGATAGGTGTGGTGTATCTCTCTCTCTCTCTCTGTTATACAGGTGTGTGTGTGTTCAGGTGGGCAGGTAGGTATATAGGTAGGTAAGTAGACAGGTATGACACAGGGAGGTGGGGTGGTAGGCAGACAGGTATGACTCAGGGAGTAGGGATGGTAGGCAGACAGGGCAGGTATGAGGTAGGGAGGTGGGTTGGTAGGCAGACAGGTATGAGGCAGGGAGTAGGGGTGGTAGGCAGACAGGGCAGGTATGAGGCAGGGAGTAGGGGTGGTAGGCAGACAGGGCAGGTATGAGGCAGGGAGGTGGGTTGGTAGGCAGACAGGTATGAGGCAGGGAGATGGAGTGGTAGGCAGACAGGTATGAGGCAGGGAGATGGAGTGGTAGGCAGACAGGTATGAGGCAGGGAGGTAGGTTGGTAGGCAAACAGGTATGAGGCAGGGAGGTGGGTTGGTAGGCAAACAGGTATGAGGCAGGGAGGTGGGTTGGTAGGCAAACAGGTATGAGGCAGGGAGATGGGGTGGTAGGCAGACAGGAATGAGGCAAGGAGGTGGGATGGTAGGCAGACAGGAATGAGGCAAGGAGGTGGGGGTGGTAGGCAGACAGGAATGAGGCAGGGACGTGGGGTGGTAGGTGAGTAGGAAGATAGAGGAGAGATTGAGTGGTAGTTAGATATGAAGAAGGGAGGTGGGTTGGTAGGTAGACAGTGTGAGGCAGGGAGACAGGTAGAAAGGCAGACAGGAAGGGAGGAATGCAGATTGGGTGGTGTGCATTTCAGTAATCAAGACTCGATCGCCTGACTCATCATTCGTGTCTGTGATTGTGCATGCAAAAACATGAGCTTGTAGATGGAGGCAGGTGAAATGGTAAGTAGGCAGTCAGACAGATAGATAGAGAATGCAGTTAGATAGGCAGAGTGACACGTAGGGTGGTAGGCATATTGAAATTACTTAGTAAGTAGAGAGGCAGTAAACTTTAACACCAGTCAAACGGGGTGATACTCCCGAAGTAGATGGCTAGCTGGTGACAGGGAGTGCTGGAGCTCCCATTCTGCCAGTCCTCAGGACCTGTTCCTGACCATCATGCTTTGCTGAACATTTTCAGTGGTTTTCATAACTGAGTGTAGGCCAGCATACTCACCACACCACACTAGATGCACATTAAACATCACACCCTCTGTTCCATCCACCTCTTAACAATGACCACTGCGATATAGTAATGTGGTGGTTTCTCAGATTTCCACCACTGGCATGGTAGGGCTGGTGGCATAGGGCTCTCTTGGTTGTCATCAAGCGGCTTTGCTGGCAGCGATTATTGCATCCACAAATCATGCTCGTCAGCAGAATAGTACGGGTTCAGCCTTATATTTTACCAGTACACTGTACGTGGTCATATTGCCAGTCTGTGTTCTGTTCACTTCTTCATTGAATCTACATCTCCTCTAGCCCTATTCCTCACAGAAACCCAAATCTCTCCCTCTGCTGACTTATCCCCATACAGTTTTTCTGGTTACCATCTCTTCACCAACTTTCTTAATATGGGTGACACTTGTTGCTGTATTAAATCTGAATATGTAGTTGACACTTTCATGAACTTCACTTCTACTAATTATGATTACTCCTTGTACAGTACAAGCTAAATTACCTTAACAACCAGATATATCTGTATAGTTTTACTCCCCCAGTGCATCACCAGAACCCAGCATATTTGACTCCATATCCACAGAGTTGACCAAAAACCTCACCCTCACTACTGAAATTACTGTGTTGGGTGATATTAATGTCCATAATGTAGAATGGTTGTTGCATTCTGCCATTGTGCCACCTCTTCACTCTTTCCCCCATGTTACAAGGGCATCCATGACCTGACCATCCGACTGTCATATTATAGAACTTCTGCCCATCAGAATTCCTTTATTCCCCTAACTGCTTCTCTTTGGAACTCATTTCCCCAGATTAGTTTCCTCTGATATTTCAACCTGCAGCAGTTCAAGTCGAACTGTAAATTTTTTTTAATGAATGGCGGACGCCTGTAGTCTGTCGTATGGGTTTTTTCCCCCCTTAAATAAAAATAAAAAAAAAGGAAAGGTACAGAGGTAGGCAGAGGGAGTTAGGTAGGTATGTAAGTGTGTATGTAGGTAAGCAGGAAGGGAGGAATGCAGTTAGGGTGGTGTCCATGTCAGTCATCTCAGCATGATCCCGTGACTGTTATTCTGTGACAAATGCAATAAGGCTAGCTTGGTGTTACAGACAAGTGAGATGGTTGGCTGGTAAGGAGGGTGACAAGTAGTGAGGCAGGGTAGTAGGTAAGTAGGCAGGCAGGTAGTGATGTAGGGAGGTTGGTAGAAGTCTAGAAGATAGACAAGAAGGAAGGCATGTGAAGAGATAGGGATGTAGGTGGGATGGGGTGACGTATGTTTCAGTAAACAAGGCATGATTTTCTGACTCATCGCATGTGTCTGTGTGTGACTTAGTGGAGAGTGGGAGGAGGTAAGCTTGGTGGTGTAAGCAGTCATGCAGTCAGGTAAATAGGTAGGTAAGCAGGTAGTGGGCAGGTAGGGTGGTAGGTAAGTAGGTTGATCAGTAGTTAAGATGATAGGCAGGCAGATAGGCAGAATGGTAGACAGTTAGCATCATAGATATATAAGTAGGCTAGGCAGGCAGACAGGTAGGAAGGTGGTAGGCAGGTGAGTAGGGAGGCAGTTAATGTTGTAGGCAGACAGGGTGGTAGGCAGACAAAGCATTGGTTTCCAGACAAACTTTAGATCAGTTCTGCCATAACCAGGATTTAATTTTGCACAGAAGGTAAAGAAAGGGAGTGCAATATATTTCCTCTCATGTTTGCTTCTTAATCATAAGTGTTACTTATGAGAAGAAAATGACCACAAACAATTATATGAACCTCAGCTCAGATGCTTGAGTTGGGAGGCCGTTGTTGGTATGGTGGTGCACATGTTATTTAAAGTTGTTATACTTAGAGCTGTGTTTTGGAGGCTTAGGAGGCTCTTTTAGCTCTTTTTTTCCATGTCTGGTTACTTTTATTACACTTTTATTTTGCTTAGTTTTCATCAGTAACATATACTATACAGAGAAAAATTAAAATGATATGCATATGAACTGTTAAGCATGAGAGGTTTCTATACAGTATCTATAAGAATATTGTCTGTATAGTTTTTTAAATACTATATTGCAGATGTCTTAACAATTGCTCTTATGCAGATTTGCAAATATTTATGGTGGTAACCCTTCAACCATGATTCAGAAACATGTGCATTGCATAAGTCTTAGAATCACCCCTACTGTGGTAACTTATTGCTTGCACACTTCCATGACATAGTGAGGGGTGTTAAAGTCAGGATACAGTCAGTCTCCATTACAGTTTTTTGTGTGTGCAGACCAAATGCTATCTTAGGTGAAACAGCTTTAAATGAGACATGCTCCTGGGTTATATGGTAAAAGCACAAAAGACTCTAACTTCTGATTTCAGAACAACTTGTGATGAATCACAAGTAACTTTTAGTGAAGAAAAGATGTTAGCAACCTAATAATAAAACAAAGTGAAGCTCCTTTAAATGGGGACAAATTGTGTACAGGTATTTTGGAGACAGTGGCTTAGTTGGTGTCACGTAATATTTTGCTCAAAGTCAGATCATCAGATGATCTTAAGTTCTAAGCAGACATTAATAATAATAATTATAGTAATAGTAGCATAGTAATATTATTATTATTGAGCTTTTGCTTTTTTTACTTGTACTGTATTCAAATGTTGTTGGCATATGTTTTTTCAGTGCATTTTATTCAAATCCTTTAGTTGCCAGCTTTCAGGATTATAGAAGTATATGACATAAACACAGTTAGTTGCTAGATGGGAGAGGAAAAAAAGATAAGATTATGACAGTGATGCTTTTAAAATGCTTAAGAAATTACCTAATTCAAAAAGCAGTTGAGAGGAAAAATTGTATGTTGGTAGGCAGGCAGAGGTAGAGTGCATATATTACAGCAGGTTAGCATGTAAGGCAGCAAGCAAAGTGAGGGCAGCAGTAGAGGGAGCAATGACCAGGCACACACATTTAGGCAGCAGCTGATGGATGAGCACATTCCACACACCACATGCACATGCACACACACTGTCACACCAGGTTGCTTCATTGCCATAGTGTAGATATTTTTCTTATGTTCTTTTCTACACCTGTATTCCATACACTACCCACTTCATTAGCCAACTTTTTCATATCAGATTATTTGGCCTTTTGTTAATTCATGTTACTAATTTTGTTTAAATACTGTACTCTTATATTCCTTTTCTGCTACTCTACACAGCAGCCAGTTCATATCAATTAATTGTGCTATTGTTCTCCTGATTATGTCCCTTTTTCCGTAGTTACAAGTACCACATGCTTCTTTCACACAAATTTGGTCGATTAGGTCAGTGTAAATTCTTGGTACTGGGTATAAATTTTAAAAAATATTTTTCTCCTTTCTTAATGTTCTTTTTGTACAGGCAGCATCAAAAGTTCTGTCACCTCGCCTGTTTTTCTCTCCGTGACAGCTGACAATGATGATTTTTATTTGGTCACAAATTAGTGTCATTTGATGCAGGTTTACTATACAGGTTTTCAAAGTGCATGAATAGAAAAAAAGGGAAGGCGAGAGGACTCTTGATGCCAACGGTGCACCTATTCCACACATCAGTTTGTTTGTACCTGATTTCATTATTGTAAATCTTTTATTATAAATCTTCAAACACCAGCTACCTCTTTCACACCACCAGTTGGTTGATTGTGTTACCATAACTTGTAGGTACAGTATTAAGCCTCATGGTCACTTATTCTCTAGTATTTCATTTCAGCTAGTGCCAGATGGTATTATTGAGCATTGAGTGAGTCATGGGTGCTTGAGTGTTAATAAGTAATAGGGACCTTTTCAAAACTGAATAAAATTGTCTGCTGGTAATGGCAACAGGAATAAGTACAGAATGACATTATTGTAGTAAAGGTTTTTACACCATCGTTCAAGCTTTGCTTTAAAAAATGTCCTCCTAACCCAAACCTCTTCATTTCTGTCTGTCTATTTATCCATCATCCAGTCATTTATTGCCTCATCAGCAGTGGAGGGACCTGGGGCAAGGCTACTTTCAGCAGTCCAGGCATTAAGGTGAGAGTGACCAGTTGCCAATCCCTGAGTGGTATTAGGTTATGCGATCAATAAATCCTAACCAGCCCATGAATGTAATCCATTGTGGGCCACATTCAGTTGGAGTTCCTGAATGCGCCAGGCCACCAGATACCCATATGGTTATATGGTTACCACCCAGTGTAGTAAATGGTTTTCGGGGCTTTAAGAAACTGTTTGGTTTGGCAGTGAAGTCAGCTGAAAGCAACACATAAAGTGAGTGGATGGTGAACAGAAATGTAGTAGAAACTGATGTACAGTAATCATAGTGAAAGAATTAACACCATCCTTCCAGTTTCACTGTGAAAACTGTCATTTTAACTTAGACCTGTACCTTTCTAAACTGACCACCTGTAGTATCATTGAGTAGCAACAGGAATTCAGTTCAGAGTGATGTAACCTAATACAAGTGATGGAGTTAACATCATCCCTCAGCTGTTTCCCAAAAAATTATCATTGTAACCCAGATTGTGGTAGGTAGGGGTGCTCACCATTCACTCACTCAATGTAGTGCTGCTGTCGGTTGTCTGCCCTTTCCCCTCCTCCATCCTTCCATCCTCTTCTGTCTTTCTTTCCTTCATTCTTTCCTTGTCCTTCTACCTACGGGTGACTTTACACTCTCTCTTCTGTCTTTCTTTCCTTCATTCTTTCCTCTTCCTTCTGCCTGTGGGTGACTCTACACTGAGTGACAAGGCAAATGGTTTCCTGTACACCAGGAAACCATTTACTATGCTGAGTGGTAACCATATAACCAAATTTTGGCACCTGGTGGTTTAGTGGGTAATTATTGTGCTCCGATCGGATTGAGCCGGTGAAGGTTTATATCCAAGGGGTGGTTGGGGTTGATTGCTCATAATGCCACTCAGGGATGAGTGAGGCTGTTCACCCTCATCTTAAATGTCGGGACCAACTTGCCAAGCCCCGGGCTTCTATGCTCCTCATCATAGGGCAATGTAGGATTGGATGATGGATGGATGTAACCCAGACCCCTTTGTTACAGGTTCACCATAAAAATTGTCATCCTAACTTAAACCTCTTCATTCCAGCTGCGTTCCTGCACACGGCACTTCTGTTTGTGCCATCACGGGAGGTTGGTGTAGAGAATGGTGGTGCATGGGTGACTTTGCGTTGTGATGGTACTGGTGCAGCATTGGTAGTGGATGATTGTGGCCGCCCATGCCCCTCACCACCACCCATCCTCTCACCCACATTCAGGTAAGACCAATAATCCCCTAGTCCATATTGAATTCAGAGGCTTTCTTAGTAGTTTACCTTGCACATCACAGTATATACAGATACTTTTGCATTGTTCATATAATTCTAATGCCAATATAGTTTACGTACAAGAATATATTAACATACCATAGGGAGGCTGCAGTGCGTGTGGATGGTGAACTAAGTGAATTTTTCTCTTTGAAAGTTGGTTTGAAACAGGGATATGTCATGTCTCCATGGTTGTTCAATCTGTACATGGATGGGGTAATAAAAGAGGTACAAGGTAGGGTAGTGGATGTTGGAGTGGCCCTGGTGAGAGAGGATAGTGTTTGGAAACTCCCTGTACTGCTGTTTGCAGATGATACTGTGTTGTTGAGTGAAGACGAAGGGGAGCTGCAGGGCTTGGTGGATGAGTTTGAGAGAGTGTGTAAGAAACGGAATCTAAAGGTGAATGTAGAGAAGAGTAAAGTGATGGTCTTTGAGAGAAGTGAAGTTAGTGAATGTACAGCGAGGTTGGATGGTGAGGAATTGGAAAATGTAAGTACGTTTAAGTACTTGGGTAGTGTGATGAGTAAGGATGGAGGTTTGGAGGGTGAAGTGCTTGAAAGGGTACAGCAGGGAAGAAAGGTTGCTGGTTCTTTGAAAGCAGTGATAAGAAACAGGGAAGTGAGCATGGAAGTGAAAAAGTTACATGACAGTATTGTGATACCAACTCTAACGTATGGAAGTGAAGCTTGGACATTGTTGGAAGGACGCAAGTCAAGAGTGAGAGCAGTGGATATGAGTTATTTAAGAGGAGCCTGTGGAGTCACGTGGAGAGACAGGCTGACGAATGAGGATATAAAGGAGCGTTGTGGTGTGGATGTGGATGTGATAGGAAGCGTTATGAGGAACACATTGAGGTGGTTTGGCCATGTGGAGAGGATGGAGGGTGAAAGACTGATGAAGAGAGTGTATGTGAGTGAGGTGGAGGGGGGAAGAGGGAGGGGGAGGCCGAGGATGAGATGGAGGGATGGGGTGGAGAGGTATATGAGAGAGGGGGGTGTGAGTTGGGAGCAGGGCAGTGAAATGGCGGGGGACAGGGCGACTTGGAGGCGATTTGTTTGTGGCCACCCCAAATGGGATTGAGGCATCTGGCAATAGATAGATAGATAGATAGACCATAGGGAGGAATGAACTTGTAAGGAAAAGGTACTAGGAAGTCCCATATAACAAGAATATGGGCCTAAGACTCGTTATAGATACAGCACTTCTCTACAAAGTCATAAAGCCATATTCTCATTGATTAAGGAAACAATTTAGCACCTCTTTCTTACCTCTTTATTTTTTTAAACAGTATGATAAAAAGGTACTTTTTGTTATCCTTGTAAACAGCTTGTGTACTGATAGGAAATAAATAGCATACAAAAGAATACCAAGATGTAGTAAGCATGATAAATTGTCAAGGAAGAGGTTTTAGAAAGACTTCTGGGGTACACAGATTATGGCCCTTAGTTTTCACATACTGGATACTCATCCATTAATCACTTCAGTCAGTTGATATGCAGTGCAGTTTGTGTTAGTTAATTTCAGGTTATTCTAGTCAGCGAAGGAGACCCCCTCCTAATGTAGGGATTATTGAAGGTCATATCAGACAACATTTTGAAAGTACATATCTCCAAAGCTGAATGAAGTTGTCAGGAGATAACAATAATTAAAAAATAATCAGTCATGTAGATGAAGAGGTTACATTTCCTATCATACACTTGAATGAGATCATTTGTTTTTGTGTTCCATTTTCTGTTTTTGTATCTTATATGTATCATTGAAATACAGGCATTAGGAATTTAATGATGATGGTAATGATAATGATGATGATGTAGGTGATGTTGATTTTGGTGATGTATGATGCAGATGATGATATTGTTGCATGCCCAACAGTAAATGGAGACGTTTTTGTGATGTAGATTGTTGTGATAAATTGTCCTTCAAAGTAGCACCCTTAAGTTATTACATGACTGTTTTGCACTCTTTTGGTATACTCTGTATTGATGGTTACATAATGTGCAGCACCAGATTATATGGCTGTATTAATATGGACTGATGTATTTTTCACAGTAAGTTTATCATAATGAATGTTGGCTCAGCTATACTCATAGCTTTCATCATTGTACACTTGTGAGCCATATTTTCTGCACACCAGTGCCCTGTCCAGTGGCTGGGGGGAAATTGTTGCCAGGGCTTCACACCAAGTGAAGACCTGCCATCCTTTGTTAAGGAGATAAGTTGAAGCTTTGCTGAATTACATGAGTAAACATCATCATGAGTGTCTTCTCATATACTGAACTGTAGTCTAGTAAAGCTCACAGTAGTGCCTTAACATTGAACTTTAGGTCTCTGATGTGTGAAGCCCTGGCTACAATCACTCTCCAGCCATTGGTAGGGGTAGGGGGTGTGTAGAAACTAAGGCTTGTAAGTGTATGGTATATGTAAGCCTTTAAATGTATATAAAATGTGCAGTGCTTCATGGGTCCTTACCCTGCTCAAGGGTGGGAAAGGAGGTCCGGATGATGTTGACGTTACAGGGGATTAGAAAAGTTGCTGTGCTGTAGAAAATGCTAGCACACCTCACACTACCACATGACAGCACCATTCCACACTGCCATACCTCACATTACTGTACTACACATTGCCTTACCTCACACTACCATATCACAGTGTCACACCATATACTGCCACACCTCATATACCACATCACACACTGCCACAGATCACACTACTGCAGAACATGTTGCCACATCACATACCTCCAAATGTGTTGCCACACCACAGATCATATTGCCACATCACACCACATATCACACTATACACTGGTGGGGGGGGCCCCCCCCCCACACACACACATTCTTCCATTGCACCAAGGTTTTACCAGCACCCCAAAAGAAAGAGAGAGAGAGAGAGAGAGCCATACTCGCCCATCTTCCATTGCACCAAAGTTTTACCAGCACCCCAAAGGAAAGTAAAGCACCATACCTCCCTCTTCATGTAGCTTGTTAAGTGCATTTAAACACAATTTGTTCTACTTTACATTTTTTTTCCCCATTAAGTTTACATTATATTACAGAAGAATGCTTATTTAAGTTCCATCTGCACCTATAAAGCTGATTTGCTAGTTTCCCCTCGATGTTCAATATCACTTGTATGGAGAAAGTTGTAATAATTTGAAGCACATCCCTGATGCACCAGTACAAGTCAGTGGTGCATTTCATAACATCACAGCTGCCTGTATTAAAATTCCATAAATTTAGTTCTGGCTTGTAGTAGAATTCCATAAGTTACATCCAAGTTTTGTCCTACAGAGTGTTTGGGTGCCGGCATGTGTGTGAGGGTGAGGGTGGTCAGACAGGGGCACATAAGGGACCCAAGATGGTGGTGGAGGGCAACTTAGAAGCAGAGGGTCACACGCTGGATGCCTCAGCACCCATCATGACCCTACGCTCCATCACTGGTGTCACCAAGAACATCACACTCCTTGATGAACTGGTTAGTGCTTCAGTGTCTCCAAAGCTTTATGATGTCACTGCATACTGTAAATTCTTATGTCAAATGGCCATTTCTAACATTCTTTTCACTGAGAACAGCATGCTTTTGATGAACTGATTAGATCTTCATTGTCTCCTAAGCTTCGTGGTATTGATGCATACAGGAAATATATTTATTAGGTGGCCTTTTCTGATGTTTTTTTCACTTTTTCATAAGAATTTGACACTTCTTGATGAACTGGTTTATGCTTCAGTTTTTCCAAAGCTTTATGATGTCATCACTTTCAGAGAGGAGTGGTTACATGTTACCTTCATTGGCCTTATCACTACAAAAGGGCTTTCCTAAATTGCATAAAATAATTGGGAGGCTACAGGAAAAAGTTACAGAAGATATCATTGTAATGAATGGTTAATACTGTTTCAGTTACAACCATATTGTTTGTTGAGTAAGGAGGCTTCCTTACATCTTGTCATTGCTGTGTGCATGTATTACCTAAACCTCAGTGCTGGGGAAAGGTGCTTTCACACCGTCGCACCTATATTGCCGGGAGGTGGAACTTCCTGGTTATACAAATGTCCTTCACTTTCATCCCTTTCCCCCAAAGAAGGATGGTGCACTGCAGAATGGCAACTTCAGCCTGCAGTCCATATATGTCCAGATGAGCTTGGGTCACAAGAGCAGCAACAACTTTAATCCTTTCCTTATGATAACATCTTTTAAATTAAATTCTCACTGTTACCAAGTTCATTGAGCAGATATGTACTGTAGTATAGTACTGGCGGGTCCCGATCTTACGAGCTAATTGGGAGCAAGGATTTTGCTCATTAGCCAAATTCTCGTTCAACGGAGTGAAGAACTTATGGGGAAAATGAGGTTAGGGAGCAAGGCCTCCAAGCAGCCTCCCCAAAACCACCAAAACTGACTTTCTGATCATTTTAAGCTGGAATAAGGGGTTAATACAAGAGGGTAATACCATACATCCATCATCCAATCCAACATTGCCCAGTGAGGAGCGTAGGAACCTGGGGCTAGGCAAGTTGGTCCTGACATTTAAGATGAGAGTGAGTAGAGGGTAATACACCTGAAGCATAAAAACAGCATTAATATAAGCAGAATAACATAAATTATAGGTAAAATAGGGATGGGGTGAACAACCAGCCAAGTAACCTCCACTGACCACCAACACCTGTGACAGACAATTTTAAGCAGGAATAAAGGGTTAATACTCATGAAATACAAAAAACAGCATTAGAAAATGGACAATTGCAGTGTGACCCTCGTCTCGATTCTCGGAAGTTGAGATTTGGGGGGATTTTACCTGCTCGTTAAGCAGGCGGTGGTGCAAATTTCAAGACCTCTTGTTAGCGAATTCTCGTTAGGCAATTGCTCGTTAACTGGTATTTGCCTGTAAAGAGGTTAGAAATAAATGCCATTAACCCCCATGCAGTGTGAGGTCTCCCCAAAGGTTTAAAAATCATCTGAAGGCAGCAGTAACATAAGAGATTAATGTAGGTAGGCGCAGTAGTTGCTGACAGATTTGATCTTTCCCTGTGACCTGGACCTTTGACCAATTGTTTTCAAAACTGAATTCCTTCATCTTTGGTTTACCCTGAATCTTTGACCTGTTGTTCTCAAAAGCAGACAGTAAGTCATATCTCCACCAAGTTTAATCCAAATAAGATGAAAACTGTTTTAGCTACTATTTTCATTCAATCACATGGATCAGACTTTGGCCTTGCCATGTGGCCTTGACTTGATAGATTGTTATCAAAATCAACTCCCTGTGATCTTTGCCTTGCCCTGAACTCTTCCACCAAGTTCTGTCCAAATCAAGTGTAAAGTCTATTAGTTGACCTTGCCATATTAATGCAGCTCCATGACTGACCCTCAGGCTTTTATGAAGTTGGGTTGAAACTGAATGAAAACTGCTTGAACAGACGAGTACACTATAACTTGGTCCCTTAGTCACTTACTCATACTTAGTTAGAGTTACATACAGAGTTACATACTTACCTACACACTCAGTAACAGAGCAACATACTGAGATGCCTATCAGCATCTCAGTATGTTGCACTAGTGAAGAAGGTAATATTCTAATATATACCATTTGCATGGTTTTAATACTGTTTAGTTTTATTTGTCATAGAAAAGAATATCCATCCATCGATCCATCATTCAATCCTACATTGCCCCATGAGGAGCATAGGAGCCTGGGGCTAGGCAAGTTGGTCCTGACATTTAAGATGAAAGTGACCAGCCACATTCATCCCTGAGTGGCATTACATGAGCAATAAACCCCAACCACCCCTTGGATATAAACCTTCACCGGCTTAGTCTGCTTGGAGCGCTATAATTACCCACTGAACCACCAGGCACCAAAATTTGGTTATATGGTTACCACCCAGCGTAGAAAATGGTTTCCTGGTGTACAGGAAACCATTTGGCATGTCACTCAGTGTAGAGACACCCACAGGCAGAAAGAAGAGAAAAGAATGAAGAAAAGAAAGACAGAAGACGAAGTGTAAAGTCACCCGTAGGCAGAAGGATGAGGAAAGAATGAAGGAAAGAAAGACAGAAGAGGATGGAAGGAGAGAAGGAGAAAAGAATGTTAATGTAATTATAACATCTTTCTTTAACCATTTTGCCATTATTCTGT
Organism: Coenobita brevimanus; assembly: GCF_032717465.1. Classification (NCBI taxonomy): domain Eukaryota; kingdom Metazoa; phylum Arthropoda; class Malacostraca; order Decapoda; family Coenobitidae; genus Coenobita; species Coenobita brevimanus. The sequence goes on from NC_137013.1 coordinate 36,275,475, forward strand.
CTATTTTGCATTCATGTTGTATGTCTTATATTTTTGTAATATTGACTAAAGTTTTTGGATATCACAGAAAAGAATTTTGATGTACCTAATGCAGATATAAACTGATAAAGAATAGATGCAAAAATCATAAAAGTGATGATAACATTGCTTTTAGAGTAGAGTTTTGTATGCTCATTAACTCTTTGACTGTGAGGATTTCTCTCATTTACATAAAATCATCCAGATGTTTGCACCAACAGCAGAGAATGAATGACTTGAGTTAGTGTTTGAAATGTTTGAATGCAGAGATTTTTGTTAGTTCAACAAAATCTTATGAACTTGAATAAAATGCCCATATACATATATATATAGAGAGAGAGAGAGAGAGAGAGAGAGACAGACAGACAGACAGACAGAGAAAGGTACGGCATGGTGGGATGAGGAGGTAAAGAGAGCAGTGGAGGAAAAGAGGAAGAAGTGGCTAAAGTGGTTTCAGGATAGAGGTTCAGTTGAAATAAGAACTGAATATGTTGAGAGCAAGAAGCACGTAAAGAGATTAGTGAAGAGGAAAAAGAAGGAGGTAAATGAGGATCTAGGAAGAAAAATGAATGCAAACTACTCTGATAATAGAAAGTTATTCTGGAAAGAGGTGCGGA
>NC_137013.1:36281109-36441109 GCF_032717465.1 Coenobita brevimanus
ACTGTAAGATACAGAAAAATTACTTGCTAAAGTTACATTGCTACCTGTAGACCTGATTTCTTGGTGTCCCACAGTAATCAGTTATTTTGAGAACTGTGTGCTAGTCTGGAACACATTGCTGACTTGTAACTCCATCCTTCATGTGATTGTGGCTTGAGTGCATCCTTGTAGCAGAAGTACCATAATATCCCATCCCTCATGAAGGTGAACGGGACTCAATTCCTGGAACGTCCTGAGTGCATCCCTGTAGCTGAAGGCAACCCCAAGCTGACTCTTTGGCTGTACCTGGGGTTACGGGCTCTGGCAGAAATGTTCTCAGCCATCCTGGTGTCCCTTCTGGAGGCCGTGGCGCTCACAATGGTCCACCAGCACAAGGGCGACTATGGCAGGGAGAAGATGTTTGGCCTTTTGGCTGTTGGTAAGTTATAAAGCCAGGATAAGTGGTCATACACTAAGTCCTTCAAATATATCATTTTTTATTTTTATTTTTTTCAGTATGTCTGCAGTAAACTACATACCAGTATGAATTAAGTACTGTACTGTACTTATAAAAGTTCCATTGCAGTCTATAAAGCAGTAAAGCTAAATTGCCATTTTGTTGGATTTACAGTACAGTACCTGTTGTGGGTAAAATTTTTTTGATATTTTGGAACAAGCCAGACTTAAGACCAGGATGCCTTTATAGTTTTATGTGATAATATAAGTAAAAAAAAAAGGGGGGGGGGGGTACCTGTGAGGTGAAGTCAGGAGCTTCCCCAGGAAGTCTGGGGAACTGAACACTGTTATTATGTGTTTGACACATTTCACCAGGTAAGCTGTTGATTAATTCCCCCTCTGTTGTTTTTGTTCTTTTCCTGTTTTCTTGTTCCTACCTCACCCCATCCATTCTGGGGGAGAAGGGGGTCAGGATGATTATGATAATGGTAATTGATTGTAACTGGCAAGAAGAATTCAGTGTTGTGATAAACAGTGTGTTATTAGTAGGTTAGGTTGTGTGGGATAGGATATTTGGTTTTAAGAAGCAGAATGGATTGCTTTAATACTCTTATAGCAATCTGAGGTCTGGATAATTGATAGGATAAATTTATTTCTTGGTCTCCTGGTTGAAAGTACTTGTATGTTCTGAGGTCAGGATAAATGATGGGATAGGCTACTTCTTGTTGGCACTTTGGTACTGATAGTAGTTCACTACAGGACAGTTATGGGAGAGATATGCTTGGTTTCTAGGCCAGTGGCATGTTATGAGGCTGGGATAATTTGTGGCATAGGTTTTAAGTGGTAGGATGGGTTTCTTTATTTCTCTTCTCAGGTGCCCCATATATTTTTTAAGTACAGTAGTTACTTTGTTGGTACAGTAAAAAAGCTGAAGGAATTTAGCTTACCCACTAGAACTCATATGTGTGTGTGTGGAGAGAGAGAGAGATTTTAATTAATTTCATTATACAAGTGGAGAAAGGTAATGTCTTCACTGCCCATCATTTGTAGTACAAGGCAGCTTCACAGCTGGTAGAGAAGAGGGAAATTTGAATGTGAGTTAGTTTTTCTTAAGATATAGCCAAGAAAAACTGTAGTTAGGATTTCCATGACATAAGAAAAGCAGGGGAAAGGAGTATGATGATGGTATTGATGTAGAATTCTAATGTGGACAATAAATCAGTATATCATTATCTATCTGCAGTGCCTATTTATCTGTCTATCTCTATAAAGTATTGTAAAAGGAACGATATTTCAGATCGTTCCATCCAACATGAAAGGTAGGAGAGGATGATGATGGTAATGTTCACAAGAAATGTACTGTACTGTGGAAAACAAAAACTCAGCTAGCACTTGCTTCATTTCAGGAGTGTTCTCACCACTGTGCGGTTACCTGGTAGATACTCAGATTGGGACATTTGGCACATATAGTTATGCCCCAGTCTTCTATGTGTTCGACGGCCTCATGCTGGTCACAGCTGCAGTCACACTCGCACTTCCCATTGAGGTTCAGGTGCAGAGGAAGTCCCTGGTAAGTGGCTCCAAATAGGGGGAGTTGGTGTGATATTGTAGCATGTGGTATGTGTGCTTGGCAGTGTTCAGGGTTCCTGTCTGAAGTATGGTGCAAATGCTGTTGTTGCTTAACCCTAGTCTTTCTGGTAGAGCAGACCCATTGACCATAGGTAGGCAATTGCTTCTGTGGGGTCATCCTACAAATACAGTACAGTGCATATACCATATAATGAATCAATGCCCCCTTCTGATAGATAACACCTCACCAGGGTCCTACCCATGGCAAGGTGCAGGCATATAGGAGGTTTGGCTCCTAGGTGGATGCTACAACTGCTCCACTCAAAGTACACAATGCTGCCATCCTTGTCAGCCCCTGGTGTAAGTGTATGGTGTGGTAGTGTGTGGTATGGTAGTGTGCAATGTAGTTGTGCATGATATGGCATTGTCCAGTTTGGTAATACAGTGTAGTGTTATTGTGTATGGTATAGTAGTTTGTGTTGTGTTACTGGCAGTGTCTGGTGTAGTATTTTTGGCAGTGGTTAGTTTGGTCATCTGAGGTATGGCAGTATTTTATGTGGTGCTGGTACTGTGTGGATCAACTGAAGTGATAGGACACAACCACATCAAATGTTTGCTGGTGCAGGCAGTTGTGGGCTGGAGTTCTGCATCACTGTAACCCATGGTAGTTCTCTCGTACACCCACCCACTTCCAATGGAGTCACTTGTAGCAGTGGGTTACAGTGATGCAAAATTCCCGTCCATGCCATGAAGTATTTGGTATGGACACAGCCTTAATGTGTACAGTGACTGAAGTGGCTGTGTGAGGTGTTAATGTTTATTTGAGGTATGACACTGTAATTGTGGTAGAGTCTGCTGTTGCCCAAATGCCTAGTGACTCCATACTGTTTACAGGTCTCTCCCCATATTCATGGTGGTTAGGGGACAGACCCCCATGAATGGGGGGGATCCACAAATTTTGGACACTCTCCCCAGAAAATGCCCATATGGTATCAAATTACTCCTGTTAGTCCCTAAAAACCATACAGGGACATGAAACCAGCATAACATCACAAACATATACTGTACTGCTGTATACAGTGCTTTAATAATAAAGAAGTTGTTAATGGGTATGGTTATAAGAATTTAAGGTAATTTTGTTGCTGATGACTGCCGCAGACTCCTACGGCAGTGTGCACAAAGTTCTTAAAAACCATTTCTGGGACCTGAAAGCAGCATAAAATATCATAGATGTATACAGTACTGATGATGATGATGATACAGTACTGAATACTGTATAAAAAACTGTTATAACAGATAAGTTTTTAATGGATGTGGTTATAAGAAGTTAGGGAAAATTATGTAGCTGGCAACTTCCATGGACAGGGTGTGCGGGAATGTGTGGCAGGAGACTGACGCTGCAATGCGCTGCAAATCTGCCCTGCTGCTACCCTGCGAATTCATGCTTATAAAATTTTTTCATGAGGGACAAACCCATGAATTTATGGGGCTGTGAATGGTGCAACTGCAAATCATGGGGGTTACCTGTAATCCAGCAGGCACTTGGATGCAACTGTAGCATATCTTAATTACTTCCGCCAACAAAGTTAAAGAAGGTTATGTATTCACCTATGTTTGTCTGTCTGTTTGTCCAGATGATATCTCCAAAAGGTCTCAGTGAATTTCAGTGAAATTTGGTGGACAGTTGGGTCATGGGCCAAGGAAGAAGTATTGAATTTTGGGACGGATCCACATCTGGATCCTGTGTATATCTCCAAAAGTTGTCATTGAATTTCAATAAAATTTTGTGGAAGAGTGGGCCATGGGTCAAGGAACAATTGATTAAATTTGGTGGTGGATCCGGATCCTGTGAATTCCCTACACTATCTCCACAGATCAGGATCTGGATGGCATTGGTGGAAGTATGTGCTCTGAGTGCATTCTAGTTGATTTTATGTTTTCCTGTCTCAGGTTCACACTCACCATTTATTGGTGCTGGAGAGACATGTCTTTGTGTGGTGGCACTGATAAAACTGGGCAGCTCTGCTGCCTGGTCATTTAAATGTTCCTCAGCTGCCTTCCTATCCTCTGAAGGAGGATGGTTAACTGTTGGATAAGGGCAGCTTCAGCCTAAAGGCTGTTGGGTCCACATCCAGGTAATCCTGTAACAACAGCAGTGATTACTCACCTCTTTTAAGTAATGGAAAGATTTTTTTTTGTTTTTCCCTCATGTGTCAGAATTGAGGCATAGACTTCAGTCCATTATCTAAGGCCAAGCAATCCTCCTACATGCTATACACATTATTATGTCACTGCTTTAGTACTAATACCCACCATCCATATTGAATAAATGCTGGGGATGTCTCACTGAAGATATGTAACAGTACAAGCAGTGATTTTATGACATGGTGGGTCATATGGAAGATAAGTAAAGTCTGTTACAACAAAATTCAGAGTCACTCTGGTTTGTTGTTCCAGTGTATGTTTGAGCTCATATCGCTTAAGGCAACAGACTACTTCTGACCACTTGATCATCTCCTCCTCAATGACATACAGTACAACACGCTTAACCCTTCAGTATTTGATGACATATTTTGTATTTTATTCTTACTATTTTCAGATACGTATATTCAGCTTTGGGAGAGAAAAGGAACTGGGGGGAGTTTACAGCTTTCATAACTCCCTTATCTTCAAGAAGCCATCTGTTGAGCAAGCCATCTGTAGGCAACAGGAATAAGCCAAAAATAGGGGAGGTGGCAAAGTTATTACCACAGGATTAGGTGTATGGAGGGTTTGATGTTAACGGTTATTCTTTCCTTAGATGAAGAACATAAGCCAGCTGATCCGCACAGCTGAGCTGAGCATCCTCCTCTTGCTGATGACACTGCTGGGTACCTTCTGGGGGTACCTCAAGACCTTCGTTTATGTCTACCTCGAGGACCTGGGGGCGTCAAAGCTGCTGATGGGACTAACTCTCTCCTTCTGCATCCTGCCCTCACTGCCGTTCTTGTACAAGAGTGCAGCAGTGGTCCAGTACTGTGGCCACCATTACCTGATCATGCTGGCTTTCCTTGGATACTGTGTCAGGTTTGCAGGTAAGTTTTTAACCCATAAACCCTTCATTGTGATAACATCTCGTTTTAGTTGGATTTAAGGACTGCATGATGTATAGGTATGTTTGTATGCTGATAGATTCCAATGTCTAGTGATGTTTTAGGGCAATACAGAGAAATAGGCAATACCATAGTGAAATTGTGGTTGTGGAGGCCTTATAAGTTAGGTTTTTATTATTCTTTGGTCTGCTGTATTCAAGATTTGAAAGAGGATAAATTATGGAAGGAATGTAAACTTTTGGCCCTATTAGGTAGGTTGCTATTAACTGAGGGTCTACAGTATTCTAGTTCTGAAAGAGGATAGATTATATATGTAAGGATTGTAAACCATTGGCAGAATGTATTTTATTTACCCTAAGAGTAAGTTCTCCATTCTCTGAAGGGCAATACTCACCAGTAACCCTTGGAGCTCATGAGAAATGTAAAGTCTTGTTACTGGTATTCTTTATTTAAAAAAAAAAATAAATAAATAAAAAAAAATAAATAAAAATACAAACTGTTTTTCTGTTATTGCTGGCAGATTATTTTACTCTGTCATGGAGTGGCATCCCATCATCTTAGGGTTAAAAATAATCTCCAGTAGCCCTTTGAGGGTTTTAGTATGAAGAAAATAAAAATTATTTTTTAGTGAAGAGGCTAGGCATAAATGACAATCCTACTTCTCTTGGTGGCATTGTAGCCATTTGGCTGGCATTGTAGCCATTTGGCTATCATGCAACCTTGTACTGTCCCTGAAATCAGGATAATAGTTGCCCAGGACTAAGTTATTTAGTTCAGACAGTTAGGGCAGAGGTGGGTATCACGTAGTGAGTACAGGAAACCATTGTCTCTAAAGTCACTTGAAGGTTACATAACAACCTTTACTTGAAAAAGGAAAAGGGGAAAAAGAAGTGTGTGGTACTCATAGGGGCATTTGTCTTCTTAGTATAATAGGAAAAGTGTATGGTAGGATACTTATTGACTGAGTTAGGGAAACAACAGAGGAATTAGTTGGAGAAGAACAGGGAGGCTTTAGGAAGGGAAGAGGTTGTGTAGATCAGGTATTCATTCATAGATCTTTAGTGGAAAAGTTTCTAGAGAAGGGAAAGAAGTTGTATGTGGCTTTCATAGATTTGGTGAAAGCATATGACAGGGTCGATAGACAAGGATTGTGGAAAGTATTAAGAATATATGGAGTTGATGGGAAGTTGCTGAATGCTGTGAAGAGTATGTATGATCATGCTAAGGCTGCAGTGCATGTGGATGGTGAACTGAGTAAATTTTTCTCTTTGAAGGTTGGGTTGAAACAGGGGTGTGTCATGTCTCCATGGTTGTTCAATCTGTACATGGATAGGTTAATAAAAGAGGTACAAGGTAGGGCGTTGGATGTTGTAGTAGCCCTGGTGAGAGAGAGTAGTGTTTGGAAACTCTCTGTACAGATATTTGCAGATGATACTGTGTTGTTGAGTGAAGACGAAAGGGAGCTGCAAGGCTTGGTGGATGAGTTTGGGAGACTGTGTAAGAAACGGAATCTAAAGCTGAATGTAGGGAAGAGTAAAGTGATGGTCTTTGAGAGAGGTGAAGTCAGTGAATGTACAGCGATGTTGGATGGTGAGGAATTGGAAAATGTGCGTATGTTTAAGTACTTGGGTAGTGTGATGAGTAAAGATGGAGATTTGGAGGGTGAAGTGCTTGAAAGGGTACAGCAGGGAAGAAAGGTTACTGGTTTCTTGAAAGCAGTGATAAGGAACGGAAATGAGCATGGAAGTGAAAAAGTTACTACATGACAGTATTGTGATACCAACTCTAACTTATGGAAGTGAAGCTTGGACATTGTTGGAAGGACACAAGTCAAGAGTGAGAGCAGTGGAAATGAGTTGTTTAAGAGGAGCCTGTGGAGTCACATGGAGAGACAGGCTGACAAATGAGGATATAAAGGAGCGTTGTGGTGTGGATGTGAATGTGATAGGAAGCGTTAGGAGGAACACACTGAGGTGGTTTGGCCATGTGGAGAGGATGGAGGGTGAGAGACTGATGAGGAGAGTGTATGTGAGTGAGGTGGAGGGGGGGAGAGGGAGGGGGAGGCCGAGTATGAGATGGAGGGATGGGGTGGAGAGGCATATGAGAGAGGGGGGTGTCAGTTGGGAGCAGGGGAGTGAAATGGCGAGGGACAGGGCGACGTGGAGGCGATTTGTTTGTGGCCACCCTGAACGGGATTGAGGTGTCTGGCAATAGATAGATAGACTTTGCTTGAAGGTTACATAAACAGTTAAAATTTTGCCACAGGTCTGTCGTACATCTCTGACCCTTGGTGGGCATTGCTGCTGGAGTCACTGGAGCTGTTCACCCTTAACCTAATGAATGTGTCAGCGGCAACCCTGGCATACAAGCTGGCACCTAAGACATTCGTTGCAACTGCTCAGGCACTTGTCTGGGTGTCGCACTTCAATATAGGTAGGTGTCATTATGGAAGAGATCATTTTTCCTTTTTTTTTTTTTTTTTATGTCTTTTTATGGGGAGAGGATGCTGATAATCATCTGGAAGGTAGGCATGCTGATGAAGAGTTTTAAACACACATACAGACGGTGGATTTGTAATGTAACTTATACCATCAAGAATTTTCAAGGCTTAAATTATTAGTGGAAGTGTGGCACACGTCATAGCTGTCTCTGTTTTTGTTTATTTTTCTTATTCCTGTATGTGGACCTGACCTTTTTTTGTGGGAATATGATGATGATGATGATCCCTTCCCTCATTTCTGTCTAAGATGTGGGGTGAGGTAGAATTAACAGCAAAGAAAAGGTTAGTATAAACTTGCAGGTTATGGAATGAAACCCTCTGCAGTATTTATAAGCCCTAGAATTGTAATGCCATAATAGCCTATACTCTTCCCATGCCATCTCCATGATCTCAGATACTACAGTTCACTTGGAAGGGAAGAGCAGTGTCAGTGGGCTAACTTTGTCTAGGACACCTACCTCCATGAACCTTCTCCTGGTGGCATCTGTGATCAAACAGCCCTGCTTGGTGTTCAGACTCCCAGTACATGCAGACCACTAACCAGTGTCATAATTAAAATACAGAGGCAGGATGGGATTAGAGGATATTGGTGTTGCAATGAGGAGAAATAGACTGAGATAGTTTGGGCATGTGGAGGGGATGGGGGATGATAAGTGGTGCAGAAAGTGAGAAGTATGCTGAATTCATGTTGGGGGTAGGGTAGCGAGAGGTAGACCGAAAGACCCGGGACAAGGTAATTGACTGTGACCTCAGGGATAGGACTGAATAGGATAGCTGCAAGAGATCGAGCAGCATGGAGAGCCGCCATTAGGCAACCAAGGCTGACGTATGCTAGCGTGTTGGAACCTTCAAAAACGAAACGAAACGATGTACATGTGTATATATATATATATATATATATATATATATATGTATGTATATTGGTACAGTGGTAGAGTGTGCTTTTCGCACGCTAGTGGGCACAGGTTTACCTCCCGCCAGAGTTGCAAAACCTTTGGGAAGCGTTCATGAGCCACTGACCACTTTGGCGGACACAAGGGGTGCTGTGGTTGAACCAGTGTTGCATACTGGTATGCTTGCACCCAGTCGGCTTAAGGTGAGCCGATTACACTTGGTTCACAGACTACACACACATCCAAAGTCACTCCAACAGTACAATTACACTCACAAGCACTTCTCACCCTACATACAGTCTCTGCCAGACAGCCTAAGCCACTGGGTAGAGATACATTGGCTGTATCGTCCCTGCTTCAGTAGGGATAGGCCGGTCCTGCAGTGGACCTCAACAGCTGATGATGGTGATGATGATGATATATATATATATATATATATATATATATATATATATATATATATAATATATATATATATATATATATATATATATATATATATATATATATATATAATATATATATACACATACTGGTAGATATATACGATTATATATATATATATTTATATATATATATACAAGGGGTGCTGTGGTTGAACCAGTTTCTGTCTATCTATCTATTGCCAGACACCTTAATCCCGTTCGGGGTGGACACAAACAAATCATCTCTATGTCGCCCTGTCCCTCACCATTTCACTGCCCTGCTCCCAACTCACACACCCCTCTCTCATATACCTCTCCACCTCATCTCTTCATCTCATCCCTTCCTCCCCCTCCCTCTCCCCCCCTCCACCTCACTCATATACACTCTCTTCATCAGTCTTTCACCCTCCATCCTCTCCACATGGCCAAACCACCTCTGTGTATTCCTCCTAACACTTCCTATCACATCCACATCCACACCACAACACTCCTTTATATCCTCATTTGTCAGCCTGTCTCTCCATGTTACTCCACAGGCTCCTCTTAAATAACTCATTTCCACTGCTCTCACTCTTGACTTGTGCCCTTCCAACAATGTCCAAGCTTCACTGCCATATGTTAGAGTTGGTATCACAATACTGTCGTGTAGTAACTTTTTCACTTCCATGCTCACTTTCCTATTTCTTATCACTGCTTTCAAGGAACCAGGAACCTTTCTTCCCTGCTGTACCCTTTCAAGCACTTCACCCTCCAAACCTCCATCCTTACTCATCACACTACCCAAGTACTTAAACGTACTCACGCTTTCCAATTCCTCACCATCCAACCATGCTGTACATTCACTGACTTCACCTCTCTCAAAGACCATCACTTTACTCTTCCCTACATTCACCTTTAGATTCCATTTTTTACACACACTCCCAAACTCATCCACCAAGCCTTGCAGCTCCCCTTCGTCTTCACTCAACAACACAGTATCATCTGCAAACAACAGTACAGAGAGTTTCCAAACACTATCCTCTCTCACCAGGGCCACTCCAACATCCACCGCCCTACCTTGTACCTCTTTTATTACCCCATCCATGTACAGATTGAACAACCATGGAGACATGACACATCCCTGTTTCAACCCAACCTTCAAAGAGAAAAATTCACTCAGTTCACCATCCACACGCACTGCAGCCTTAGCACCATCATACATACTCTTCACAGCATTCAGCAACTTCCCATCTACTCCATTATTCTTAATACTTTCCTCAATCCTTGTCCATCGACCCTGTCATATGCTATCTCCAAATCCATGAAAGCCTCATACAACTTCTTTCCCATCTCTAGAAACTTTTCCACTAAAGATCTAAGAATGAATATCTGATCTACACAACCTCTTCCCTTCCTAAAGCCTCCCTGTTCTTCTCCAACTAATTCTTCTGTTGTTTCCCTAACTCTGTCAATAAGTATCCTGCCATACACTTTTCCTATTATGCTAAGAAGACAAATGCCCCTATGAGTACCACACACTTCTTTTTCCCCTTTTCCTTTGTACAAGGGAATAATTATACCTGACTTCCAATTTTCCGGAACTCTACCTTCCTCCCAAGCCAATCTGCACATCTTCCACATCCATTCTAGTACTATCTCTCCCCCATGCTTCGACATTTCACCACACACTCAATCAATTCCTGGGGCTTTCCCCAATTTAACTTTCTTCATTGCCTCCACAATGTCCATCCTACTGATTTTTTCCTGTCTTCTACCTCCCTCCTTCTCCCAGCCATTCCCCAGCCACTTATACTCGCATCACTTCCATCCTCTATGTTCAACAATTCCTTAAAGTGTTCTCTCCATCTGCTCACTTTTTCTCCCTTCTCCACTAGTAATCTACCATTTTTATCTTTCACTCCCCTGCTACTTCACTTCCACCTTGTCTTACTCTCTTCACCTCTTTCCAGAACATTTTCTTACAGTCCCTCCACTTTACACCCAAATTCCTTATCCACTCTCTGCTTACTCTCTCTTACTAATCATTTCACTTCTCTCTTTCTTTCTACATATAACTCTCTCCTCCGCCTCTCACCTTCTTCCACGCCCCTATTTCTTATGGCGGGATAGTTGCAGTGCCAAGATGCACTTGGAGGGTGTCCCTGCAGCTGTCCTGGCAGGGTGCCCCGAGGCCACTACCACAGCCACTGGTAAGCTGGTGGGCTAGGGGTCCCAGATCCATTGCCTGGACCTGGGATTGTGCGGTGAGTGGGACCTGTGCTGTGTCTGTCCCCATTTATTAATACTGAAGATGACAAAACAAATAAAGGTTTCAAAGCAAGCCTGAGGACAGTAAATCACCCATGGGGATGAGGGTGGGTTCATGGAATGTGGGAAGTTTGAGGGGAAGAGCAGGGGAAGTTGTTGAGGCATTCAGTAGGAGGTGGGTGGACGTGGCGTGTTTGCAGGAAGTCCGGTACAGGGGTGGATCAGCCAGAAAGATTGTTGGGAAGGACTGTTGCTATAAGTTGTTTTGGCAGGGAAGGACAGACGGATATGGAGGTGTTGGTGTGATGGTTGCGGAGAAATGGGTGGAATATGTTATGAATGTTTTGAGAGTAAGCGATAGGATATTGGTTGTGAAAATTCTGTTGGGAAGAAAGATAGCTGTGATTATATCGGCATATGCTCCACAGGCAGGATTGGATGAATCAGAGAAAGATAGATTTTGGGATGATTTAATACGTGTAGTGGGTGGTATGCGGGATGATGAGATAGTGATTTTGGGAGGGGACTTAAATGGTCATGTAGGTGAAGCAGCACAAGGTTATGAAGGAGTGCATGGGGGATGTGCATATGGTCTAAGGAATGCAGAAGGGGAAAGGATACTCGAGTTTGGGGAGGCAACGGACATGATTGTGTGCAACACATATTTTAGGAAAAGAGACAGTAGGTTAATTACGTATGAGTCTGGGGGAAATAGCAGTCAGATAGATTATTTTCTGGTTAAGAGGGCCGATAGGAGGTTAGTGAGGGATGTTAAAGTTATAGGAAGTGAGGAGTGTGTGCAGCAGCACAAACTATTGATTTGTGATATGGTGCTTAAAGAACAAGTGATGAAAAAGAGGACTTATGTACCTAGGAGGAAAATATGGAAGCTGAAAAACCAAGTAGTAAGGGATGCCTTCTATAGCGAGTTGAGGAGAGTGGTGGCTGAACAGGGAGCTGTAGACAGAGGCGTTAATGAACAGTACAGAACCCTCAAGAACAATTTCTTGAGAGTTACTGATGTAACATGCGGCTGGACAAGAGGACCACCAAGACATAAAGTAACTTGGTGGTGGGATGAGGGTGTAGAAGCTGCAATTAAGGAGAAAAGAAGGCTTTTCCGGGAATGGAAGAAGGGTGGTAGCAAAGAGGAATATTTGGCTGCCAAGCGTAGGGCTAGGAGAGAGGTATACAGGGCAAAGTCTGTGTCACAAAGACAATTACTTGATAACCTAAATCATGGGGAAAGGAAAAATATATTTAGGGTGGCAGGTCAGGTGAAGAGGGATAATCAGGATATCATAGGTGAGCAGTGTGTGAAGAATGATGAAGGAAGGGTAGTGGTGAACAGTGAGGATGTTAAAGATGCTTGGAGAGAGCATTATAACCGGTTGTTGAATGAGGAGTTTGACTGGGACAGGGAAGGTTTGGAGCCAGCAGATCCAGTGTCTGGCCCTTGGCCTTTGATTGATACTGCTACTGTGAGTGAGGCAATAGGCAGGATGAGGGTGGGGAAGGCAGCAGGTGTGTCTGGGTTGACTGCCGAAATGTTGAAGGCCTCATGCGATATAGGGGTGAATTTAGTCACTGACCTGATAAATAGGATTATTTATGAGTGTGTTGTCCCAGATGATTGGCTGAAGAGTGTAATTGTAAATGTGTATAAAGGGAAGGGTGATGCCCTGGAAAGAGGGAATTATAGAGGTATAAAGCTTTTGGATCAGATAATGAAGGTAACGGAGAGAGTTTTAGAAGGTATGATTAGAGAAAGAGTGAATATTGATGAGATGCAGTTTGGGTTTATGCCAGGTAGGGGGACCACTGATGCCATATTCATTGTTAGACAGCTTCAGGAAAAATATATTGGTAGGAGAAGCGATCTTTATTTTGTTTTTGTTGATTTGGAAAAGGCCTTTGACAGAGTCCCTAGAGAGGTGGTGAAGTGGGCAATGAGAAAGCTTGGCTTGGAGGAGTGGCTGGTTAGGGTGGTTATGGCCATGTATGTGGGTGCTCACACCCAGGTGAGAGTGAATGGAGATTTGAGTGATGAGTTTTCCGTGAATGTTGGTGTGCATCAGGGGTCAGTCTTGAGTCCCATGTTGTTTATCATGGTACTTGAAGCCCTTTCACGTGACTTTAGAAACGGACTCCCGTGGGAGTTGTTGTATGCTGATGATTTGGTGTTGATTGCAGAGAATGAAGGGGAGGTGGAGGAAAGGTTTAGGAAGTGGAGAGATGGTATGGGGCAAAAGGGTTTAAGGGTAAATGCAGATAAAACAAAAGTGATGATATCTAGGGTTGGTGGCGGTACTGTCAAAGACGAGGGAGAGTGGCCATGTGCAGTTTGCCACAAGGGCGTGGGAAGTAATTCCATCTTGTGCGGTGTGTGTGATAAATGGGTGCATAAGAGATGTAGTGGTATCAGAGGTAGACTGCGAGATAATGCTGATTTTATGTGTACAGCGTGCCGGGGTGAGCAGGTGGAGATCGTCAGACGTGAAAGGATTGAACTTGCTGGTGAATCTCTTGAGTGTGTGGAAGAGTTTTGTTATTTAGGAGACATGTTGTGTGCTGGAGGTGGGGCTGGAGCTAGCTCTGTGGCTAGGGTGAGAAGTGGTTGGAAGAAGTTCAGGGAGCTCTTGCCTCTCCTGACATTGAGGGGGCTCTCCCTACGTGCTAAGGGGTCTTTGTATGCAGCGTGTGTTAGGAGTGTAATGCTGTATGGCAGTGAGACCTGGGCAGTGAAGGAGGAAGACATTCGCCGGCTCAGACATACAGAAATGACAATGATTAGGTGGATGTGCAGTGCGTCCCTGCGTCCAAGGCCTGGAGGGGCTGGGTTTACAATGGAAGAGTTGAGAGGTAGGATGGGACTGGAGTGTATTGGTGTTGTGATGAGGAGAGGTAGATTGAGGTGGTTTGGACATGTGGAGAGGATGGGGGATGATAATTGGGTGTGGAAGGTGAGAAGTGTTGATATTGGGGGTGGGGTTATGAGGGGTAGACCGAGAAAGACATGGGACGAGGTCATTAAGTGTGACCTTAGGGTTAAGAGACTGAACAGGGAGGCTGCAATGGATCATGCAGCGTGGAGAGCCGCCATTAGGTGACCAAGGCCGACACATGCAAGCATGTTGGAGCCTTTAAAAACGAAAACGAAAACGATTCATTGTATGCTTTCTTCTTTTGTGCCACAGCCTGTCTCACCTCTTCATTCCACCACGCTGTCCTGGCACCCTCCTCCGTCTTCTCTTCATCCCACACACCACATCACATGCTGCACATATTTCTTCTGTGAATATCCTGCACACACCTTCCATGTCCTCCATCTGCTCCAATTCATATTTGCCCAATCATTCCTCCACTTCTTTCTTATATTCTGCCTTTTTCTCATCCTCTTGTAACTTTTCCACCCTCCTTGCAAATACTCCTTCTTCCTGTCCATCCCTTCTTCTATTTCACCATCTTATTTGGATCTTGATTCTGGCCACCATCAAGTAGTGGTCAGAAAGTCCACTCCCTCAACCAGTGTCATTTACTATAAAGTATGTTTGCACCCAGTCGGCTTACGCGGGCCAATTACACTTGGTTCACAGACTACACACACATCCGAAGCCACTCCAACACTACAGTTACACTTACAAGCTCTTCTCACCCTACATACAATCTCTACCAGACAGCCTATGCCACTTGGTAGAGATACAGTACATTGGCTGTATCGTCCCGACTTCGGTCGGGATAGGCCGGTCCTGCAGTGGATACTCAAATGGCTGCTGCTGCTGTTGCTGCTGCTGCTGATTATATATATATATATATATATATATATATATATATATATATGGGCCAGGAAGAGCTGGCTGAAGCTCCATATGCCTCCATGTAATCTATTTCATGATAGTAGTCACCTTTTTGACGCTAGAACAGTGCAACACCTGTTAAATTCACTTCTCAGCCTGTCTCTAAAAAAATCCTCCTCAGAATGTTTTAAGATGTACAGCACAGTTCTGGAGTTAATTAGTTGGGGGAAAGCAATTTGTAACAAGAACATACTGTAGTGAATAGTTGACAACGAAACTCAGGAGGCAACCCACCCCACAGGTCGTTGCATTGGTACGTTTGTTGGGGGTCACCTGATGGACCAGTATGGGGAGGTTCCAGTGTTCCAAGGTGCAGCCATCTTGTCGGCAGCCTGTGCTGCCGTCTACCTCACCATTCATCAGTTGATCAAGTACCTCAAGGCTCGTAAGAACACCCGTCAGCCAAAACCTCCACCCTGCAGGGAGAATGGTGCGTCAGGTACTTAAACCATGTCCACTTTAACTTGGCCTAGATTTGCCATGTCTCCATTTTGAATGCAATAGTAACAAGATTAACACAAGAATATGAGGTAAGTCACATACTATGTTCAGTTTAATGTGCCCTGAAATCGCTATCTCTTTATCTTAAATGCCAAGCTGTAAGAAAAGATTAACACATCTTTGATAGTTGTGGTAGGTGGGGGTGCTCACCATCCACTCACTTGATGTAGTGCTGCTCTCGGGTGTCTGCCCTTTCCTCTCTTCCATCCCTTCATTCCTTCCATCCTCTTCTGTCTTTCTTTCCTTCATTCTTTCCTTGTCCTTCTGCCTATGGGTGACTTTACACTCCCCCTTCTGTCTTTCTTTCCTTCATTCTTTCCTTCTCCTTCTACCTGTGGGTGACTCTGCACTGAGTGAGAAGCCAAATGGTTTCCTGTACACCAGGAAACCATTTACTACGCTGGGTGGTAACCATATAGCCATATTTTGGCACCAGGTGGTTTAGTGGGTAATTATTACACTCCATTCGGATTGAGCTGGTGAAGGTTTATATCCAAGGGGTGGTTGGGGTTGATTGCTCATGTAATGCCACTCAGGGAAGAGTGAGGCTGGTCACTCTCAGTGTTAAATGTTGAGACCAACCGCCTAGCCCCGGGCTCCTACGCTCCTCATGGGGCAATGTAGGATTGGATGATGGATGGATGGATGTAGGTGATAGGCTTACAAAACAGAGGAAAGTTCTGCTTATGGAAAGCAGGTGTCCAACCTGTAGAGGGTAACTTAGCAATAAGTCTGAAGTACTCTGACATACTGCTAAATGGTTGAAGCCACTGACAGAGTGTAACTGTGTGGCAGTTTCATCTACATGAATTCAGGTTTAGCTACCCTGTACTGTACTTACTGTCTGCAGCACTGGCCAAACTAAATTACTGTACCCTTGGCAGGTGAACAAAAAACAGTAAGGCCCAAAGAATGGGAAAAAAATAGCGTCATTTCAAAGGATATAATGTGGAAAATGGATCCAAAAATTAACAGGCAAGATGGTGACTGAGAGGATTGTGGGCACTTCATCTGAAATTGATAGGTTAGCAGAGTGTGGAAAATAGTAAAATAATAATAATAATAGTAATCCATTCTGTTTATGGCCAGATGCCATAATTCCTTAAGGGATGGTCATTTGTCTTTGAGTTAGTGTTTTTTTTGAGATGGGCACTAACCCTCCACCAACCCACTTGTTGACACATAAGGAACATGTGTGGATTGTTTATATGGTTATCATCCAGTGTTTTAAATGGTTTCCTGGCATACAGGAAACCATTAGGCTTGTCACTCAATGTAAAGCCACCTGAAATAGATGGAAGAGCAATAAAAAGTGACAGGAAAGATGGGAGAAATAGGAAGAGAGGAGGGCAGACACAGAAAAAAATGGTAAAGGTGATTGGAGAAGCAGGTAGCACTACATCAGGTGAGTGTATGATGGTGTTCCCTACCTCTTACTTCGTCTGTATCATTCTTTTTCTGTGTCTGTCCTCCTCTCTTCCTATTTCTCCCATCTTTCTTGTCACTTTTTATTGCTCTCCTTCGCTTTTCAGATGGCTTTACCTTGAGTGACAAGCCTTATAATTTCCTCTAAGCCAGGAATAATATAATAATAATCTATCTATCTATCTATCTATCTATTGCCAGACGCCACAATCCCGTAAGGGTTGGCCATTTGACTTTGAGTTATTTGTTTTATGGGGAGGGGCACTAATCCTCCACCAACCCACTTGTTGACACGTAGGGAGCACGTATGGTTTGGGTATATGGTTACCACCCAGCGTAGTAAATGGTTTCTTGGCTTACAGGAAACCATTTGGCTTGTCACTCAATGTACAGCCACCTGTAAAGGAAAGAAAAGCAATAAGAAGTGACAGGAAAGATGGGAGAAATATGAAGAGAGGAGGGCAGACAGAAATAGAATGATAAAGGCTAAGAAAGAAGTAGGCAGCTCTACATCAAGTGAGTGGATGATGGCTGCCACCACCTACCACAATAATAATAATAATAATGATAATTTTTGGTAGGTGGGGGCACTCACCATCCACTCACTCAATGTAGTGCTGCTGTCGGGTGTCTGCCCTTTCCTCTCCTCCATCTTTCTTTCCTTCTGTTCTCTTCTGTCTTTCCTTCATTCTTTCCTTGTCCTTCTGCCTGTGGGTGACATTACACTCCCTCTTCTGCCTTTCTTTCCTTCATTCTTTCCTCTTCCTTCTGCCTGTGGGTGACTCTACAGTGAGTGACAAGGCAAATGGTTTCCTGTACACCAGGAAACCATTTTCTATGCTGGGTGGTAACCATATAACCAAATTTGGGTGCCTGGTGGTTGAGTGGGTAATTATTGCGCTCCAATCGGATTGAGCCGGTGAAGGTTTATATCCAAGGGATGGTTGGGGTTGATTGCTCATGCAATGCCACTCAGGGATGAGTGAGGCTGGTCACTCTCATCTTAAATGTCGGGACCAACTGCCTAGCCCCGGGCTCCTATGCTCCTCATGGAGCAATGTAGAATTGAATGATGGATGGATGGATAATAACAACAACAACAACAACAATATTAACAATGATGATATTAATAATAATAATAATAGAATAATGGTGGCAACATAGACTATACCATAGCCCAGTTCAAAAGCTGAAGTGTGTGTTTTAAGTTATGGACTTCAGTTGCTTTACCTCCATGCTTTAGGTTGTTGTGGAATCTGTGTCTTCATAGAAATACACAGGGTGTGGCAGACAGTGGATGAATGTTAACCCCTAAAGTACTAATAAGATCGATCGATCCTTTTCCAGAATTTTGCTAGATACCTAATAGGATCGATAGAGGAGCCTTTGTAAAAAACTGCAGACACTAGGCTTCGGCCCAATTGTGACATATATTGATGCAAAGCAATGAGAACTAAATCCTGAGTAGGGAGGGGGAGGATCCGGGCCCCTACCCATGGTTGGGGGGGGGGGTGATTCCCCCACTGCCCTCTCGCCACGTACCTCTACCCCAAACCTTTTGTTCCCTCTCCCCCTCCCTCGCTTGTGACTGGACTCACAGCTCCTCCTACCAACTCTATAAAGCTGATTTTCCCATGCCACAATCCCCCCACCAGCCTCCCTCCACCATCCTCCCTCATTCTCCTCCCTCTACCCCCCTTCATACTCCCTCCACCCCCCTTCATACTCCCTCCACCTCCAGCTACTTTCCTGCTGTGGCTATGTAGTAAACATTTGACAATGAGAATGATATATACATTTTCTGGTGTGTAAAATCATGATCTTTCATTCTATAATACCAAAATTGATGTTGGTGCAATTTTTTTTTTTTCTCTCTCTCCCTATATGCAAGGGTTGCCAGTAGCAGTTTTTGACGATCTTTAACTGGCTAAAGCTCAGTAACCAGTTGGCCTAGAATGCTCTGGTTTGCAGCATAAGGTGTGTAAATTCAAGCTCTAAACCTTGGGCATAACACTTCTGTAAGAGTCGAAAAATCAGCTCCATAAACAGGTTTTCATGGAAGTTCGGTTGAGCAAATTGCGTATCCTAGGGGTTAAATGTAGGCACTAATACACCTTGATGCAATCTTCTTACAGTCTCACACACTCTTATCTCACTCAGACAATCACCTACTCTTCCACAAGCTTTGCTACCATCATAACTAATTATTGCATGCAGCAAATTTCCTTCCACTGCATACATATGTAACAACTTCCATAATTCCTGTCTGCTTGCTCAGTCATGTGCTTTCCCCTGGTCCATAAATATTGTAGTTGTACTCACATGCTTTCTCCACTATCTGCCCACCAGCAGATATTTGATTCACGAACTCCCCTGTTCATCATTCACCAGACTTTCCAGTATTTGATAGTGATGATGATGATGGATTAATTTTTATTGTTGTCCACAGGGAATATTCCAAACGGCCACTATACTCCACTTCAGGTTGCCGATGAAAGATTTTGATGGGAGCTGCGCGCTAGATCTCCTCAAGTTACCAGTTGTGGCCAAGGACCCGGGTAGTGATACTGAACACGTGGCACTGTGATAACCCAGATTGAAATATTATGGCAAGATAGTCATGTAAATAAGATATACATACCATTATACTTAGTGATAATACAGAAACAGTATGTGATTTGTGCAAGGGCAGTTTTTGTTTCATGAAAGCATGTGCGACTTAAGGTGATGTCACAAAAGCAGTTTTTCTGGCAACACTTCCCAGGCAACTTGATCTTGGTGGCAACTTTTTTCAGGGTTGCTGGTGATTGTGACTGCAAAAGCCCATGTTACAGTATTTTTTCAGAAGTTGCCAAAAAATGCCACTGAGATAAAAGTTGTCAGAAACACTGATTGTGTGGCACCACCCTTACAGTACTGTGGAATGTGAAGATGAGATGTTTGGTATGACTGGAATTTCAAGCTCTGGGGCCCCAGGAAATCAGCGGTGCCTCATGGCCCCAAGTTGATGTGTCAAGTGTGTGTGGGCAAGACAAGACTGTGTAACCATGAATGTGGGTAAGTACCAGTACTGTGAGGCCACATTCTGTCATGTTGGCACCTTGTTGCCATCAGCAAGGTGCCAACCAAGAGTGTTGTTGAGTTCTGGTGTTGTGAGACCACATTCTGTCATGTCAGCATCTTGTTGCTGAAGTCACTAGGGTACTGTACAAGATTAGTCAGAAATGAAGGATGGTCTGTTCTGGTTAATACTTTAAAAAGAGAAACCCTTGTTGTACAATGTATCTGATACAAAAACCGTATAAGGTTATATTTTTCCCTTTTTTTGTACATTTTTATACCGGTATATCTTGTATGCCTCTTACCAATTCAAATAGGGTGCTTAATGCATATAATTTGTAGTATATTTTAGGTTATCTACTTTACATTCTGCAATGTTCTTAACTCAGAAAAAAATGCTCAAAATATCATCCATATTTGGTGGTTGTATTGTGCTGCCAGCAGGATACTGTGATAATGGGGGGAGGGATAAGGTTTGCTGTAAAGAAAAATGCCTCACACAGAGTTACTGGTGTGCTGAAGTGGTTAAAGTACAGAACAACATTTAGCAGTCACATGCATATATCTTGGAATATGAGCCACATTGATTCTATACTATTATGATTTAGGACAAGTTGATCTGAGAATAATGAAGGATCTAGAACAGGTTATTAACTGTAATCTTTACCTTGCAACCATGTACTACTGTATAGGTTACAACCATTACCTTACAGAAAGAAACTTTGAATAACAGTTTCAGGCAGTCCTCATTGTAAGTCAGGGGTGCATTTTAGAATATCAAACTTTTTCCATACAGCTGGAACTGTAACTCATGGGAAACTGGCAGTTCTGCATTATAGGTAGCAGTGGAATGTTAACCACATCAGTATAATGATACCAATTTGTCATCATGGCATGATCCAAAACATATTCCATGAAATTTATTTGTCATTATAACTGTGTCATACTTGGAACTGCTCCATAATGTTAGATTTGTTGCCAGAGCTTATCAGTGAGGGTTGGATGTTGTATGAAGGTCATCCTAATTCCTTCCGTCTTAATCTCATGAGCCAGTTCTGTTTAAAGGGTATGGCTTTTAACCCATACTTTGCTAGCAACGTAGATCTACGTCCCCTTCAAAAATGCTGGTGACGTTGATCTACATCCTGCAGCATCGAGAAGTCATTGCAAGCAACCAAAGTAAATTGGAAGGTAATATCGTATCTCACTAACTTCAGACATTTCTCCACTATGCATACAGCACTGATTTAGGAGCACAGGAAGCGAGTGAGTGTTCACAGGCTTACAGCCACTCTGCTGTGTCTGTAACCTTGAGGATTTCAGAAGTTGAATGGGAGCAACCTGACTTGATTCAACCTACTTTCTGGCTTTGGTGATTACTTTTATTAGTGCCAGGGATCTTATATTGATGTCTTAAGCCCATTTACTCACAAGAAAAATCCAAAATCGGTTCACAAGCCCACAGATGCTCTGCTCTCTCAGTAGCCTTGAAGATTTCAGAAGTAGAGTGGCACCAACCTGACTCGATTCAACCAACTTTCTGGCTTTGGCAATTATTTTTATTAGTACCAAGGATCTTATATTGATGCATTGAGCCCATTTAGCCTCTTCTGTCTTTCTTTAATTCTTTCCGCTTCCTTCAGCCTGTGGGTGACTCTGAGTGACAAGCCAAATGGTTTCCTGTGCACCAGGAAACCATTTACCATGCTAGGTGGTAACCATATAACCAAATTTTGGCACCTGGTGGTTTAGTGGGTAATTATTGTGCTCCAATCGGATTGAGCCGGTGAAGGTTTATATCCAAGGGGTGGTTGGGGTTGATTGCTCATGTAATGCCACTCAGGGATGAGTGAGGCTGGTCACTCTCATCTTAAATGTCGGGACCAACTGCCTAGCCCCGGGCTCCTACGCTTCTCTTGGGGCAATGTAGGATTGGATGATGGATGGATTCACAAGCTCACAGCAGCTCTGCTCTCTCAGTAACCTCGAAGATTTCAGAGGCAGTGTGGCACCAACCTTACTCGATTCAGCCAGCTATCTGGCTTTGGCGACCACTTTTATTAGTGCCAGGGATCTTATATTGATGTGTAAAGCCCATTTACCCAGAAAAAAAAACATCCAATATCGGCTGGCATAGAGGGGTATCAGCCTTTTTTTTTTTTTTTTTTTTTTTTTTTTTTTTTTTTTCCCCAGCACAGTACGGGTTAAGTAGCATAAGCCACTCCCCCTCCCCTCCTTCCACTCATCCTTTTTACTACATTCATATGCCAAAGTAAAGGTACCCACACTATGCCCCCACCCCCCCCCTCCATCCATCCTGCCCATGATCCATCCTTCTTTTCACTCTCTTGGATTTCTTCCTTTCCTCCTTTGCCTCTTCTGCATCCTCTTCCTGTCTCCACATGACACACTTTTTCCTAGTTATAACAGTTTCCAAACTGAATTTTTTTTTATTCCAAGTGTTTCCCATCCTTGCCATTCAGGTGTACATAGTAAACAAGTAAACTGAAACTAGCATGTGGAGGATTGTCTGAGATGGATTAAGTAGCAAAAATGAACTTCACAAAGATGACTTATAATGAGGACTTACTCAACAGTGTTCTATTTCTCAAGTGTAACAAGTGAAGTGGAAGCAGAATAATGTACATGCCTGAATCTTATATGCTCCACATAAATTAAGGTTACCGGTAACTAGAAATGCATATGACATGAAGTTTGTATGGTCACAGGTAATAGGTCACTGAATATTTGACCAACATGCTGTGCTGAATGTGACAGTGATTATAAGGCTGTCTTTATATCTAGGGGCTCACTGCAGATTTAGATGGACGGGTGTGACTAGTATAATACTCTTGTCTCTGACTTTGTCTATAATTACTTTTTACATTTTCCTGAAAAAATCCAAATGTGCCAATATTCATGATGCTGTACTGTAATGTAACCATAATATACTGTACACCTCATACTTCAGGTTGCTCTACTGGAAAATGTGTAGTGAAATATGGTTATTTTCAATGGCCCTGATTACTCTCTAAATATGTGTATTTACTTCTCAGTTCTATACACTGCCAACTGTATGTATCATAACTTGAAAAGTGTGAGGGTATGCCAGATAGAAGAACTGTAGTAAACCAGAGATCAGACAACTTCTGATGTTGTGGAGCATGTCATTTACCAAGCCATTATAAACACTTCACTCATGATTACTGAGACACGACGCAACACTGTGGTGCTGATATAGTGGGCAGCAGAGTTGCCTGGTTAAACAGCTTACCTCAGTATCTTCCCTATCCCCTGGGAGGGGGCTGGTGGACTGCAGAAAGGGCAACTTCAGTCTGCAGTCCAATGGGTTCAGGTCAAGTATGAGCCTTGAGCCACAGCAACAACTTGTGTGATTTGTATGGCGAATTTGAAGCACATGAGTGTCCTGTTAATACTTGGAGTTACCTAACTCTTCATAATTGTATGGTTGATCTGAAGCACATGTATTACCAAGTAATAACTGGGATCAGTTAATTCCTGTGACATAGTTGTTGGTGTATAGTACATGGATGTGTTAGTAATGTTAGTATGGATTTGTATGGCTGGTATTATTTCAGCATTGCTGTGTTAAGCTACCAGCCCATTAGCATCAGGGTTTGAACCCTGGTGCGGGCAGCTGGCGTCACTCAGGTGTCTGTTCACGCTTTGTGGGTTGGTAGGTAGGTAAACACATAGGGGAGTTAACTGTGTTAACCTGGATGATGCAGTGGCTTTGTATCCCAGGATATTGGGTGAATAACCCACCACAGGCTCAAAAGCCTATGTTATGGATTTGAACATGGCAGCAAAGCACCTCATGATGTCTGCCCCCACTACATTTTATCTTTATGAAGCACTTGGATGTTCTAGTAATGCTTGTACAGTATTCATTAAGTTTTGTGATTTGTTTGGCACAGGTCTAAAGCACATAGATGTTTTAGTAATGCTTGTATTCGGGTCTGTATGGCTGGTGTAAAGTACATGGATGTTCTGCCAGTACTTATACACTATTCGTAAATAGGTCATGTGGTTTGTGTGGCTGTTGTAAAGCACATGGATTCATCAGCCATACAAATCACAAGAATAAAGTGATTACAGTTGCCCAGTATGACAAAAGCACGTTGTTCTTTCACTATGGAGGGTGTGCCCTAAGATAAATCACCTGTCAGTCATGAGAATAAGCTAAAAGGGATATCATCAGTTGGAGGCATTAACATTGAGGAGTCGGCATCTTCATTCATTCATTCATTGCCAGACGCCATGTATCCCAAACGGGGTGGCCAAGGGCTTAGAGTTAATTGTTTTACAGGGAGGGGCACTAATCCTCCACCAACCCCACTTGATACGTAGGGAGAACGTTATGCCAACAGCATCTGGTGTTCCCAGGCGGTCACCCATCCAAGTACTAACCAGACCCAACGTTGCTTAACTTCGCTGATCGGACGGGAAGCGGTGTACTCAACGTGGCATGGCCGTTGGCTAGTCGGCATCTAACTACTTTATTATATCTGCCATATGCTGAGTTAGATCATTTGGCAGTAGCAATGCAGTAAACAAAGTTTTCATTGTGCTGAAAGGGGTCAGTGGCAGAAGTTGACCGATCTCTGTTTACTTAGGGTCATTAATTCTTATCAGAGCAAGAGAGGAATCCAGAACCAAAGTGTGCCTAGATCTGTACATAGTAGTTGATAAATGTGTTGAGTACAATACCATCTGTCCATTAGATGTACTTGCAAGAGGTCATTGTTTTAACCCCTTCATTGTGTGATGTGGCAGTTTTATGTTCTTCCTTCCCACTGTTGATTTCATTCAGCATAAGGAGCCCCTCATAACTAAAAGGGTTTAAAACAATCTCCATTAGTTCCTTCGCTACCAAAATCTCACCTCCTCAGTTGATTAAATCAGGTAGTGGTTGTTAGCATAAAATAGATGATTTATAATCCCTTAGTCCAAGAGGCTTCCTAAGTAGAACAAAAGTATTTGAGGTTCTAGGCCTTATGAATCGTATAAGCTATATAAATTTGACCGGGGGTAGTATGAGTTAAATACAGAGGTATAATTGAGAATGCAGCAGAAGTAAAGTAGACATCATTATATTGAAGGGGTTCAGTATTGTCTGATGAAGGCTTAGTATTATTAGAATTGGGTCAGAAATTGTACTATGCCCTTTATATTATGTCTGTCTGTCTGACCAAGCACCAATCCCAGAATTTATTCAGGGTGGCTGGGAACAGAAAAAACTGACATCATACACAATTCAAATCTGTCACCACCCTTGTACTTTCTCATTCTGTCCATGATTATCACTACTCAGACAACTCCCTCTTGCCATTCCAAACCTATCACCACTTATATTATCCCTCCCTATATTATCCCTCCCTTTACCCATAACTTCTCCATCACCTTCAGATTTCCTTCCTGATTTCATGATCACCACCAATATAAACAGTATGTTCTGTCTCGACATCTGTCACTACTCACATCTACTTGTTCCTATTTCAGGCCTCTCATCACTTATAATAATCCTTCTTGCTGTTTCAAGTCAGTCACCTTCCTTGTACTTGAAAAATGTCTTTCACCACTGTTAGTTCCTACTAATGAAACCTTGTATACAATATCTACTCCTCTAGCAAATCCACACCATCTCAGTCATTACAGTACTCATAACTACTTTCTTTGCTCCCTGCTTCTCTTATCATCACTGTTATCTATCCATCCTGCCACTCCAAGCATCTTGGTACTCTCTCTTTCTGTGCAAACTTCCATTACTTAACTTCTTTATCAACACATATACTCGTGCCACACCATCTCTCATATCACATGTAACTAATATCTCCCTCTGTTCCAGATTCTCAGTCACTACTGTATACTCTCTCATACCAGTCCAGATCTCCCTGTCACGACCTAATGCTTGCAACTACTGAACTGGTATCCCACTCAGGCCCTCAAAGCTGTCTTCCCTTACACTATCATTCCTGCAGTTATATGCATATCATCACCATCATCATTACCCTTCCGTGTATTTTTCCCACCGAGAATAAATTTTCTGTACATTATCAGAGATTCTGCAATGTTGTAACAAGGTCCTAGTCAGCTTGAGCCTTGGGTAATACTGATTTGATCTCTGTATGAGAGAATAATAGAGAAGTTAACACAAGGAACAAAGCAAAACCAGACATAACCTAAAAGATGCCAAACAGTTTAGTTTTTTGTTTACTGGTTCACACACCTGTCTTATCTGTTAATGTCATTCCAGTGTCCATCTGCACTTGCAACAAAATATCAACATAATGCACAAGTAGGACACCAAAACAAGATACTACCTGTATTATGCTGCTGCTGTTTTTTTTTTTTTTTTTTTTTTTTTTTTTCCGTCTATCATTAATTTCCTTCCAGTTTCCAACAATAACTGTACAGAATTTCCACCACATAAACAGTGGAGAGAGAGATGTACCAGTAACCATAGTCCTAGTGCTTTCATTTACCTGCATTTTTCTTTTCAGCTTGCCTTGTTTCAACTCCCACTAACCTGTCAATTGTAAGAGAACACCAGTGTAACATACCAACAAACAAGATACTGTACTGTAAAACTAAGCACCTAATGAAAGGGGAGGGTAGAATCCGGAAATAGGAGTTGGAATACGTAAAATCAAGAATATAAACAGCACTGAAAACAGTGACTCCATACACTTTTAGTAAGGTACAAGTATTTCTCCTTCATTGAACTTTTTTCTTCCCTATTAATCTCATGTCATATGTGTTCACTAAAATTTCTCTTAACTTAAACTCTATTCGTTTGTCGCTTTTGTTACTAAACTCATTTCAGTTCCTTTCCTTCACCTTCCTCATGACATTAAACTCCCTTTAGTTAGTTTACTCTGTCTCATCCCCCATCCACCCCTTTGCAGTTCCATTCATCTACCTTTCTCATGTTTTATTTTACCATTTCAGTAAGTTTATTCTCTCTCTCTTCACCATTTACCTCTTCACTCTAATGATGTATTAGTCTGATTTATTCTTGCTACCCCCAGATGATTTTGTTAAATTTACGAATATACCTCTTGTAATGAAGAGACTAATGAAAATTATGTCTAATCCTTCCAGTTCGAAAACAAACTCATAAACAGAAGAAAATCATATGGAGAGAGTAACAGTCAAATATAAAAGACATCCTGAGGCTGAAGGAATTAAATTCCCACCAACCCCATCCTATTTCCCCCCACTACCACCACAAAAAAAATAAATCACCATCTGCCAATCACTGCCCCCCCCCCTCCCCCCATGTGCTGTCAAGGGATCCTGCTGGCAAATAAGAGGACAGCCATCATGAAAAAATTCTTACCCATTTAATTTAAGAACACTACTAATTCAGCCTGTATCCTTCCTGAAGTTACAAAAATGTAATATTTTACTTCATGCTGTTTTATTATCCCGATAATGTAAGTACTTGTGGTAGGTGGGGGCGCTCACCATCCACTCACTCAATGTAGTGCTGCACTCGGGTGTCTGCCCTGTCCTCTCCTCCATCCTTCTTTCTTTCCATCTTCTTTTATCTTTCTTTCCTTCATTCTTTCCTCGTCCTTCTGTCTATGGGTGACTTTACACTCCCTCTTCTGTCTTTCATTCCTTCATTCTTTCCACTTCCTTCTGCCTGTGGGTGACTCTACACTGAGTGACAAGCCAAATGGTTTCCTCTACACCAGGAAACCATTTACTATGCTGGGTGGTAACCATATAACCAAATTTTGGTGCCTGGTGGTTTAAGTGGGTAATTATTGTGCTCCAGTCGGATTGAGCCAGTGAAGATTTATATCCAAGGGGTGGTTGGGGTTTATTGCTCATGTATTGCCACTCAGGGACGAGAGGTTGGTCACTCAAATGTTAGGACCAACTGCCTAGCCCCGGGCACCTACGCTCCGCATGGGTCACTGTAGGATTGGATGATGGATGGATGTAAGTACTGTACTGTTGTTAATAAAACTGATGGAACCGTAGATATGTACTTGATATTACTGTATATACAAATCTTCAGATGTATACTGTAATAGATATAACTAATATCCTGCATATTTTTTTTAGGTAAAAATGCTTTTCGTTAGTGGTAGGTGGAGACGCTCACCATCCACTCTCTAGATATGGTGCTGCTCATGGGTGGCTGCCCTTCCTTCCTCTTTTGTCCTTTCCTTTTCCTTCTGTTTACGGGCGACTCTACATTGAGTGACAAGCCAAATGGTTTCTTGTACACCAGGAAACCATTTACTACCGTGGGTGGTAACCATTTAACCAAATAAAGCCTGTTAGTTTATATTCATGGGGTGGTAGGGGTTCATTGCTCACGTAATGCCACTCAGGCATGAATGAGGCCGGTTGCTCTCATCGTAAATGTCAGGACCAATTTGCCTAGCCCCGGCTTCCTACGCTTCTCATGGGGCACGAGCAGCTTCGTGCACGAAGTAAATGAAACTTAACATTACTGAATCATTCTAACTAAATGCGTTGTTTTCTCCATGACCAGATTTATCTCGTGATAATATTTTACCCAAATTGTACAATACAATAATTTATTTACAAAGGTGTGCTGTCGTGGGCGGGAATATTTAAACCCGAAATCCACGACATACTCCCTCGCCCACAATACTGTATATACAATATTTACAATTTTCCCGTCCCAATCAGGGTACGCCATAGTTGGGAGGAACCTAAGGCGGTCCGACGTGATGTCCTCAACGGGGCATCACATCGGTCATTTATGGGTGTAGGGAGGTGTTGGGTAGCGCCGGTTTGGCTGTCATCTTTCCCTTCTATGTCAATTTCTAAGGGATACAGCTTAACCACTGGTCTCGTGGTCAAACCGGCGCTTGTCCTTAGCTGTACTACCCTACATTCTTGATCGGGACCATGTAACAATTTGGTAACCCAACCTAGTCGCCAGAGAAGTCGAGGTCCATCGTCGTGTATCAGCACGACATCCCCAACTTGAGGTGCTGCCTTCCCTTTCTTGTATGTCAATTGACGGTGTTGCTCCCTGAGAGATATTAGGTAGTCAGTGGTCCATCTCCTCCACAGATCTCGTGAAATCTTTGTCACGTACAGGAGACGTCTGTTTATTCCCGAATTAGTCCGCCAGGTGATGTCCGTGAGATCATCATCCCTGACTTCCCGTTTCGGGAACTGGCTACGCCTCCCATTAATAAGTTGTGAAGGAGTAATAGGGAGTGGCTCTTCAAGGTCACCGTATGTATATCCAAGTGGACGGTCATTGACTGTGGCCTCAAGTTCCAATAATATGGTATCCAGTTCTTCACGGGTTACTAAAGCTCGACCCAATACCTTTCTCAGGCCAGCCTTTAGGATACCTATCACTCTCCCAGATGGCACCGAACCATGGCGCCCTGGCCGGTATGAACCGCCACTCACAATTTAACTTTACCAATTCAGTTTGTAACCTTGGATCATTTTTTAACTCCCTCAGCACACTGGCTCCACTTATAAATGCAATGGCATTATCACTAATTATGAGTTCAGGGAAGCCTCTCCTGCTACAGAACCGACGGAAGGCATGAATGAAGGACTCACAAGAGAGGTTTGACACCGTCTCAATGTGCATAGCCCTAGTAACTGCACAGGTAAACAAGACTACATATAATTTTCCTACGATACCCTTTTCTTTAATGGGTAGAGCACCTGTGTAGTCTATTCCTGTTATTTGGAATGGGTTCACTTCCTGAACCCTAAAGTAGGGTAATGGCAGAGCCTGTACAGCACTATATGGGGCACCTTGTAACCTTTTACATGTTATACATTTTCTTAAAACCTTCATTACAACTTGTCTGATCCTAGGAATCCAAAATCTTTGTCTTATGTAACTTACAACATAACTTACTCCACTATGACTACACACCTTGTGGCAGTATTCAGAAAGGAGAGCCGCTAACTTATGTTTACTAGGTATTAGGATAAGGTACTTAGCCTCCTCCTTTAAATCCGACAACTGTAACCTACCTTTACAACGCAACAGCCCACCTTCCATATAGAGGCCTAACTGTTTCATAGCATTACTTGGTGTGCCCTTTCCAGTAGATAAATAATGGTAATCCTCAGGGTACTCTTCCATTTGAGCTAACTTAATCATTACTAATGCTGCTGTCCTTATTTCCGGCACCGTCAAATAAGCCGGCATTGCCTCATGTGTTCTTTGTCTCATATCTTTCAATATCTTGATAAATCTCAATACCCACGCCATCACATGCCTTGTCTTCACATAAGAACCATATCTGTCCCAATTCAATATGGCAGGAAGGGTTACCGATACTGGCAATGACAGGGTCTCTTCGAGGAGACAACCCACGAACTTCCTCAAATGGACCATTTTCTGGCCATATTATTTGGTGAGGTAGCCATGTGGGCCCTCCTCACCACAAAGAAGAACTTAAGGACGCATGTGACTTCCCTCTGGAAACCATATCACTGGGGTTGTCCTTTGTAGACACATAACGAAATTCAGCATCAGGGACTAATGCCTTTATTTCGTAAATTCTGTTCTGAACATATACAGGCAACAGTTTTTTACTATACAACCAGTATAGGGTTATCTGGCTGTCCGTCCAGAGGTATATGTTCTCTATGCTTAACTCGTCCGCATAGGTCTCATAAATATACTTGGGGAGACGAGCTGCTAGCATGACAGCAGTTAGTTCTAATTTTGGTATACTGAGGGGTTTAATAGGTGCTACTTTGGCCTTTGCCACAGCTAATCTACTACTTCCCTCACTAACTAAGTAGGCTGCTACACCATAAGCAGTGGTGCTTGCGTCACTAAATAGATACAGCGTGACCTTTTTACTATCAGCGACTTGGCGGAGAAGTACAATATTGGTACTGTTCATCATATCCTCATATATCCCCTGCCATTCAGCCTCCTTATCTTCCGGTATGGGAACATCCCACCCACATTCAATACACCATAGATCTTGCACAAATTTTCTTGCACGGATGGTCACCGGCAATAATACTCCCAGAGGGTCAAACACACCTACAGTTATGCTCAACACCTCACGTTTCGTCAATACTGTGGGTCTCCTTTCGTGTCCCCTCACCTGTAACATATCCATATCAGTTAGCCAAATAGTGCCAAGTACTTTTACCTTGTCCTGAACTTCAGAAGCCAAACCCTTCAGGTGGAGTAGCTTCCGCAATTTCACACTGTTTGTTACCCACTCTCTTAAGGACAAATTGGCACTTGAAAATACTCTCAGGGCATCCCAACACAATTGTTGTAAAGCATCCTCATCTTCCTTGGTTCCTTGCAAATTGTCAATATACAACCCTTTCCTTAATTTATCAATCAAGGCTTTATCCTCCTGAACCACTGATAAATGTTTTTGTATGGTGGCATTCAAGAGGAATTGAGAAAAAGTGGCTCCAAACAATACTGCCTTGAACCTATATATCATGTAAGGGCTATTTAGATTTAAAGGTTCAACAGGCCAAAGAAATCTAGTGGCATCCCTCTCCGTTTCACATAACCCCACCATAAGAAATGCCTTCTCGATGTCACTCGCCCAGGCAAAACGATGACACCGAAAGCGCAACAATATCTGCGTGAGGTCATTAACCAAAGATGGGCCTGAGTGTAAGCAGTCATTCAGACTATATGCCCTCTCATGCTCTCTAGCTGAACAATCAAACACTAGTTGGTGTTGTTAAGCTATCTTTAGTGACACCATGATGAGCTAGATAGTGTACAGGATGTCCTACCAGACTCTTGTCCTCCACCGTTTCTATGAATGCTCTTTCTAATTGATCCTGGATGACTTTACTATACTGTTTGCAATAGTTGGGATCCTTTATGAATTTACGCTGCAAACCTCTCAATCTGCCTAAGGCTAACTTGAAATTATCAGGCAACTTATCAATGTTTTCTTTCCACGGTAATTCCACAACATATTGTCCCTGTTCTTTGGAATATTGCACCGTTTCATGGAAGTTACCTAATACCTTCTCTCCCTTCTTATCGGTCTCATTGGGACTAATACCTATGTGATCTAAGTCCCATAGAGCTGTAAGATCCTTGATTTCTGGAGTAGTATTCCTGCCATCAATATTTGCTTACTCCATTATCGGATCTACTGCCAGTTTCAGAACAGTTACCAGCTCTACATGAGTACTCGAAGCCACAGCCATTGTCACTGCTGGTTCTTGGGTTACTGTTTGTTCATGGGGTTCAGAACGAGCAGTCGGACACAAATAGTTGTGTGTTTCTGCTGGCAATATCGCCATGGCCTTACTCTGGGATTTGTACAACCCTGACTACCATGATCTGCCGATAAACACCCGACACACAGCCTCAATTGCTTTGCTCTCTTTAATTTTGCACTTTTTATTTTATACTTTGTACACAGCCCAAAAATGTCCTGGTTTAAAACACAATTTACATCCATTCCTCTGCATAGGTTCAGCGTGTTTCACTTGCTTCACTGCATAGGCCTATGCTGCCGTAGCGGTCTCACCCAAATGTTCTAAGGGATTCTGTCTACTTTCAATGTTACATACCTCCGTCTTTAACACACGAACATAATCATCTACATCCAACCACTTCTCTTAAAGTTCACGTTTGATCACTTCCGAAAGTGTACCAGGGAGTTTATTATGGAGTAAAACAGCACAAATTTCACTCACAGTCACTCCCATTGTATGTAGTGATTCTAACGCACATTCAAATGATGCAGAAAAGTCCTTTAGTTCATTCACTTCATGAGGTGAAGGAGGTAAATTACATAATTTAGCAATGTGAGCAGCGTTAATGCGATCTTTTTGACCGTAGGTATTCTCTAAAACTGTGACTGCTGATTCATAACTAGCTGCTACCAAACTCAATCCACTAATAATTCGGAGGGCTTCACCACTTAATTGTCCCTCAAGATATGTAAATTTCTGGATGTCTGTCAGATCTGTTCGGGAGTGCACACTACAGTCAAACAGCTCCCAAAAACCCAGCCACTGAATGGGATCACCTTCAAATACTGGCAATTTCAGATACGGTAATTTAATTCCCATTGCTTTCCGACTCTCTGCCTGTTCTTGTACTACTGAGTCCTTGGCGGGTAATTCGAGAGCACTCTCTAATTCTATCAAGTGTCTGTTGACCTTATTAACATATTCAGAGGTGCACCCAGGGGTTCATGATATGAACTGGATGCAGGGAATGGACGAGAAGTGGAGGAAACTTGAAAACAGGGAGGAGGAAATGCACAGGTGGATGGAGGAAGTAGACAGCAAATGGAAGGGAGTAGAAGAAATAATTGAAAGACGCGAGTTAATCCCAATGAAGAAAAAAATCATCGAATACCAAGAAGACCTACCATGAGGACTGCTGGCTGCCAAGGAGGCGAGGGTTCACAACATGGAGAAGCTGCTAAAGGAGATGGTGGCGAGGGTAGACTCTGGCGGATGTGTTCAGAAGCTTGTGTGTAGCCTAGAGCAAGAGCATAGACGACATCCCAGCAATGACGACCACTACGACCACAAATTTGAGGCTGAGCTGCTTCAGATATTCTCCACTGCTGGTGAAAATTGCAGCAAAAGCTTATCACAGTGTCCCCTTGGGGAGGACCAGCTTATTACACTTTTCAGAAGGATTTGGAAGGAAAGCAGGCATCTTATTTAATCACTGGTATGAAGTTACTATTCCACTAAATTATTCAGTAAATGAGCTATATACTCAGTTACACTTATGATTTATTCTTCATTTTGCTGGGGGAGATTTTGATGTTGCTTCTTCTAATGTTCAAGCTGTCATTACACAAAAGACTTTCATTTTATGCAGATCATGTCTGTACTGAAAAGCTACAAATACCAAACAAAAGAATACCAAGGTATAATATTCAAAACATCGCTAAGCAACAAGTGCCACGGAATTTCCTAAGCCAGCGAGAACATACCTGAATGTGAGTGTTTGTTTAGTGGAGTGTTAGAGATTATTTAATAGATGTGGAAAAGGGCCAGGGTGATGATAATGATGATGATGAAGTTGGAGCTTGTGGATGGGATGTGCCTGGGGTTAGTAAATGTGAAATAGGTCGCTCACTTAAACCGGTGTGAGAGGCAATGGAGTGAATGTGGTTGTAGTGCAGGTTATAAAGATAATGAAAATTGTGGAGGTTATGAAGGATATGGAGGCACGTGAGAGTGGCGCAGTTGCTTATTATGTCAATGGATGTGCCGGGAGTTGTGCAGTTGGTTTGACAGCGTTATTACAGATGATAATGGTGATGATGATAGAGGTGAAATATTGCAGGTCAGATGAAAATATTACTGATTATGATATTGCCACTGAAAATACTACTCATGAAAGTTTTGCATATTACCGATAGTTCCTTCAGTCCGATGACGTATATATTATTCCGTTGGAATATTGATATCACTAGACGATTTTATTCAGCCTTGGGTAGACTCTTCAAAGTAATATACTTTTCACCACTAAAGGTCTAATCTTTATGAACTTGTCTTGCAAAAACATGAACACAGTATAACAAAACATCAGTAGATATATATCAGAAGGGCGAATCAACCAACCAGCCAGTGGATTTTGGGTATTATGTTGGCCAGGCGGTATGCAAATAAATCTGTGCACTAGATTACCTAGTTTTTGAGACTAACAATAGTATGATTAACCTATCCAATCCAATGGTGCATTTTATTGATATATTCTTGGTATTTCCAGACGATTTTATACTGTTTTGGGGAGATCTCGTGTGGTGAGGGGAGTAAATGAAGGCCATATCGCTTTGAAAAACCTTCCCAGAACTGAATAAAGTTGCCTGAAAAAAAAAAAAAAAAAAAAAAAATATATAAAAATATATATATATATATATATATATATAAATGCATAAATATAATCAAACTAAAGAAGTTAACCCACAGATCGCAAAAAGGAAGCCAGGTTCACGACTTTTTATGACAATTCGTGAGTGATTTGGGAGAAAGTTAAATATACGAAAATACAGATTAAAAAAAAAAAAAAGTGTGTGTCTGGTCTCTCTGTGACGTGTGCAACTCTCATGTGTGGGGAGGTTCCCCACATACTGGTCTTCTCAACGAGATGGAGTCAAAAGCATTCCGTGTCGTCTCATACTGGATCCCTTCAACCTCTGTCTCTTCGCCGTACATTTGCATCTTTACATTTTTTTCTATTGTTCCTTCAATGGCCAATGCTCTGCTGAACTGTCTCCATCCCATCACCACAAAGGCGGGCGTGTAGCACCCGTGTAGCAACTAATTCTCATTCCATTTCTGTCCAACTCTCTTATGCAAGAGTTAACCGTTATTTCCAGTCCTTCATGTAGGCAACAGGTCAACTCTGGAACTGTCTTCCTCTGTCTGTATTTCCTGCTTTCTATGATCTCCAGTCTTTTAAACGCAATATGTCCAGGCAACTCGAAATGAATGGATCTTGAATTTGGCTGTCTGCTATTTTATTTTTTATTTTTTTCTTGGAGGAAACAATCTTGCGGGCTTCCAACCTTTGGTTCCTGCTTCCCTGCATTTAAAAAAAAAAAGTATAGCTGCTTATTCCACTTTGCAATGTGAGACATAAAAAAAGCCTTTGGTACAGTAAGGAGGCATACTCGTGTAAACAAAATCTTGAGAACAGACAAGAAACACAGCGATAAAAAGTGGCTAACCAACTTTTTCTCAGACATACAACTCCAAGTACAAAGCTAAAGCTAAAGCTCCAAAGTCAGAGTATTTCTGGTGTATCACAGGGCTCTGTCTTCTCACCCCTCCTTTATTTTTTCCCCCGATGACCAATCCAACTCGCCCCCTCCCCCCCCACACACACGCTTATTATTTTCCTTCATGACCTGCCAATCCTCCTACTTTAGTAGCAATACTGTTCTATGTTGCTGACCTGCTGTAGCAATAGCTTTACAACACTTCAAAACTAGACAAAAGGCAGGCCATCTCCAACAGTACCTAAATGCACTAGAACTTTGGCTTACACTGAACAGAGTGACTGATTCACCAACAAAATTAACTGTCATTCTCTTCACAGACAGATAAGAGCCCTCAACACACCCTAAAGTTTACCTTTTTAACCGACCATTCCCCGTAGAGATATCTAAAAAATCTTGAGCCTATTACAGAACACACATGCCTTTTTCTCACACAAACAACATCACTGCAAATCATCTCGTAAACTCGATGCTCGAAAGACACCCACAGGCGCTACTTTCGCACAGCAGAAGGAATCACTGAAAGTTATCTATAAACAATTCATGTGAATAAAAAATTAAAAAAACTCCAGCCCAAGCTGGGACCTCACCTTAAGCACCATACACATGGAAAATCTTGAAAAAGCAAATAAACAAAGTTCTATGAAAACAAATGAATGTACTGTACAAAGACTAAAATGGACAACGTACACCGAGGAACAAAAGTACTCTAATTGAAGAACCACATAAATATCTCACTCTTGTAGCTTCATATTGCACCACATCCAGCACAGAGGTGAAAAATGAACAACTTCTTCCTGCACTACACAGAACGCCTCAACAACACCCCTTTTTCTCCAGCCAACACCACGCTTCACAAACATATACACGCACACACAGCAACCAAAGTCATTCATATCTCCAGCCAAGTGAAATCTTTCATGAACCCCCAGTAAACTGCAGCACCAGTAGAGCAGGGCGGTACTCCCAAGGTGGACGGAAAGCTGATGACAGGGAGAGCTGGAGCTCCCATTTCATCAGCCCTCGGGACTAGTTTCTGACCATCCCCCTTTGCTGAACTTTTTCAGTGTTTCAGTAACAGAGAGTAGGTCAGCATACTCTTCAATACAAGTTTCTCTAACTGTCAACACCAAACTACATGCACATTACACGCCACACTTCCTATTCAAAATTCAACCAAAATGTCGTCTCATAATCAAGCCTTGGAGTCCCTTGGGGGGGAGGGGACCATAAATGCCCCCACCGTCCGCCCCTCTCCCGGCGACGACCCAACGAGATACCTGGAACCACAGTCTGTTTCACTTCTTCATTTCTGCAACATTCGCGGCCTTTCCTCTTTCTCTCTGCTCAGCACCACCTCTCCTCCTCCAAACTTCACCTTCTCTTCCTAACTGGGACTCAGCTGTCTCAGGCAACTGATAGCAGACCCTTCTCTGTATCCTCCTACTTTCTCTATACTCATTTTAAAGCCACAGGTGGCTGTTGTGTATATGTACGCAACAACTTATCTTGCTCTCGTGTTCCTGAACTTGATTCTTCTGATTTCTCTACTCTCTGGCTTCGGTTTTCCTGTCATTCTCTGATTAAATATATCTGTGCTGTTTACTTACCCCCTAATTCTGCTATGAAAAATTCTTCGACTATCATACTTCACCAATGGAACACATCCTATCCATTTCTTCTTTCTCTGAAATCTCCATTCTAGATTTCAATGTTCACCACCACCTTTGGCTCTCCTCTCCTTTCACTGGTCCGCCTGGTGAAGAAACATACATCTTTTCTATTCTTCATGACCTAGAGCACCTTGTACAGCACCCTATCAGTATCCCTGACCACCTTAGAGAGAGTTCCAACATATCTGACTTCCTTACAGCTAATCCTTCTGCTTACACTGTTAAACTTTGTTGATGCTAGGAATGAGTTGTTGACATGTTTAAAAGAAATGGATCAAGAGAAAATACAGTAAGAATAGAACTACTGAAACATCATTGTGACTGGATAGAATTTAAAATTAATGTACCACACGCAAGTCATATGGTTCCGTATGGGAGAGACAAATACATACTGTGAGAAATGTTCAGTATTGCTCGATCAGCATGGGTCTCAGGTAGATTATGAATCTTTAAGAACTTTCATGATAGAAGCAGAATCCATAGTAAGTGGTCGTCCGCTTACTGTAGACACACTGAACTCTCCTGAGAACATAGAACCACTCACACCCAATATGTTATTGACCATGAAATCTAAAGTCGTACTACCTCCTCCAGGCAGCTATGATAGGGTAGATGTGTATTCAGGGGACTGCTGGCATAGAGTGCAGTGATTATCAAATGAGTTTTGGTCAAGATAGAAAAGAGAGTTCTTGCAGTCTCTCTACCTGAGAAATAAATGGGTAAAGCCACATGGAAATTTGCATGTAAATGATACAGTATATAATTGTCAAAGATGAAACTTTGGCAAGAAATAATTGGAAGTTGGGAAGGATAGTAGAAGCCCTTCCTGATGAAGATGGTCACGTAAGAAACGTATAGGTAATGATGTCAGACTCAGAGTTATATATCCAAGGTAAATGTGGACAAGCCATCACCTTTATTGAAAGACCAATTCACAGACTCATTTTATTAGCTGAAGCATGGGACCTCTTAATGTCCTTAACCCTGTAGAGACAGTAGAGATCTAGGTCATTCATTCTGTTTCTCCAGTTAGTTGTGAAGGTCGCTGAAATGGTTAGTCAAAGGTGTCCTGTCTTAATTTCAACTCTCTGTGGGAAGTGGACGACTACGTTCGACAGTTACACCAAAAGAGTAAGTACAATAGATGTAATACTACACACAAATTATTGTAGAATATATAATCCCATTCATATCAGGGCACCTTTTCTGAAATTACGTCCACGTTGATATGTGTGTGTATGTTTTCAGTA
Source organism: Coenobita brevimanus (assembly GCF_032717465.1). NCBI lineage: Eukaryota > Metazoa > Arthropoda > Malacostraca > Decapoda > Coenobitidae > Coenobita > Coenobita brevimanus. The sequence goes on from NC_137013.1 coordinate 36,319,792, forward strand.
CAGTCAGGTCCAAGGGAGATGTTTGGGTTTCATTATACTTTTGATTTCATGATTCTTACATCTATATTAGTTTTTTTTTTTTTAATTTTGGTAAACTTCTTGTACTAAGGGGGTGAATGGAGGCTATACAGTTTTTCGAAAAGTCTTCAGCAATCTCTCTCTCTCTCTCTCTCTCTCTCTCTCTCTCTCTCTCTCTCTCTCTCTCCGAATAGATATTTAATGGTTAAGGAATGTAGGCAGTCGAAAAGTGCAGTAATGATAATGTATGGAGTGAGTCCCAGCAATACTATGAACAGTGATGCTGTATATGCTGACTCATAGGTAGAATATATATATATATATATATATATATATATATATATATATATATATATATATATATATACTGCATGTAGATTAGAAATTAGAAAGAAACATTGAGCAGTTTAAGCATTATTTCGATAAGAAAAATTACCTGTACGATAATTTTAGGGTTATGTATGATAATTTGAACACTCCTGTACGGTAGTTTTGGTCTGTGGGCAGAACATCCTTGAATCTTGTGATCATCATAACCAGGATTGCCAGATTGGGCTACAGGTAGCGAACTGGACTACGTTTGGAAGCCCTGCACCACTAAATTTTGCGACGTTTGGGGTTACTTTAAAAATAAGTTGGGCTACCTTGGGCTACTAATGAGACGAAAGTCAAAGCTTGATATTGATTATGTATCATTTAAAATATATGATTACCTTTTGAAGACACACAAAGATAATGATTTATAATTCATCATATCCCCCCTCTTTAAATCTCCCGCACTCTCGTCCTAACCCCTGCTTGGGTATTTATTTCGGACTGAACGTGTGTGAGATTACCACCCGCCAGTCTTGTGCTAGACGCGTTCGTACAGTGTAGGATGTGGATTTTTGGACCAAAGCTGTAACTGTCAAGAATGCTGCTGGAAAGGCTATGCTGACTGACCTAACTGAATTTGCATTGAAAATATATAGCTTACCAGTCACTAATGCCCTGGTTGAAAGGGTATTTTCAAGAGTCACATCTGTAAAAATTAAACTGAGAAATCGAATGGGACTGGAGCTGTTGACATCAGTCATGAGAATCAAAACATATCTTGGAAAAAAAAGGGACTTGTTGCGCATCATTTGACCCACCCATGTCTGTGATGAAATATGATTATTCACTATACAAAGATTTGGTCGTGGATGCGTAAGAAGACCTTGATAATCTTCAGCTGTGAAGACGTTTGTGGTCGTGGAGACTTACTGAATTATTTAAATGTCTAATCATAATGAGATGTGCAAGAAAATGCTTCCATTAGTTCCAAAAATAGTTTCGTTAAGTTGAAAAAATGACTAAGTTCAGACAGTAAGTTATGTTTTGTTAAGAAGAAAACAGCTTAGTTCCGAGAAGGTAAAGAAAATGAAATAATTTAAGGAAAAGACAAGTAAATTCAGTTAATGCAGTAATTAGGCAGTTGTGTTAATTAACTATAGGCTTACATCACTTCGAACAACCTTACAGGAGCACTGGTGCAGCATTCAACTGGTAAGTTGTGCAAAGTTAAATTATTTGCGTCTGTATGTATATACTCGTAATTCACCGGGTCGGTCAGGATCACTTGATGGTCGTGTGTGTGTATATATATATATATATATATATATATATATATATATATATATATATATATATATATATATATATATATATTGTTACATAGCCTATGATTTCATCATCCTTTGTGTAATTTTAACGCACAGTTGCTGCATGTTTGATCACGAGCGTGTTCTGCCTCAGTCCCCCCCTTCTACCGTTCTAGTAGAGTAAGTCGTCCTTTCTGTTATTCAGTGCGGGATTGTCGACCGTTTGTCCCCATCGCTTCATTTGCGCGTCCTTATTACAAGTTGTGTCGGGCTCTGCTGGCCCCTATATAATGAGCTCAGTCTCTGCATCATTGCCACTTAGATCTGCTCCTCATTTTGTTCACATCTCTGTCCTCCCCTGTACAGATATTATTATTGTGAGTGCTCAAGAAATCTCCAACCATCTAGCAGCTGTGTGTAATTTGAGTATAACTGTTGTTGTATTTTTTTCTTGTACTGTATAGCATAAGTTTAATTTGTAGGCCTAGTGAAGTTTTTGTAATTCATGTAGGGTTCTTTATGTCAGTCATTTTTGATAATAGTTTGTATCTGTAATTATTTATCTGGCATTCACTGAGTATTATCTGGTATCTCATTTTATCAGGGCTGACTTAGATAAATTTATTCTTGCTAATTTCGTGTTAATAGAGGCTATTGCAGTTAACCATATATTTAACCTGTTTATTTGCCATTACATTATCTTTATGAGTCCTGAATGTTTTGTTGTTAATTTAAGCATTAAACTTTAACTTGTAATTTTACCTAACTTTTGTTTTGAACCTGGAACTTTACGGGACAGTAGTGACTCTTCGTATTCTCACTTAAAGTGTACATTATCTTTCTCTGTTCCGTAACATAAATTTGGCGACCTCATATCGGGATATTCAGGATATTATCATAAGGATATTGTTTGATATTTTGTGACTGTGATATATTCATGATGGCTACTATTTCTACACTTGATGAAGCCAAAGATTTTTTGTCAAATGTGCAAACAGTGTGTGATATAGAAAACAGAACAAAGAATGAACTTAAGCTTGTTGCTCAACAATTGGGAATTGCAGTTCACTCTCATCATTCTAAAGATCAAATTGTTGGCATGATTAATAAAAGCTTGTTTAATGTAACTCCTCCAAATGAGCAAACGCAGATTGAATTAGCTAAGTTACAGCTAGCTCTGCAGGAGGCTCGTGCTAAAGAAGCTGAATTTCAGGCAAATGCTAAGGAGGCGGAATCTCAGGCTCGGATTCAGGAGGCACAGATACAGGCACAAGTTGAACTTGCTAGGATTCAGGCAGACCATGAGTATCGCATGAAACAAGGTGGAACTGGATCATCTAGCTCTGATGATTTTGATGTGGCTAAAAATGTTAAACTTGTCCCTCCTTTTAATGAATCTGATTTAACAAAGTATTTTCAGTTGTTTGAGAGGGTAGCTACAGGTTTTAATTGGCCTAAGGAGTATTGGCCAGTACTCCTTCAAACTGTTCTCACCGGTAAAGCTCAAGTAACTTATGCATCTTTGCCTCAGGATCAGTCTGATAATTATGATGTAGTAAAGAGCTTGATTCTTAAGGCCTATGAGCTTGTTCCTGAAGCTTATAGAGTAAAATTTAGGACAACTTACAAGCAAGATAAGCAATCCCATGTTGAGTATGCAAGAATCAAAGAAGATTTGTTAGAGCAGTGGTTAAATTCTAAGAATGTGGATTCTGATTTTGGTAAATTTAAGCAGATGATTTTGCTGGAGGATTTCAAAAGGTGTATTAGTAAAGATGTAAGCCTATATCTTGATGAGAAAAGAATAGATAATTTGTCTGATGCTGCAGTTTTAGCTGATGAGTATGTTCTCACTCACAAGAGATATTCTAGAGAAAAAGGGAAAGCTGAGAGTAAGTACGTTGCCTCTACTCAGAGTACAGGTAACAGGAAAGAGAATAAGGATGATGTTTCTCAGGAAGTAAATACCAGCTTCACCTCTAGATTTCAGAAAAGTAAATGTACTTATTGTAGTAAGCTTGGTCATACTACGGAGAGATGTTTCAGGAGACAGCGTGATGTGAACAAAAAGGAGTCTTTAAATGTTCAGTCAATTGGTCTAGTGTCCACTCTTGAGAGTTCCCAGAATTCTTTAACTGAGTTAACTGAACCTGCTTTGAGGGGTAACTTAAATTCTCATGATGGAGCTCCTCTTTTGAGCAGTAACGTGGGTGACACTCTCAAGAGTTCATGTGCTAATTTCCTGTCTGATGGTTTTGTCAGTCCTCTGGACAGTAATGACAGGAAATCAGTTCATATATATCGTGATACAGGTGCTTGCCAATCCCTTATGCTGACCAGTGTTCTAGGCTCTAATGTTAATTCCTCTGATGAAACTGTAATCTTACAAGGTGTAGGGAATAATTACTTGTCTGTCCCTCTGTGCAGAGTGAATTTAGAGTCTGGTTTTGTTAATGGTTCTGTTATGGTTGGGTTGGTTGAGACACTCCCAATGTCAGGTGTAACTTTCTTACTTGGAAATGATATTGGTGGAAGTCAAGTGTGTCCAGCTCCTCAGTTGTCTAGTGAGCCAGTGGCTGCGTCCCAGGATTGTGATGTCCCTGATGTGTTCCCTGCATGTGCTGTCACTAGGGCTAAGTCTAAAGTTACTGGTGATTTAGAGGATAATGATGATGATGATGATGTTATCCTAGCTGACACTTTTCTTGCTAATTTGGACCACTCACCAGATGAGGCAGTACCCCGTAGTGTTGATAATTTGTCTCGTCAAGAGTTGGTTGAGTTGCAGGTTGCTGACCCTGAGTTGAAAGGTCTAGCTAACTCTGCTTGCAGTGAGGAAGAGTCAGCTGGTGCTTCTACTTGTTATTATGTAAAGTCAGGAGTACTTATGAGGAAGTGGAGACCCCCAACAGCATCAGCCGACTGTGAATGGGAGGTTGTACATCAAGTTGTCATCCCTCGTGTTTGTAGGCAGGATATCATTAGAGTGGCTCATGATTCCAGTTTGGCAGGACACCTTGGAGTGAGGAAGACTGTGGCACGCATTTTGAAACACTTCTACTGGCCAGGTATCTTCAGGGATGTTTCCTGGTATTGTAAGTCTTGTCACACCTGTCAAGTTGTGGGGAAGTGTAATCAGACCGAAAAGGTTGCACCTCTAGTTCCCATTCCTCCTTTTGAGGCGCCTTTCACCCGTGTGTTGGTGGATATTGTGGGCCCTCTTCCTAAGACTTCTTCAGGATTTTCTTATGTGTTGACCATGATTGATATGGCTACTCGTTATCCTGAAGCCATTCCACTTAGAAACATCTCAGCAAAGAACGTGGTTAAGGAAATGCTAGGGTTCTTCACAAAGTTTGGTCTGCCCAAGGAGGTACAGTCAGACCGAGGAAGTAATTTCATGTCAAATGTTTTCAAGCAGTCTCTGAAAGAGTTGGGCATCTCCCAGATCACGTCTTCAGCTTACCATCCCCAGACCCAAGGAGCGTTGGAGAGATATCATCAAACACTCAAATCGATGCTCAAGAAATACTGTTTGGAACATCAGAAAGACTGGGATAAAGGTCTTCCATTCGTTGTGTTTGCTGCAAGAGAATCTCCAAATGAATCACTGGGCTTCTCACCTTTTGAACTACTGTTTGGCCATGAAGTAAGAGGACCCCTTAAGCTACTCAAGGAATGCTGGCTGTCGGAGGAAGATGACGTCAACCTGCTGGAGTATGTGATGAATTTCAAAGAACGGCTGTCCACTGCTTTACAGCTGGCGAGAGAGAATTTAGGAGCTGCTCAGGAGAAGATGAAGACTTGGTATGATAAGAAGTCCAGGTTACGCCACTTTCAGCCAGGAGATCAGGTTTTGATTCTGCTACCAGTTCATGGGCAACCTCTTCAAGCCAAGTTTAGTGGCCCTTATTTCGTGGAGAAGAAACTCAGTGATGTCAACTATGTCATCGCCACACCAGATCGTAGAAAGAGCAAGCAACTATGTCACATCAACATGCTAAAGTTATATCACAGGCGGGACGAAAATAATCCAGTCTGCACTGTAGCTGTTCCATCCGAGTCTACAAGTGAAGTTCTCCCATGCAGCATGAGCCTGAGTGATAGTTTGGGGAAGAATCCTGATATCATGAATGATCTCCAGACTAAGCTTTCTCATCTACCTCCCAAGGAAAGGCAGGAGTTTTCGGCATTACTGCAGGAGTACCCGCAAGTGTTCCGTGCCACTCCAGGAAGAATTACTGTGTTGATGCATGATGTCGATGTTGGAGACGCAAAGCCAATTAAATTGCCTCCTTACCGTGTGAACCCAGTGAAAGTTCCTCTCATCCAGAAGGAGCTTGGCTACCTGTTGGACCACAAGATGATTGAGCCCTGTCAGAGCGAGTGGAGTTCTCCTGTCACTCTAGTCCCTAAGCCAGGTGGGTCACATAGGCTTTGCATCGACTACAGACGTGTTAATCAGATAACTAAAACAGACACTTACCCTCTCCCTCGTGTAGAAGATTGCATAGACAAGATCGGAAAGGCTAGGTACATAAGTAAGTTTGATTTGTTAAAGGGATACTGGCAAGTACCTATGACTGAACGTGCTAGGGAGATCTCATGTTTTGTAACACTAGGAAAGGCTTTTGCATGTTCTGTAATGCCGTATGGTATGAAGAATGCACCAGCCACATTTCAGAAGCTCATGAATGTTGTAACAGAGGGTTTGGCAGGGTGTGTTGTTTATATTGATGATGTATTAATCTTCAGTGACAACTGGAAAGATCATCTATGCCATGTCAGTAAATTTCTTGACCGTTTAGTTCAGGCTAATCTTGTAGCTAATTTATCAAAGTGTGAGTTTGGTCAAGCTAAAGTTCAGTACCTTGGGTATGTAATTGGTGATGGACATGTTGCACCACCAGGAGCTAAGGTTCAGGTTATAAGTGATCTTCCCAGTCCTAAAAGTAGGAAAGAGCTACAAAGATTTTTGGGAATGGTAGGTTATTACAGGAGATTTGTTCTTAACTTTTCTATTCTTGTATCACCACTTACAGACCTACTGAAAAAGGGAGTTGAATTTGTCTGGACCGATAACTGTGAATCCTCTTTCAACAAACTTAAAGCTATTCTATTAAGTCAGCCAGTGCTCGCTACTCCAAATTTTGCTAAGCCTTTTAAGATGGCTGTTGATGCAAGTGATACAGGAGCTGGGGCTGTTTTGCTGCAAGAGGATGATCAGGGTATTGAACATCCTGTATCTTATTACAGTAAGAAGTTCACTCCACCTCAAAAGAACTACTCAACTATTGAGAAAGAGCTTTTGGCCTTGATTTTGGGTTTACAGCATTTTTCATTTTATTTGTGTTCTGGTTTTGACCCCATAGTCATTTATACCGATCATAACCCACTGAAATTCCTTAGTAAGTTTAAAGATAAAAATCAGAGATTGACAAGATGGAGTCTACTTCTTCAGGAGTATTCATTAGACATACAACATGTCAAGGGGAAAGAAAATGTTATTGCAGATTGCTTATCCAGACTTTAGACAGATTGTTTTAGAGTAATAAGAAATTTCCTTTGTAAATTTCTTTTTTCTTTGTGGGGAGGTGTTACATAGCCTATGATTTCATCATCCTTTGTGTAATTTTAACGCACAGTTGCTGCATGTTTGATCACGAGCGTGTTCTGCCTCAGTCCCCCCCTTCTACCGTTCTAGTAGAGTAAGTCGTCCTTTCTGTTATTCAGTGCGGGATTGTCGACCGTTTGTCCCCATCGCTTCATTTGCGCGTCCTTATTACAAGTTGTGTCGGGCTCTGCTGGCCCCTATATAATGAGCTCAGTCTCTGCATCATTGCCACTTAGATCTGCTCCTCATTTTGTTCACATCTCTGTCCTCCCCTGTACAGATATTATTATTGTGAGTGCTCAAGAAATCTCCAACCATCTAGCAGCTGTGTGTAATTTGAGTATAACTGTTGTTGTATTTTTTCTTGTACTGTATAGCATAAGTTTAATTTGTAGGCCTAGTGAAGTTTTTGTAATTCATGTAGGGTTCTTTATGTCAGTCATTTTTGATAATAGTTTGTATCTGTAATTATTTATCTGGCATTCACTGAGTATTATCTGGTATCTCATTTTATCAGGGCTGACTTAGATAAATTTATTCTTGCTAATTTCGTGTTAATAGAGGCTATTGCAGTTAACCATATATTTAACCTGTTTATTTGCCATTACATTATCTTTATGAGTCCTGAATGTTTTGTTGTTAATTTAAGCATTAAACTTTAACTTGTAATTTTACCTAACTCTTTTGTTTTGAACCTGGAACTTTACGGGACAGTAGTGACTCTTCGTATTCTCACTTAAAGTGTACATTATCTTTCTCTGTTCCGTAACAATATATATATATATATATATATATATATATATATATATATATATATATATATACAGTATATATAAACTGTACATACTTATGCTGGGCTACTTTATACCGAAATTCGCTATGCTGGGCTAGTTTATACCAAAATTCGCTACTTTTGAGGCCTGTTTTCGCTACTTTTGGTCACAGGAAGCTGGCAACCCTGATCATAACAAACCATGGACTCAGGGGCTTAGCAGAGAGGTGTCCGAGGTATAGTATTATATTTCAATATATCTATGGTATCCTGTTATATGTGGTGGTAGTAAAGTACGTGAATGATGTATCATAATGTTAAGACATAATTGATGAAGATCTAACATGTTTGATTACTGATAGTATGCAAAATAAGTTAAATGTTTGAGTTTGTTTCATAGACAAAGAATTTATTACTCTTCAGTTTTATGGGAATGACTGGGATCAAGTGGGATTGAGCAGAATTTCAAGATGTAATAGAAGGAATAAAATGTTGAGAAAGAACCCTGGTAATTTCCCTGTAAGTCCCTTCTGCCTTGGCCACCTTGGACACTTTAATGCAAGAGTTAACCATTACTTTCAGTACTTCATGTTTGCAACAAGTCAACTCTGGAACTGCCTGTGTATTTCCTACTGCCTATGATTTCCAGTGTTTTAAATGCAGTGTGTCTAGGCAGAAGTGAGTGGGTCTTGAATTTGGCTCAGTTGTTTTTATTTATTCGTGGGAAGACCTTGTGGGCTTGTAGCTTGGGTTCCCTTGCATTTAAAAAAAAAAAAAAAAAAAAAAAAAAAAAAAAATCCCCAAATGATAGTGTTCTTGATGCCACCAGTTACTTTTATTACCAGGTAAGCTTATAGTTCAGAAGGAAAAGACTGATGTGTAATATATTTTTCAGATGCATTAGCTGATATTCTTCTGTAGAAGCAGCGAAGAGAGAGGGGGGAAAGGAGAAGAAGCATCCCCAGCAAAATTGAAAACATTGTGGAAGAATCCCTTGCAAAACTGAAAACATTGTGGAAGAATCCCCAGCAAAATTGAAATCATTGTGGAAGCTAACCCCACCACCTGCCTCAAGTCTTTGGTAAGTGTGTGAATGTGATGCCTTTTTGTTCTTGTTATGGCTTCAGGCTTATCTGGATATGAATCTGGTGTCTGTAGGCTGATGTTGCCCTTCTTCTGCTGTCCACCATTCTCCAGTTTTGGAATAGGGGGTTGTGGGATGTTGTATATTGGTGCCACCAGGGGAAGGCATCAGTTCCTTTTTTAATTTTTTTTTTTCATAATTGGTGGATTTATACAAACCAAGGATAGACATTTTTTCAGTAAATATTTCCTTGATTGCTGTTTCCTTTTCCTTTTTTTCCATTTGATAGTTTTTTTTTAGTTCATTTGAGTGTTTTGAGGCCTCATTATGTGCAAATGAATAATAACCATAATATGACTATGACAGTCAGATCAGAAATATTAGTAATGGTGGAAGGGACTGGCCTAATCTAAGTGTTTAACTAAACCTAACCTAACCTAGCAAAACTGTACGGCACCTAATAATTTAATCAACCCTAACCTCACCTAACCTAACCCAGCATCCAGTTGGGAAGCTGGGAAACGAAATCCACTTTTCAGTGTGTTGAACAAGGTGTGGTAAAAATCATTTGCACTCAGAAAAACACATACAGGCATCCACTATATGATAGCACAAAACCACTGGGAATGGTAAGATTACCCACTAAAGAAACGGCAATAAAGGAAATAAATACACATTTTTATCCCATCATCATCCTTGCAGGGAGATAGGGAAGGTGTTGAGGGATGTTTAAATAACTGGGCAGGTCCACCACACACTCACATCAGTGCCACAACATGAAGGCACCAAAGGCTAAATAAAATAACTCTAGTATTGGATCTTGTAATGTGATATGTTTTACAGCATATGTGCTGGTCAGGAAATTTTATTCATCTTGGGCTTGTGTTAGGACTGTAGTGGTGTACAAGTGCTTGTGGGAACTTCAGACCCTCTCGCACTTGCTGCTGCGGAGGGCTGTTGCACTGCGCACTCGCTTTCTCGTGTTTCGCACGTTTCCTCGTGCTTCTCACTCGTTTCCTTGCGCTTCTCACTCGTTTCCTTGCGCTTCGCGCGTGTGTTGCGATCATTTCAGGTAATCTGAGTTATGTTAATGTGCTGATCTAGTCTAACGTTGTCACTATCAGCCGTCAAGGTGACATCGAAGGGCCCATGATGGTCCGTTTATGTGCTGTCCTAGTCTAACGTTGTCACTTGGATTTTTCACAGCTAACCAATTGATCATGTTATTTGCATCTTCGGGAATGGAACCCAAGTTGTCTGCATGTAAGTCCAAGATATTAACCACTCGGCCACGGCAACCAACTGGGCGCCGGGAGTTGCGTTTTTGGTCAAACTTTGATCACTCATTAAATATAGTAAAAGTTTTTCATTCGTGATGGGACCAAGTTTTTTCACATCAGGGAATTTTCTGCGATTTTTGTGCCAATTTTGGTGCAATTTGAATGTGTAGTTTCGGCTGCTGAAAATACACACACACGCAGAGACACACGGCTACTGCTATAGTATATTAGATGGTAGTGAGACCTGGGCAGTAAAGGAAGAGGGTATTCATTGGCTCAAATGTATAGATGACAGTGTTTAGATGTATGTGTAGTGTGTCCTTGAATGCCAAGCCAGGGAGGGGTAGGTGTACATGGAAGAGCTGAGAGGAAGAACAGGACTTTAATGTACTCATGATTTCATGGTATGATTTTACAAGTTGCCAATATGCAGTTCAGGGATATTACCACCATAAATGCATAGTATATTACCTAAGAATGCTAATGAACCCTCATAACCCCATTCGGAAACCGATATTTACAGAGATAATGAATTTAATTAAAATTTCCCCAAAATCATTTCTTGGATCTCGACTCGGCCAGTCCATATAAAAAATGCGTGCATTCATACGTGTGTTTCTCCTTCCGTCGACTGTGCATGCATTTGCTAGGTCTGTTTCACCCACTCATATGCATACTTTATGTCATGTGATGGTATTCTACCAGTAAGTTTGAAGCCTGGTCTTTGATTCCTTCTGGGTGACAAATTCAGATCCTTCTCACTGTGGCTTCTGATGAAGTAGGACGTGATCTGTGCACCGGGTGCAATAATGATTATTTATGCGTTATTGTTTCCACTCGGAATCGGAGGAAGCTGTCGAGTTATTGAGGAAATGCGGTGTATATATTTTTTCTGGTAGTGTTTGATGAGGTTTGAGTGATTTTGACCTTCATTTTTGTGGAAATGCAGCAAAGAAAGTGGTTGAGGAGACGAAGGGGAAGACGGGAGGAAGCAACTCCTGTGAGAAGAGTGGAGAAATTGCAAGATAGTGAGAAAATGACAGAGTATAAGAGCATAGTGGAAGAAAGACTGGGAAGGTATGAGCTAGAGCAGATGGAAGGGGTGGAAGACGTATGTAAGATATTCACGGAAGAGATAGGCGCAGCGTGTGAGGCGGTTTGTGGAGTGAGGAGGAGATGCAAGGGAGTGCAAGGGACAGCATGGTGGAATGATGAGGTGAAACGAGCTGTGGAACAAAAGAAGAAGGCATATAGTGAATGGTTAGCGAGTAGAGGTAGGGGAGAAGATGAGAGAGAGGTATATGTGAGCAGGAGAAGGGAGGTTAAGAGACTGGTGAAGGAGAGTAAAAAGAGTGTGGGTGAAGAGTTTGGGAGGAATCTGAGTGTGAAATGGAGGGAGAGTAAGAAATTGTTTTGGAAGGAGGTAAAGAAAGTAAGGCAGTGTGAAAGGGGAAATAGTAGGGGAGTAAAAGATAGGAATAATAGATTGTTGGTGGAGAAGAGAGAGAAACTGAGGAGATGGAAGGAGCACTTTGAGGATTTGTTGAATGTGGAGAGTGAGAGCAGTGCGAGTATAAGTGGTTGGGGAATGGCTGGGAGAAGAAGAGATAAGAGGAGGGAGGAAGAGATCAGTAGGGCGGAAGTAGTGGAAGCGATGAAGAATATTAAGTTGGGAAAGGGCCCCAGGAATTGATGGAGTGTGTGGTGAAATGCTTAGGTATGGGGGTGAGATTGTTGTGGAGTGGATATGGAAGTTGTGTAGATTGGCTTGGGAAGAGGGAAAGGTTCCAGAGGACTGGAAATCAGGTATAATTGTTCCTTTATACAAAGGAAAAGGAGAGAGAGAAGTATGTGGTAACCATAGGGGTATTTGCCTACTTAGTGTGACTGGTAAAATATATGGTAGAATACTCATTGATAGGGTTAGGCATATGACAGAGGAGCTAGTTGGAGAAGAACAAGGGGGATATAGGAAGGGAAAAGGGTGTGTAGATCAGATATTTGTTCTAAGATGTTTAGTGGAGAAGTATCTAGAGAAGGGAAGGAAAGTGTATGCTGCCTTCATGGACTTGGAGAAAGCTTATGACAGAATAGATAGGCAAGGTATGTGGAAGGTATTAAGAATATATGGAGTGGAGGGGAAATTGTTGAGTGCTGTGAAGAGTATGTACGAGGGAGCTAGGGCTACGGTGCGAGTGGATGGTGAGCTGAGTGAGTTCTTTGATCTCAGTGTGGGACTGAAACAGGGTTGTGTGATGTCTCCATGGCTGTTTAATATATACATGGATGGGGTTGGAAAGGAGGTGCAGGGTAGGGCAGTGGATGTGGGGGTGGCTCTAATGAATGAGGGTGAGATTTGGAAGCTTCCGGTGTTGCTGTTTGCTGATGATACAGTACTGTTGAGTGAAGATGAATGGGAGTTGCAAGGTTTGGTGAATGAATTTGGGACAGTGTGTAGGAGGAGGAATCTGAAAGTTAATGTAAACAAAAGTAAAGTTATGGTGTTTGAGAGGAATGAAGTCACAGAGTGTGCAGTGAGGTTGGATGGTGAGGATATGGAGAATGTGAGTGCATTCAAGTACTTGGGTAGTGTGATGAGTAAGGATGGAACTTTGGGGGATGAAGTGCGTGAAAGGGTACAGCACGGAAGGAAGGTTGTTGGTACACTGAAAGCAGTGATGAGAAATAGGGAGGTGAGTATGGAAGTTAAGAAGTCACTGCATGATAGTATTGTGATCCCTACCCTGACGTATGGAAGCGAGGCATGGACCTTGCAAGAGGGGAACAAGTCAAGAGTGAGAGCAGTGGAAATGAGTTACTTGAGAGGAGCATGTGGAGTGACGTGGAGAGACAGGTTGACGAATGAAGAAGTGAAGGAACGCTGTGGGGTGGATGTGGATGTGGTTGAGAAGATTAGGAGAAATACACTGAGGTGGTTTGGACATGTGAAGAGAATGGAGAATGAAAGACTGACTAAGAGGGTGTATGTAAGTGAGGTGGAAGGAGGGAGAGGGAGAGGTAGACCGAGGATGAGGTTAAGGGATGGAGTTGAGAGGTATATGAGGGAGGGGGGGGTGAGTTGGGGGGAGGGTAGTCAAATGGTGGGTGACAGAGCGACTTGGAGGCGTTTTGTCTGCGGCCACCCTTTGAGGGATTAGGGCGTCGGGCTATAGATAGATAGATAGATAGCTTCATTTTGCCTCTTTTCCAGTCATGAACTTTGACTGGATGAGGAGGTGAAATAAAGCATTTTCGACAAAAAACAAAGGCAAAAATCACTCAAATTACATCAAAAACCACCAGAAAAATATACTGCACAACCTGGACCATCGTATCTCTCAGGTAAGCATTCCTCTGCAGCACGTTAGATTAGTTTTGGTTTGGTTTGGTTTGGTTAACTTAGGTCTGTTTGGTTAGGTTAACTGGTTGTGCAGTATATTTTTCTGGTGTTTTTTTAATGCAATTTGAGCGATTTTTTGTCTTTATTTTCTGTTGGTTAGGTTTGGTCTGTTGGGTTAGGTTAGGTTAGGTCTGTTGGGTTAAGTTAACCAGTAGACTGTAGCACAAGTCGAGCAGGGCAGTACTCCCAAGGTGGATGGAAAGCTGATGACAGGGAGAGCAGGGGCTCCCATTTCATCAGCCCTTGGGACTAGTTCCTGACCATCCCCCTTTGCTGAACTTTTTCATTGTTTCAGTAACACAGAGAGTAGGCCAGCATGATCTCCAATACAAGTTCCTCTAACTGTCAGCATCAGTCTACATGCACAGTACACACTACACTATCTTTTCAAAATTTAAAAAAACAAAAAAAATAGCGCACTATAACTATGCCTCGGAGTCCCGGGGGGGAGGGCATAAATGCCCCCACCATCCGCCCCTCTCCCAGTGATGACTCAACATGCCTGGAGCCACTGTCTAACTCACTTCTTCGTTTCTGCAACATTTGCGGCCATTCCTCTAACTTTCTCTTTGTTGAACACCACCTCTCCTCCTCTAAACCTCACCTTCTCTTCTTAACTGAGGCTCAGCTGTCTGAGGCAACTGACAGCAAACCCTTTTCTGTATCCTACTTTCTGTATACTCATTTCAAAGCCAAAGTGGCTGTTGTGTATATGTATGCAACGACCTGTCTTGCGCTCGTGTTCCCGAACTTGATTCTTCTGAATTCTCTATTCTCTGGCTTCAGCTCTCCTGTCATTCTCTGACTAAATATATCTGCACTGTTTACTTATCCCCTAATTCTACTGACTGTCAAAAATTCTTCAACTATCTTCTATGATGGAACACATTCTATCCACTTCTCCTTTCTCTGATATCTCCATTCTAGGAGATTTCAATGTTCATCACCACCTTTGGCTTTCCTCTCCTTTCACTGATCCACCTGATGAATAAGCCTACATCTTTTCTATCCTTAATGACGTAGAGCAGCTTGTACAGCACTCTACCCATATCCCTGACTGCCTTGGAGAGAGCTCCAACATACTTGACCTCTTCCTTACAACTAATTCTTCTGCTTACACTGTTAATCATTTTTCTCTGTTGTGCTTCGCCGATCATAACCTTATTACCTTAACTTGTCCTATCACTCCGGTATGGCCTGTGGACCCTCCAAAGAAATGTCGTCTGTGGCACTTTGGAGCTGCGGATTGGAAGGCCCTCAGGCAGTACTTATTTGATTTTCCCTGGAATGATTATTGCTTCCATGGCCGGGAGCCATCTGAATGTGCCTTGTGCATTACGGAGGTTATTCTCTTCGGCATGGAAGCATACATTCCTTTCCCATATCCTTTGACTAATGCAAGAAAGCCTTGGTTTAATCACATTTGTTCTAAGGCTGTCCGCAACAAGGAGAAGCCTATAAAAGGAGCCAACCCACCCCTGAATCACACGTTTTTTATGTTTCAGCTCTGAATTGTGCCAAGTCGTTTCTGTGCTCTGCTAAATTAATTTCATCCATACTAAATGCTCTCAACACTTCAGCTCGAATTCTTCCTGCTCCCTCTGGCACCTTGCCACAAACCTTTCCAACAACTTTACCTTATCATCCTTCCCTCCTCTTTTCTACTCTGATGGCTCTGTAGCTATTTCTTATACTGAAAAAAACAGATCTCTTCACCCAGACTTTCCCCTCCAATTCCATCTTAGACGATTCCGGTGTTGTTCCTCCATCACTTCCCCCCTCTGACTTCCTCATGGCTGACATTAAAATTTCTTCAGCTGATGTATTTTCTGCCATCACTGGCCTTAGTACTAACAAGGTATATGGGCCAGATGAAGTCCCTCCTGTTGTCCTCAAGAACTGTGCTTCTGTGCTTACATCCTGCCTAGGTAAACTCTTTTGCCTTTGTCTTTCAACTTGTACCTTTCCTACTTGCTGAAAGTTTGCTCTCATTCAGCCTGTCCCAAAGTAGGGTGACCATTCCCAACCCTCTAACTATCGTCCAATTGCTTTAACATCCTGTGTCTCAAAAGTTTTTGAGTCTATTCTTAACCAAAAACTATATATATATAAAGCATCTTTCCTATTACAACCTTCTTTCTGATTGTCAGTATGGGTTCCGTCAGGGTCACTCCACTGGCGATCTTCTCACCTACCTTTCAGACTCCTGGTCATCCTCCTTTCGGGACTTCGGCCAAAGCTTTGCCATTGCACTCAACATCTCAAAGGCTTTCGATTGAGTCTGGCATAAATCTTTAATATCCAAACTGCCTCTTACTGTTTCTGTCCTTCTATCTGTGCCTTCATCTATAGCTTCCTTTCTGGTCATTCTATAGCTGCTGTTGTAGACGGCCATCATTCTTCTCATAGGTCTGTCAACAGTGGTGTTCCTCAGGGCTCTGTTTTTCACCAACTCTCTTCCTTTTATTCATCAATGATTTTCTAAGCTGTACATCTAACCCTGTCTCGTACGCTGATGATTCCACCCTTCACCTTTCCATTCAGTTTCTGCACCGTCCATCTCAGTAGTTACTTCAACAAACAAGGGATGAGGCTATGGCACACCTAATGTCTGACTGGGGTAAAAATAACCATATTATTTTTAATGCATCAAAGACACAGTTTTTACACCTATCAACCCGTCAGTATCTTCCACAGGAGTACCCACTAATGTTTAATAGTATCCAGCTCAATCCTGCATCATCCTTGAACATGCTTGGGGTTTCATTCACTTGGGACTTATCATGGAAAGATCATATTGCATCTCTTGTAAAATTTGCTTCCAAGAGATTAGGTGTGCTAAGCTGACTCTGCGTTCTTTACCCCTGCACAGTTCTTGACTTTATACACGGGTTTTATTCGCCCCTATTTAGAGTACAACTCTCATGTGGGGAGGCTCCCTTCACACAGCTCTTTTCAATAGGATGGAGTCAAAAGCTTTTCGTCTCATTAACTCCCCTCCTCTTGCTGGCTCCCTTCAACCTCTGTCTCTTTGGCGCACTGTTGCCTCTTTATCTCATTTCTATTGCTACTTCAGTGGTCACTGCTTCTCCGAACTGTCTGTTTTCATTCCTCCACCTCTTTGTCAGGTGCGTAGCACCCGTCTAGCAACAAACTCAACCCTTTTCTGTCCAGCTCTCTAATGCAAGAGATAACCGTTACTCCCAGTCCTTCATTTATGCAACAGGTCAACTCGGGAACTGTCTCCCTGTGTCTGTATTTCCTACTTCCTATGATCTCCAGTCTTTCAAATGCAGTGTGTCTAGGCATCTTGAAATGAACATATCTTGAATTTGGCTCTCTTTTGTATTGTTTTTTTATTGGAAGGAACTGTTTTGCAGGCTTAGTCTTTGGTTCCTTCTTCATCGCATAAAAAAATATATATATATACCGGTATATTTTTCTGGTGGTTTTCTGTCGAAAATTCTTCATTCCCCCTCCTCATCCAGTCAGAGTTCATGATTGGAAAAGAGGCAAAATGAAGCATTTCCGACATAAATGAAGGTCAAATCACTCAAATCTCATCAAAAGCTACCAGAAAAATTTACTGCACAACCTGGGGCTGTATTGGCAACTTGTAAAAATTTACCGATTTCACTTCAGGTGAATCTGTACTGAGTGACAAGCCTAATGGTTTCCTGTAACCCAGGAACACATTTACACCTCTGGGTGGTAAACATTTTATGGGGTGGAGCAAACAATGGTGCCCCTGTTAACTGGGTGGAGAGATGCAAATGTGACATTTGTCTAGTGTTAACATACAAACTTACAAGTTATGGATGAAAATATTATTTATGTTTCTTTTGATCTATCTGTGTATCTATTGCCAGATGCCTCAATCCCGTTCGGGGTGGCCACAAACAAATCGCCTCCACGTCGCCCTGTCCCCTGCCATTTCACTGCCCTGCTCCCAACGCACACCCCCCTCTCTCATGTACCTCTCCACCCCATCTCTCCATCTCATCGTTTTGATAATGTATCATTATTTAGTCTATTTCATATGTAATGTTTTATACACCGCATCTCCGCTGTATGTGCTGCCTCCTAACGGTTGTTTTTGTTTTGAATGAGATTCAGGTAAACACGAGAAGAAGGAACGTGTTTACACTACCCCACATTATAACTACTACAAGCCACCATCATGTTGGACCTCTGCCTAATATCTAGGAACTACAGCCGTATGCTTAACCCGACCCATCCTGACGTTTTTGGACCTTTTTTTTTTTTTTTTAGCTCAAACATCTGCTTTTGGTGAGAAACATTGAAAATTCATAGAGAAATCTCTCACCTGAGGTTTAAAATACTCGATTTAGGTATGAGTACCTCCTTACCTGACTGGGTTTTCTAACAGACTGGCACCAAAGAATACGAGTTCTATGGGAGGGTAACTATTTTATCCACTCATAAACAGTATTTATTTATTTACTTGGTACGAATTTATATGTAGTACAAGAGTATATTGATTTTCAAACAGTAATATAGGCATTATAAGCATTGTTTCACTCACTACCTCATCACCATTCATGACCTTTTTTTTCCCACATTACCTGATCATCATTTCTGACTGTTTCCTCCTCTAATGCTATGTAAACTTTGTCCTCCACATTGTCATCGATTGGGGAATCACTCTGGCCCTGAATGTCTTCATTGGCCAGGTCACTGGTAACAGGTGAATTGCCGAGACAATGGCGTGCGGGGGGGGGGGAGAGGTTATGCGGTGTAAGGCATTGTCCCTGCTTGGCATCTTGTAGAGGAATAGAGGAAGGTGTCCCGTGTATACGTGCCAAAAATCACTCGCGAAAATTGAAAATTGTGCAAATTCACGTCGCCGGGACGGCGCGGGTTAAAGCTAATGTAGGGCCTTTCCTAAGGGCCCTATATCAAAACGGTATGCTAAAAGTTTAAGTAGGGAAAGACTTCCCTCAATATGTAGGGTTGTTCCAACATTTTTTAAAGGGAAGGAATGCTTGGCTTTCACAAACCCTATATTTAGTTATTCATAACAAAGTAACTCTGTACCTCCAGAATGCATAGAATAATGTAAATAGTTTATGTAAAAAATATTTTAACTTGCTAAAAGTGCAATGCAAACACACGGGAACTGAACCGTTGGTTATTAAAACATGTGGTCTGTACCTTACCGAGTAGTAGGTCAAACCTGGGCCCGTCTCTGCCCTGGCGGAGACACGCACTGTCATTTTAATTTTTTTAAGAGTAGTTGACAATAGGCGAGATCCTAAAATTGACATGTGTAAACCGCTTTTATACGTTACTCATGTGGTTTAACTGAATATAGGACGTTCAGTCAATGCTAAAGGTAATAATATACGTTAATATATGCAGTGAGAAAGGTACTGTTCTTCGCTCATAGGCCAAACTACTGTTCTTTGCTCATAGGCCAAACCGTGAAGCGTCGTGCCAACATTGGATCATCATTGCATTTTAATCTCAGCAGCATTCTATTCATAATTCTTGGTAATTGTTAAGGAGACATAGGACCACCTTATTTTGCATTTTTTCCATGCCCTTCATGGAATTCTTCATGTACTCTCGAATTGTATTTTCAAGTTAGTGTTTTTCGTTTCTTTTAAATAGGTAAAAAGTGCTTTAAAAAGCGGTGTTTGTTCATGGACAGTCACTATCTTGCTGTGCATGAAGACCGATGGACGCCATCTTAGAGCGCCATATACGATCGAAATTACCCTTGCAGGCCTAATTAAACAAACCTAACCTAAACTTTCGTAACAACCCAACTTTATTTCTCCTAACGTTACCTAACCTATATGAGACTAACCTAACCAATTTTATGCTAACCCAACCAAACTTATCCTAATTGTGCGCGAAGACTGACAAACGCCATCTTTGAATGCTATTTTTCATCGAAATTGCCCTTTATCAGTGCTCATTTACCCAAACCTAACATAAATTTTCGTAATTCAACCCTGCCTTATTTATCCTAAATTGTTTTAAGCTAACCTAACCAGTTTTAAGGTAACCTAACCAAATTTATCCTAACCTAACCTGACCTATCTCCAGCGCTAACTATCATATTTACAACATAAGTTTTGATTGAAAAGTTTATTACTATAACAGTATATAAAGTATGCGTACAAATAAGTGCTGATATATAAAAAAATGACGGAAAATTATTTTATTTTGGTGCTGATTGACATCGTCTGGACAAAGAATAGTCACGGCGACTCCCACGGGAGCATTTCTGACGTACCAACTGGTCATGCAGGGCTACCAACCACCCCCTTTCCCTTAATGTCCTCTTAGCATACCATTTTAAAAATGAGGGCTTGCTTGTGCTTTCCTTAGTGTGTAAAGTAGGGTCCAATGTAGGGCCTCTCCATATATGTTTAAGCATACGGCCGCTAAACCTTAACACCATTCCCCGCTGTCAGCTGCAAGGGAATACAGACTCAGTGCATGGGAAAACCCTTGAGGGGTGGTTGCTTCCCTGCAGTAGTAGTTGTTCGCAAGGCAATCTGGCCGAACAGCCCTGGCTTCCCTGCAGTTGATGGGTCTGCTCATTTAGACAGAACAGGGTTGATCAGCAGCAGCAACAACCCCTGGAGTGTGATATAGTCTGATTTCTTAAATTCTTTGTACTGTAAGACAGATTAATTCAGAATATGGTGAAATTTTCTTGTCCCTTTAATATGTAAACTGCAGCCAGTGTATACTATATGTGGACGGCAGACTGGAATACTGGATTATTATTTCAGTAATCCCCGTACTATCCAGACGCCCACTTTCCGAACACCCCACTTACTGGACATTGTGAGCCTGGACCTTCGGAACCCAATAATGTCCAAAAAAAGAAAAAAATCCTCCCAAAATCCAAATTTTTTCCCACCCGTAATTTGAAATTGCTGCACGGCGCCGAACAGCTGTATTACACCACAGCCCCTTCACCCTTTCCTTCCTCCCCCCTCCCCCCCTCCCCTGTCAAGGTTGCCATTTGGTATTTTCCATTACCAAATGTGGGCCAATTTGGTAATGAAAAATTCGTTTGGTAATGAATCAGAATAATGCATTACAAAACAGATTTTTCACATGTGTGAGGATACACAGGCTGAAGATGGTGGATTGTTTGATCTCTCTGATTAATCTGCTAGCCTACATAGCATGAAAATAATCAACATGCTGTTAACTATAAGGAGAGTGATTACATGTATTTCCACTTGTATATATAATTGGTGAAGAATAAATGCTAGCTTTACAAGTTTGGTAATGAAAAGTTTAATTTAGTAATGAAAATTGAGGAGTTTGGTAATGTGGCCATTGCGATCTGGCAACTCTGTTTCCCTGTCATCAACAGTTACTGCCTAACTTTGATCGTGAGTAGATGCTTAATGCAATGGAAGCCACACGTGCTCGTTTTTTGTGAATAAACTGCAATACCTTGCCAGTAGACCACACAGGAATTTACAGTGTTGTGCATTGTTAAGAAATTAGAAGTTAGAGTGCATAGGATCATCTGTGGAGTGCAAATTGGCGGTTGAAACTGGTGTGGTGCAGTTAGGAACAACGTGCAGTGTTAAACAATTCTAACTCACAGTGCAAAGGATTAAGTGTAGCACAACACTGGATTACTGTACGTGCTGCAAGAGCATTTTCACCACTGCCAAATCCTTAAAGAAGGCGGCCACAGACATGCTGTAAGTACCCTGGCTGAGGTACAGTCACTTCTAATTCCTCATTCTTTGGTTCCTTTTCATTTATTTCATGCTTTATGTCCATTATCGGTGTGAATAGGGCCTTAAATAGGTTTAAATAGGTGCTATACATGTCCAGTAGGGAGTTATATAGGTGGCTTTCAAAGTTAGGCTGGGTTAGGGTCCTTAAGTACCAGTCCAGGAGCCAGGGGCCCACTTTCCGGACGGGACCACTTTCCAGATATGCCTTTGGCTCTATTACATCGGATAGTAGAGGGATTACTGTATTATTATTGTCTACTTCTTCCATAGCCTTTATCATTCTTTTTCTGTGCCTGCCCTGCTCTCTTTCTATTTCTCCCATCTTTCTTGTCACTTCTTATTGCTTTTCTTTCTATTACAGGTGGCTTTACATTGAGTGACAAGCCAAATGGTTTCCTGTAAGCCAAGAAACCATTTACAACGCTGGGTGGTAACCATATAACCAAACCATACGTGCTCCCTACATGTCAGCAAGTGGGTTGGTGGAGGGTTAGTGCCCCTCCCCGTAAAACAAATAACTCAAAGTCAAATGGCCACCCCTTATGGGATTGTGGCATCTGACAGTGGATAGATGGATGGATGGATTATTATTATTATTACTCTTTGTGTGGTAGGTGGGGGCACTCACCATCCACTCATTCAGTGTAGTGCTGCTCTCGGGTGTCTGCCCTGTCCTTGCCTTCATCCTTCTTTCCTTCCATCTTCTATCTTTCTTTCCTTCATTCTTTCCTCATCCTTCTGTCTACGGGTAACTTTACACTCCCTCTTCTGTCTTTCATTCCTTCATTCTTTCCTCTTCCTTCTGCCTATGGGTGACTCTACACTGATTGACAAGCCAAATGGTTTCCTGTACACCAGGAAACTATTTACTATGCTGGATGGTAACCATATAACTAAATTTTGGAACCTGGTGGTTTAGTGGGTAATTATTGTGCTCCAGTTGGATTGTGCCGGTGAAGGTTTATATCCAAGGGGTGGTTGGGGTTTATTGCTCACGTAATGCCACTCAGGGATGAGTGAGGTTGGTCACTCTCATCTTAAATGTCAGGACCAACTGCCTAGCCTCGGGCTCCTACTCTCCTCATGGGGCGATGTATCATTGGATGATGGATGGATGGATTATTACTCTTATTATTATTATTATTATTATTAACATGTATTAGGTGTCCACAATGAAAGTGTGAAACTTGTTCGGGCGAGCGAGTGAGCAAGTCAGGCAGTGCTGAATATTGTCACATGTGGCTCATCTTTCTCTGGTTTCCTGACCTGCAAATACTAAAAAGAATGTATTAGATTACACCAAAAATATTCCCTCACACTTCCTAAAACTAATATTCTTCTAGGGCTTGGGACCTATGAGGTTAATAATGACTGCTTTCTGCTCACTCACAAAATTTACATTCACTAAATCTCTCGGTGCGCTCCAATTTGAATCAGAAGTTCAGAGTTTCATTGATCAGGGTATTGTATAGTTTGACTTGGATTCAGTCAAGAATTTCCCCCAAAAAAAAGCCAAACAGAAGCTATTACTGTATTTGTTTTGAAAAGGCAAAACCTGGTTGCTCTCAGCAGTCATCGGAAAATACTGCTGCGCTGCTCATGCAACCTTAGACCGTTACTTCTTGCGCATCTGGCTGTTACACTAATCTACCTTATAAGAAATCGTTTCCTCGATTCACAGAAAAACATTTGGGAATTACGAGCTGTCCATGAAATGAAAATAATTGAGGATTATTGTGTGATTTCCAAATTGGTATCAATCTTTCTTGTAACTTCAAAATTGGCTGAGATATCCAAAAAAGTTCATTACTGTACTACACAGTTTTCCTCCCGACCCCTGCCCCCATTTCTTGCTGATACGATAAATCTTTCACTCAGGTACTTATGTCGGGGGCCCAGACTGTGACTAAATTTGGTGTTCGAGAGAGTGAATTATTATTATTATTATTATTTTTATTTTTATTTTTATTATGCAAGACATTTTGCAAATTCTTAATGCCATTCACAGTAGGCTCGTACAGTGTGCGTCATCACAGTGCGCAATTTGCATTGTGTGCAAGTGACCAAAAATCATAACCAAAAACCTTGAATGCACAAGTTTACCTCAAAGAACGCAAGGTAGAGGCAAGGAGTGCGGGCACGCCATAACAGTCCTGGCTCTACAGCTAACCTGTCATGTACAACGTGTGGCGTTTTTTTTGCTGCGCCATCCTGGCATGTACTTCGCCGCACCATGGCTCCAGCCCCAAGAGTTAAGAAACTTCTGACGCATGCCACCAAGTTAGAGATTATCAAGATGAAGGAGGAGGGACAAGGAAACACCACCATCGGGAAAGCCCAGGGACTGGCTGAATCAACAGTGAGGACAGTGTGGAAGAACCGTGATGCCATAAGGGCTCTAGTGAATACGTATGGTGCTTCTGACCTAGATGGCCATTCGTGGGTAGGAAATTGTGCTATGATACTAATGGAACGGTATCTTGCCACCTTCATAATGAGGAAGGAGAAGGAAGGTGTTCCACTGAATGGCAGATTTATTCAGAACCAAACCCAGCTCTTTTACAAGGCAGCATCTCACAAGTTAAATGTGGACAAACCTTTCAAGGCATCAGTTGGATGGCTGGACCGTTTTCTGAAGCGCAAGGAACTCTGTGACGTCAAAGTGTCTGGTGAACGTGCCTCTGCCGACGAGCTGACCACGAGAGACTATCCTGCAATATTTAGAGCACTTCTTGAAGAGGGACAGTACAACAAGGATCAGATCTACAACGTCGACAAAATGTCGTTTTACTACAAGGCCATGCGCATATCAACTTACATTGCTGAAAAACAGAAACAAGCCCTTGGTCGCAAGCTCCAGAAGTGTAAGATGATGGTAATGTTCACTGTAAACCTGTCTGGGAGCCACAAGATGAGGCCAGTTCTTGTACACACAGCTTCACATCCAAGGTGCTACCAAAACTCCACGAACATGGACGCAGGTGGCGTGTACTGGTACAAGTCTGCAAATGGTTGGATGACCAAGAACATTATGGCAGACTGGTTAACGAGGCGCTGCGTCCCTGATGCCAGGGCCAAATGTCGGGAACTTGGCATTCCATTTAAGATGCTCTTTGTGCTGGACAGTGCACCAAGTCACCCTCCATGCTTAGAAGATCTGCACAAGGATTGTCGTATTGTGTTTCTGCCGCCCCAGATGACGTCACTAATGCAGCCACTGGATCAAGAACTGATCGCCGCTGTGAAGCACTTCTACCATAAGCAAGTGTACGACTACCTACGCAGGAAGACTGACACACAAGAGGAGCTTCATGCCCTACAAGAAGATCACGATGAAGACCTCAGTGAGGCACCTGCTCCTGTCCCATCTCCGCCAGCAGCTGTATCCCGACCCCCCACAGGTGTCATGACTGTTGAGGCTTTTGATGTCGTTTTACAGTGAAGGATGCAGTTGACTTTCTCCTACAAGCATGGTACCAGATTACACCTGCAACGGTGAACCATGCGTGGCGAATGCTCGTACCTCACTTATGCAAGACTCAGGAGACAGCCATTCAACCACTGGCCGAGGCTGAGGCTGCAACACTGACAGCAGCACAAGCTGTACCAGGTTTCGAGGACATTACATTGGTGGACATACGAGAAGTGCACACTGCTAATGAGGAACAGCTTCCTGAGGAAGTGTTGCAATGGATAGACGAGGCTGACGCAGAACCCGACGCCAGTAAGAGTCAAGTTGAGCAGCCTAGTGTGATGGAGGGGAATACAGAGATCTTTGCAGCCATGGATAAGCTCAAGGAAGAGATGAAGGAACAGGAAGTGAGCAGCCTAAGAACGGAGGAAGCTCTGTTTGATATTGACAAACTCTTCCGTTTCTACGCAGACAGGCACAGGCAAGAAATAAACAGAAGACAGACGCTCATAACAAGTTACACACAGCGGGCTCAGGTTAGTGAAATTGAGGAACCAGCTACATCATCTGCTCCTGTTCCTGTTGAGGATGAAGAGGATGTAACGTCAGAAGCGTCAGCATTGGACTTCGAGGGGTTTATGGCTGATATGAGTGACCTTGGGGCTCCTGGGGAGGGTGCTCAAGAGGAGTCTGTGGAGGGAAGTGTTGGTGCATCGGGGGGTGCGGCACAGTAAGATTTGCCACGCCTCGGAACCCCTGTTATTTAAGCCCATCAGGCCATTCTGCTGTTGTTAAGGTGACTACCCATATTTTTGTTATTGTAGCTATATCTGTAGTACAATGTCTGAAAATTTTTTCCATTATTTTGCCTCTAAGGGCCAAAAAACGTCCAGGTGTGAGGGGGCACCACCCATATGTAATTTTTCCCATAAGATTATGTATTCACAGTGCACGAGGTCGTGGACCACCCAATCTCTCGCACACTGTGCGAGCCTTCTGTAATTAAATCTTGTCCCCAGGTGATATTGTTCATACTGCCAACCAGATACTTTTTTAAATCAAGGAATGGAAGGAAAGGACTAATGTTGACTATATTTTTCAGGTGTACGAGTTCACTCAGCCCAGAGAGGGGGAAGAGGGAGAAGAAAGCCAAAAACCAACCACCTGCCAAATCACGGTAATACCAACCATATGCCTCCACCCTCTGGTAAGCGTCTGATTGTGCCTTTTTTTTTCTTTCCATCTGGATAGAAAACCAGAAGTTACATTCTCCTACCATCCACCTTCCTCCATTTTTGGGATAGGGAGTTGAGGGAGGTGGAGGATTGGAGAGGTATATGAGAGTGGGGGGGTATGAGTTGGGGGAGGGCAGTGCATTGGCAGGGGACAGGGCAACATGGCGGCAAATTGTTTGTGGTCACCCTTTACAGGATTAAAGAGTCTGGCAATAGATAGACAGATAGATAGTGTAGATTTATTCAGACCGGGGACCAGTATCACATTTTAGTGTGTATTTAATTTTTTACTGAGTAGATAAAATATGATTGGAGTAGATAAAAGGTGAGAGGATGAGTTTTGTATATAGGAGTACATGACAAGGGCTGACAGCACTTACTTAACTTGAAGGGTGTTAGATGGGTTATCAGATAGGTGTTATGAAGTGCATGTGTGGTGGTGGCAGGATTCCAGGGGCTTGAATGGTGAGTGGGGTTGTGGTTTATTTGGCTTGCAATTGAGACATAGAATAGTTCTCATTATTCACTCTTCACTCTCATCTTAAATGTCAGGACCAAATTGCCTATCCCTGGGCTCCTATACTCATCATGGGGCAACATAGGATTGGATGATGGATGGATGGATGGATTATTATTATATTTGAAAGAAGGAAAGACAGAAGATGGTGACTTTATCCTCCCTCTCCTGTATTTCATTCCTTCATTCTTTCCTCTTCCGTCTGCTCATGGGTGACTCTACACTGAGAGACAAGTGAAATGGTTTCTTGTACACCAGGAAACCATTTACTATGCTGGGTGGTAACCATATAACCAAGTTATGGCACCTGGTGGTTTTGTGGGTAATTACGGTGCTCCAATTTGATTGAGGCGGTGGAGGTTTATATCCAATAGGTGGTTGGGGTTTATTGCTCATATAATGGCACTCAGGGATGAGTGAGGCTGGTCACTCATCTTAAATGTCAGCACCAGCTTCCCAAGCCCAGGGCTCCTACGCTCCTCATTGAGCAACGTAGGATTTGATGATGGATGGGTGGATGGATTATTATTCGTTTCGTTTTTAAAGGCTCCAACATGCTTGCATGTGTCGGCCTTGGTCACCTAATGGCGGCTCTCCACGCTGCACGATCCATTGCAGCCTCCCTGTTCAGTCCCTTAACCCCTAAGGTCACACTTAATGACCTCGTCCCATGTCTTTCTCGGTCTACCCCTCATAACCCCACCCCCAATATTAACACTTCTCACCTTCCTCACCCAATTATCATCCCCCATCCTCTCCACATGTCCAAACCACCTCAATCTACCTCTTCTCATCACAACACCAATACACTCCAGTCCCATCCTACCTCTCAACTCTTCCATTGTAAACCCAGCCCCTCCAGGCCTTGGACGCAGGGACGCACTGCACATCCACCTAATCATTGTCATTTCTGTACGTCTGAGCCGGCGTATATCTTCCTCCTTCACTGCCCAGGTCTCACTGCCATACAGCATTACACTCCTAACACATGCTGCATACAAAGACCCCTTAGCACGTAGGGAGAGACCTCTCAGTGTCAGGAGAGGCAAGAGCTCCCTGAACTTCTTCCAACCACTTCTCACCCTAGCCACAGAGCTAGCTCCAGCCCCACCTCCAGCACACAACATGTCTCCCAAATAACAAAACTCTTCCACACACTCAAGAGATTCACCAGCAAGTTCAATCCTTTCACGTCTGACAATCTCCACCTGCTCACCCCGGCACACCGTACACATAAAATCAGCTATATCTCGCAGTCTACCTCTGATACCACTACATCTTGTATGCACCCATTTATCACACACACTGCACAAGATGGAATTACTTCCCACGCCCTTGTGGCAAACTGCACATGGCCACTCTCCCTCGTCTTTGACAGTACCGCCACCAACCCTAGATATCATCACTTTTGTTTTATCTACATTTACCCTTAAACCCTTTTGCCCCATACCATCTCTCCACTTCCTAAACCTTTCCTCCGCCTCCCTTTCATTCTCTGCAATCAACACCAAATCGTCAGCATACAACAACTCCCACGGGAGTCCGTTTCTAAAGTCACGTGAAAGGGCTTCAAGTACCATGATAAACAACATGGGACTCAAGACTGGCCCCTGATGCACACCAGCATTCACGGAAAACTCATCACTCAAATCTCCATTCACTCTCACCTGGGTGTGAGCACCCAGATACATGGCCATAACCACCCTAACCAGCCACTCCTCCAAGCCAAGCTTTCTCATTGCCCACTTCACCACCTCTCTAGGGACTCTGTCAAAGGCCTTTTCCAAATCAACAAAAACAAAATAAAGATCCCTTCTCCTACCAATATATTTTTCCTGAAGCTGTCGAACAATGAATATGGCATCAGTGGTCCCCCTACCTGGCATGAACCCGAACTGCATCTCATCAATATTCACTCTTTCTCTAATCATACCTTCTAAAACTCTCTCCATTACCTTCATTATCTGATCTAAAAGCTTTATACCTCTATAATTTCCTCTTTCCAGGGCATCACCCTTCCCTTTATACACATTCACAATTACACTCTTCAGCCAATCATCTGGGACAACACACTCATAAATAATCCTATTTATCAGGTCAGTGACTAAACTCACCCCTATATCGCCTGAGGCCTTCAACATTTCGGCAGTCAACCCAGACACACCTGCTGCCTTCCACACCCTCATCCTGCCTATTGCCTCACTCACAGTAGCAGTATCAATCAAAGACCAAGGGCCAGACACTGGATCTGCTGGCTCCAAACCTCCCCTGTCCCAGTCAAACTCCTCATTCAACAACCGGTTATAATGCTCTCTCCTTGCATCTTTAATATCCTCACTGTTCACCACTACCCTTCCTTCATCATTCTTCACACACTGCTCACCTATGATATCCCGATTATCCCTCTTCACCTGACCTGCCACCCTAAATATATTTTTCCTTTCCCCATGATTTAGGTTATCAAGTAATTGTCTCTGTGACTCAGACTTTGCCCTGTATACCTCTCTTCTAGCCCTACGCTTGGCAGCCAAATATTCCTCTTTGCTACCACCCTTCTTCCATTCCCGGAAAAACCTTCTTTTCTCCTTAATTGCAGCTTCTACACCCTCATCCCACCACCAAGTTACTTTATGTCTTGGTGGTCCTCTTGTCCAGCCGCATGTTACATCAGTAACTCTCAAGAAATTGTTATTAACGCCTCTGTCTACAGCTCCCTGTTCAGCCACCACTCTCCTCAACTCGCTATAGAAGGCATCCCTTACTACTTGGTTTTTCAGCTTCCATATTTTCCTCCTAGGTACATAAGTCCTCTTTTTCATCACTTGTTCTTTAAGCACCATATCACAAATCAACAGTTTGTGCTGCTGCACAAACTCATCGTAGCCAAGAGATGTCCACTTTGATTAGTTGTCATATCAGACAACCAGGTTCATTACATCCTGCAGTCAGCTCTGAAAGAAGGCTTCTTTGCCAGATTCGAGTAGAGCGACTAAGGTTATAGACAACTGGCCAGCCGTACACTGCCATAGGCTATGAAATGTTTAGCAAGAATCCTGTCCTGAGCACGAGCAAAAGTATGTAGGCACTTCTCTGTCAGCTGTAGGAATGGAAGGTGTTGTTTGAAATATTTTATGTTGTAAGGACTGCATTCTTTCATAGTCCACCATTCTCCTTTAGGCAGATTGTAAAGGAACTGAAGGCTGTTAGTATAACATGACAACATCAATATCTGATCATTACCATATGAAGGTCTGTTCCAAGCATCAGTAAAATGTGCAAGAGAAGAAATGTTACTCTCTTATCATTTGGGGAAGTGATAAATATGACATACAAGTTAGTGCTGGCAGAGTATTTTTGTCATACATTTGCACATGCGTGTACATCACAAACAGATGCAATAAGTCCTGGTTATATGCCACAGATGCTAGCAAATACAGGGTGGTTCAAATGTAACATGTCTGATCCCATGTGTTTTGTACTTGCCTTTTGAACCATACCTTACCCAATCCTTAGGTGGGGAGAAGAGGTTAGGATGATGATGATTGCAATGATGATTTTAATAATAATGAATGATGATTATTATATTGATTTTGGTTATTATATTGATGATTGATGTGGTGAAGGCTCAGTCAGCATTACCATCTCTACCCTGAATCATTTTCTGTTTCCCATAACTCTTTCTTACTTTATAGTGATTGCTTGTTTGCATCCATTGTTTGAATTTATTTTTATAAAGTAATTAAATATCTCCTCTTGCATTTGCTTCAGTAATTGCTTAAGTTCACTAATTTTAATATGCAGAAGTTTTTACCCTCCTCTGACTTTTATCTATCTATTGCCAGACATTTCAATCCCATAAAGGGGGGCCACAAACAAACTCCATGTTGCACCGTCATCTGCCATTTGACTGCCCTCTCTCCAACTCACACCCCCTTCCCTCACATCTCTCCGCTCCATTCTTCCATCTCAGCCATGGTCTCCCCTTCACCTCATGCACATACACTTTTCTAGTCAGTCTCTCATTCTCCATCCTCTCTGCATGGCCAAACTATCTCAAGGTATTTCTCACAATGTTTCTTTCCTTCCTCATGTGTCTGTCTGTCCATAAAACTCCACATTCCTTACTTCAGTTCCACTTCTTTTACTCCTGACTTGTGTCCTTCCAACAGGATCCAGGCCTCACTTCCATGCTCACTTCCCGACTCCTTATCATGGCTTTCAGTGATCCAGCAACCTTTCTGCCCTCCTGTACCCATTCAAGCACTTCCATCCATCTGTACTCAACACACTAAAGTACTTGGATGTACTCTCATTATCTTTTTCCTCACCATCGAGTCTCACTGTATATGCTGTGACTTCATTTCCCTCAGAGATCATAACTTTACTCATATATACATTCTCTCTTAGATTCCGTTTCCTATGTATGTCCCCAAACTCATTTACCAAGCCTTGCAGTTCACATTCATCCTCACAGTATAGTACCATCAGCAAGCAACAGTTCAGGAAGTTTCCACACCTTACCCTGTCTCATTAGACACTCCAGTATATTCACATCCCTGCCTATTATCTGTCTTATAGCTCCATCCATATACAAACTGAACTACCACAGAGACATGACATGCAGAAGCATGACACAAGGAGACATGACACACACAGACATGACAGACAGAGACATGACACACACAAGCACGGCACATTATATGACACAGAGGCATGACATAAACATGACACAAGGAGACATGAGATTTTTGTCTTAATGTAGATTCATTTCCCATACCACACTGGCAGAATAAGATAGCACTGTGGCCCAACATCCATTTCATAGCACTTCTTCATGACTAGCACCATATTAGTCTTGTTTCATCGTGCATTTACAAAGGAAAGATGATAAAATTTAATCCCCAGTTAAACAGAGCATAATTGAATAAAGTCGTAAAAATACATGCATCTCCCTCATCAGTAGACTGAGCCGATAACACACCAGATATATATGGGCAGCCCTGTATTATCGTTTAGTAAATTGTGGGCTTTTGTTGCTGTGGTCCTGTATTCCTCTGTAGTAGTGCTGTAACAAAACCACTTCTCTGAACCAATATAGCGTCAGTTTCAGCATTTTTGCCAATACAGTATTTGCTCCCTGACTAAGTAAAACAGTGTTAGTTGTTTATAGCTTATCTGTGTGTGCTGATCATCTAGCTTCTTGAATGGGATGTGGCTTAATGAGCTGAGAAATTTTGCTAAGGATATATGCATGTCATTTTCCAAAGTAGACTGCTGAAAATTGTACACACATGTCTGAAAAAGATTATTAGAGGATAATCTGTGTTGTAAGGATAATTTATAGCTTAACTGTGATCCAAAAGCACATATTGCCTCTTTTCTTTCATTAAATTCCAATATTTAGTTTCTCTAGAATTGACTCTTGAGTCTTAGTAGTTAAAATGGGCCTGGGACCACCACGACAGCAGGTATTATCAGCCCAAAAGATCGTAAATAAATGTGGCAAATAAAAGGACCGCAAAAAGCCATAGTACCTTTTTACCAGACAGTAGAAACAGGTGTTTTGCATATATTATCCTTCCTGAAGTATTGATGTTGGTTGTTTTATTTGTATGCCTATTCTTTTGTATTGATGTGTTATTTTTGCATTATTATTATTATTGCCATGTCATAGTGATGCACTGCACAGTCTGCCACAGGATAAAACAAGCTGAAAAAATGTGTACTCTAGTCCTTGTTTGTAAGATTTTAATTGGCAACAGTTCAGCTGTGAAAATGTTTTCCTCAGTCTGTATTTCCCCCTGCCAATGACCTCCATTCTTTTAAACACAGTGTGTGCAGGAATTTCGGAATTAACAGATTTTGACATTGGCTCTCTTTTGTGTATTATTTCTTGCAGCCTTCAGTTTCTCTGCATTAAAAAGAAAAATGTGTTACCCTAAATAGCACTGAGAATTTAAAACTAACAAGCATCTATAGTTAACGTTCATTTGTCCAGTAACAACAGTCATTCTGAGTTGATTCCCTTCATTAAACATCCCCAGTTGATTCCCTTCATATATATCAGAAATTAATGAGTTGAGATTTTTCCTTCCATATGCTGTATACGAACATTTGTCATTAATACGGTTTATGTTTGTTGTTAATATTTTTTCCCTGTGGCTGACTGTACGTTTATTTGTATAGTGATGTGGGTATGTTTTTTGGTGGCTTTTTACTTGATTTATTTTATAGTCAGTTTGCTTTCACCTGACAGAGATTCATAACCTCTTAGCATGGATTATGGCCAACTGTAGTCAGACTGGAGAGTTAATTTGACTAGCAACCAAGGAGTCTTTTTCCCTACCTCATCACTAATGCTTATTGAATTCTATACACCAGTGATTTAGTACTGAAGTTATAAAAGTTGCCTCGTTTGTTAGACAAAAATAAACTGACTATAGTTATGTATGTGTTGAATTGTAATATGTTATCATTATATCTATATTCTTATTTGTAATAGTGAGAGAAAATGTTTCTATGTAATGTCATCTTCAACTGTTAAAAATTTTATAACTATATGGGAAGATCCTAAGGTGTTCCAATGGACTCAGCTATTTTGATATACTGTTTCAAATGAGATAGTCATTTGCCATATTTTCCTAAGCAAGTGCAAGAACTAATTTGCCTGTCAAGTCCCTATCGTCCATTAACCCATGGCATCTCAGAAATCAGCAATATTATGTTTTGAGCAGATTGTTTTGTGCGGTATGTAATATTAAGCAGACTATGTTGTATAAACTTGTAAGCTGTCTAACATCACAGCTAAATTGTTTATATATTTTAAGATTTGCTCTCATTATGCTTATTCTTGGGCTATGCTGTTGATATTTCTCCTACTTTGTTGCTTTTTCTTAGTCTGTAGATCTTTGGGTGTTTGTGATGCTGGGATCAGGTTGTGGTGGTTTATGATTCTTGTAAAGAGAGAGAGATTGAAATACTGTATGTAAATGACAGTGATTTAATGTAGGTGTTGGAGTGAGCAAGGATGTGTGATGTCCCTGTGGTTGTGTGTGTGTGTGTGCTGAAGATTTGAGATTTGAATGGTGAGTGTATGAGCCATTTCATTGGGTTTGCAGTTGGCTAGTTTCACTCTCTATTGGGCTTCCTCTTTACTTTATGGGCCCTATACATTTCTTCCATATGTAAAGAAAAAGATAAATAGGGGATGACTGCTTGAAAAAGAAAAAAAAAAATGGTTATGATGATTGAAAAATAATTGGTTACGAAGATGGTGATGACGATTAGTCCACTTCACTAGGCATGATACTGATAATTCTCCCACTTTAAAGCTTGTTCATTCTTTGTTCCTTGTTCACTGGATATAAAATTGAAAGAGAGAGAGAAAGAGAAATTGGGAGAGAAACCTTGCCCTATACTCAGTTTTTTTTATTGAGGTGAAGATGCACTTGACAGATTGATGATGATTGGCTGAATGCAACAGTACTTCATAATCTCTTTATTATTAATTGACAACATATATCCAATGGAGAAATTTGGGTTAGTAAATCTTATTCGGACATGTTGCATTCAGCCAATCATCATTAACTTATCAAGTGCATCTTCGCCTCAATAAAAAAAAACTGAGTGTAGTGCTAACAGTCTATTACAGGCCTGTGACCCTCCCATCGCCTGTATTGAGAGTGTTTCCCCCCACCTTCCCTTACCATAAAAATTAATTCTTATATCTTAATCCTTTGTCAGTACATCTATCTGTCTATCAGTATATTGCCAGACACCTTAATCCTGTAAGGGGTGGCCACAAACAAATCACCTCCATGTTGCCCTGTCCCCCGTCATTCCTCTGCCCTTCTCCCATCTCACACACCCCTCTCTTATATACTGTACCTCTCCACTCCATCCCTTTATCTCATCCTTGGCCTCCACCTCACTCACATACACTATCCTCATCAGTCTCTCACTCTCCATCCTCTCCACATGGCCAAACCCCCTCAGTGTGTTTCTCCTGATGCTTCCTGTCACATCCACATGCACACCACAACACTCCTTCACTTCCTCGTTTGTCAGTATTTATCAATACGTGATAAACCTATTAGGTCAAGATTATACAGTTTTGCAGAATATTTGCTATGTATTAGTAAATCTTGGCTTATAATCCTATGTGACTGACTACAGAAATCCTGGCAGCCCCAAAGATACTGTATATGTTGAAGGATTGTCTGTTGTGGTAGTGTTTGGAGTGTTATTATGTGGGAGGAGTCCTTACACTGTGGTACATGTGGTGAATGTATTGTGATAGTGTTGTGTGGTGAGTTTGTTGTGGTGTGGGAGGAGGCATTACACTGGTAAATGTGAATGTGTTGTGGTGTGGGAGGAGGCATTACACTGTGGGCATAGTGTATTGTCTGTGAGTTGTATATTGTGTTGGCACTGAAGTAAAGAAAGATGATGATTGTGTTGAAGTCTGGTTATACTCAATTCCCTCTAACTTGGCTCAAATTTTCATGTTTTTGTGGCTTTTTATAACATTTCCCACTGGCAGAAACAAAATATTACGGACCTACATTTTTGCCGTAGCTTTTCATTGTGACAGGCATCATATTTTAATGCTTGTTTACTATATTCGTACAACTCAGCATTCATGAGAGAGCATAAGCCATTTTGAAACCAAGTTAAAGAGAGGGAGAGTGTATACAGTAGGTGTAATGGTTTCTCTGGGTATGGCTGTGTCAATGGTGGGTGTCTCTTGATGGTTTTTGAAGGCTTCTGTTGTGTGGCTGTAGTGGCCATGTATATATAGGTAGTAGCTATGTACCATCTGAAGTAGTAAAAAAAAATAAAATAAAAAAGTGGATGACAGCCACAGCCACTGGTGGGCTGCACTTAGGCTACCGATATTGCAGATGGTCAGAGCCAGTGACCTGTACTATGAAGTTCCATACGCTTTTCATAGCCCAGTTCCGTTGGAATGGGGGCGGCTTTAACCCCTTAAACGCGGATCGTCTCGTTTGTGACGCTCGGCAAAAAGGACATAACGGCGGATCGTCGCATTTGCGATTCTAGTAAATTTTGAATAATCGCGGGCAAGCAGTCTCCAGCTGGTATTGTCTATCAGTACCACCACCCTTTAGCTACAATTAGCATACTTTACCTTTGTACTACTGACCTCAGTTGTTGCCAAGTATCGCGTTTTCCCCGTCCCCTCCCCCTGAGCTCTGAGCACTCAGAACTGTAAATCTGCGCTCTCCTCTCACAAGCAGTTTATGCTAATAGGAAACGCTTGTTTCCCTAGTTGTAACACTAGCTTTTTTTCTCACGGTTTGCCCCTGTTTAGCGTCAGTTTACTGCAGGCTTTCAAAGTGACATTATGGCGAGTTCTAGCTCTTCCCAGTCAGTGCAAGCGGCCGACAGGAACGAGAATAAAGTGGCGGGCGTAAGGCAGAATAAAAAGCGCGCCGTGGTGATCTTTTGGGAAGTAATATGATTGAAAATAATGTAGTATACATGTTTTTAGCTGTGAAAATGGAAATGTTTGTTGAGTGACGGGAAGACCGCTGCCACGGTGCATGTCGGCCGTACGCTCCGTTGATTTTAGCCTTATTTTCAGTGCTTATTGTACAAATACGGATTCCAAACTACCTTTACGTTGTAGTATAAAGTTTACTGTGACAGAATGAGGCTGTGGTAGAGGGGAAACCGGGTTGCTGGAGGTGTGAAAGTGAAGATTTGGTTACCCAACTTTGCAAGTCTCCACAAGTCCTTGGGTAGTCCACGAAGGCTCAACACCTGTCTCTGGAGAAAGCTGAATGTAAGTACTATGTGCTATACCAAGTATAATGTTCTAGGGTTAATCTCTGATTTTTGGCTAATATTTTCCTACAGGTACTCAGACCGCGATACAACCCCGTCACTTGGGGGAGGGGGGTCGACTGTTCACGACCGCGTTTAAGGGGTTAAGGGGATAGGAAAAAATACGTATCCTTGTGAAATTTTTAGTGTTGGGTATAGGATGAGAACATGTTTTGAAGCACTCTGTGAAGTGTAGGTTTTGAATGTGTTCTTTCCATAGCATTTCTTCATAACCTGCATCACATTTTAGTGCTCATATACTATACTTTTACAACTCAGCATCCATGAGAGAGCACAGGGCATTTTCAGACCAAGTCAGAGTAAAGAGAGGGAGAGAGAGAATAGGTGTATTCATGTTTCTCTGAGTAGGGTTGTTTCTGAAGGTTGGGTGTCTGGTGATGGTTTCTGAAGATTCCTCTTTGGCTGGAGATTTTTGGATGGCTGTGGCGGCCATGTGTGTATGGGTAGTAGCTATGTACAGTCTGAAATAATAAAAATAAATTTTATGTTAAAAAAAGAAGGTTGACGTCCACAGCCATCGACAGACTGCAGGTAGTGCTGGTGGTCGGAGCTGATGACCTGTACAGTGAAATTCCATATACTTTTCACACCACAGTTCCTTTGGAATGGGGGTCATTTTAGAGGTGAGAAAAAAAATGTATCAAATATATCATTGTGAAATTGGTGTTGGGTGTAGGATGAAAGCAGGTGTTTTTGAAACACTTTGAACTGGTGTAATTGCTGGGTAGTGACTATACACAGTAACTAAAACAAGTATCTGTACAGGAGGAGGTCAGTGTTCCCCAAAATCAGAATTAATGAGTGATATCTCAGGAGGGTTGATAGGCATGATCTCACCCATCTCGTTTTAGTGTTACCATATAAGAACAGTATTATATTTAATTACTGTCTCTTAGTTTAGGGAGACAGTTCTTACCACATCTAATATTTGGCCTGTGTAGTCCATCTATCTGTAGCCAGACACCATGATCCCAAAAGGGGTGGTCGTTTGTGTTCCAGTTGGTTATTTTACAGGGAGGTGTAATAACCCTCTGCCAAGAACTTGCTGACATGCAGGGAACACATATGGGTTGGTTATATGGTTACCACCCGGCATTGTAAATGGTTTCCTGGCCTACAAGAAACCATTAGGTTTGTCATTCAATGTAAAGCCTCCTGAAAAGGAAAGGGTAATAAAAAGTGACTTTGGATTTATATAGCCCTGGATTGAATGCATACCAGTTGCCTTGACACTGAATGCCACTGAATCATACGACCAAGTTAGTTATTCAGGAACCTGATTCACAAAACATGCCTTCAGGTTATGAGCTCTGGCAGGGCTAGTTTGTGGTAATATCACATTTTACAGTATATACACGTATTTAGGATGTTATATCAATACAAGAAGAAATTGTCACACACACACACACAACCTATACTGTTTAGAGACAGTGGGTGCTATTTACTGCAAGATATAAGCCACTACCGATATGGAACATCATGCTTTCATAAGTTTGTTATCGTAAAATATATTCTTGTGAATAATATCATAAAGCTGTTTACAATATTACAAGCTTGGTGCCCCAGAAATTATCACCGTAAATCTCCAGCTATAAACACAGTGTGTCCAGTCAACTCATTTTTTTTTTTTTTTTTTTTTTTTTTTTTTTAAGGAACAGTCATGTGGGTTTCTGTTCCTTCTTTGTATTAAAAAAAAAAAAAATCTTATGCTGTATGCACAGATACTTGTTTTAGCTACTCTGCAGTATGAAAAATAATATGCTTTCCACAACACTGTGCCCTTAGGATAGAGGTAGTTTAGGTAGGAGGGATAATTGTGTGAGGTGTTATGTTAGGTAGAGGAAGAAGAGGGAAGTGTAGTGCTGGGTAGAGGAGGAAGAGGGAAGTGTAGGATTGGGTAGAGGAGGAAGAGGGAGGTGTGTTTTGTAGAGGAAGAAGATGAAAATATAGTGTTAGTTAGAGGAGGAAGAGGGATGTTGTTGAGGCAGTGCATGTAGTGTTGAAAGTTTTTAATGGCTATAGTGGCTAGGTGGTGAGTATGTACAGGATAAATTATTAACAGAAAAAATGAAAAAGGAGAGAAAATAAAGCCAAAATGGTTGCACGTTTTATTTGAATGGAGGTCACTTTTCAATTAATTTGGTGCAGTGATCACGTTCTAGTACAACTTCATTGGTGGTTTGAATGGCCATAAAGCTTTTATTTTCTTCTGACAGAGTGGGGCCAGACTGGAGGGTCAGTTTAACTAGTAATCAAGGAGACTCATTCCTGTCTCATTACTTAATTTCACTATGTTTCATGAGATTGGTCCAGTTCTGTCTGATGAAAATAACTTATTATGAAGAGGTACATAGTGAGGTTTAGGGGAGGAAGCAGCCAGATAAATCTGTGTGGAGGTCTTGTTGAGGTGTGGTGGTTGTTTACGTGTTCGTGTTTTTTTGGGATTGAGAGTCCCTTGGTTCTCCTGTGTCTGTGTGTTTAGCCACAAGGGAATTTTAGCACTGAGAACACCAGCTGGTATTGTATTGGTGTTGATGTTGAATGGGAAAGTCATGGAGTTGATAATTACAAAGCTCTTACGGAGAGAGAAGTGTGTGAGGTAGTCAGGATTCCTGGGGTTTGAATGGTCAGTGAGTGAGAATTTGGCCCTTTTTATTGGACATGGCCTGGTTATATCAGTGCCACCACATGAAGGTGTCAGCGTAGCACCACGTCTTTATAACAGCTGGGTGCAGGAGGTGAGAATTTGGGGTAGGGTTGCGAGAGGCAGACTGAAAAGGAATGAGGTTATAATGTGTGAACTCAGGGATAAGGAACCGAATAGGGAGGCTGCCGGAGATCAAGCAGCCATTAGGTGACCAAGGCCATCGCAAGCATGTTAGAGCCTTTACAAATGATGTATGAACAATACAAAAATACTGAACTACACTACTACTACAGGCCCACCGTGCACTCTTAATTTCAAGGTTATGTAAGAAGCTCAATATATATATATATATATATATGCATAGGATCGAATTATATTAAAATGCATCATCTGAGATGTAAGGGCACATTTTCCACACTATTACACTCTAAATGTGTAAATTGTGATTTTTGTTTGTGTATGATGCCAGCAACAAGTAATTCCTCATTTTATAATTAATGTATATTCTCATAAATTGCTGATAGTGAACATTGCGTGAAGTTAGGGTTAGGGCCCAGCAAGAGGGACTTTTTCTCAAGCAGGATCATATGCAAGACAGCAACAAAGTATCAAGATAGGTATTTGTGTTAAATTTTAATATTTTTAGATGAATTAATCTTGACCTTTCACAGCACACTTTTGAGATTAATTAAGAAGCATATTATGTGAAAAGTGTTTGTATTTTTGACTGACAGATTGAGAGAGAAATTGTGCCTAGTGAAAGTATCTTAAATGGGGAATTACTGATAGGGGTTTGTCAGTAAGTAATTATCATCATTTGACTAACAAGCAGTTTCTGAAGCTTAAACTAATGATACCCCTTGTTGGCATTATAGCCAACTGCAAATGTAAACAGATTTGAGTTTTTACTCTGTGTGTTGTAGTATTTCTTATAGTTTAGTACTGTATTAGGCTCCCTCCCTCCATGTGCTTCCTCTTCTCATCCTCCTCGTTCTTCTTTTCCTTCCTTTTCCTCTCCTCTTCCTCCTCACCTTACCACCCATCCAAGCAGTCAGCCACCACCACCCTGCAACCCACCCTACAACCCTCCCTTGCTATACCTTGCCAGGGGTCCCATGCTGTTCCTGCCATCACTTACCTGCCGTGCACCCTTGCAGTACACAGCCATGCCCTCCCCTGCACCCTTGCAATACAGCCATATCCTCCCTTACACCCTTGCAATACACAGCCATGCCCTCCCCTGCACCCTTGGAATAGATATATTTTTCTCTACACCCTTGCAGTACACAGCTATGCTCTCCCCTTCACCCTTTGCAATACAGCCATAGTCTCCTCTACACCCTTGTAATACACAGCCATGCTGTCCCCTACCCCATTGCAACACAGCCATATTTTCCCCTACACCCCTGCAATACACAGCTATGCCCTCCCTTGCACCCTTCCTATGCCCTGGTATGTCTCCTCTCCCCTTCTGTTCCTGCCATCCCTCTCCTGTCCTGTCCCATCATCCCTGCCCTGTCCTTCCTGCCATCCCTTACATGCCCTGCACCCATACTATGCCCTGCTGTCCCTGTCTTGCCAACTCTGTCATGCCATCTCTTACTTCCCCTGAACCCTTGCTGTACCCAGTCATACACTCCCTTGTCCTGCTATTCGTGCCTTGTACTGTCCTGCCTTGCCATCTCTGCTATGTTCGGTTATTCTTGCCTTGTGACCTGTCCTGCTATTCTTGCCCTGCCATCCCCCTGAGATACCTTTGTCTGCAATGGTGTCCTTCTGCCTTGCTCTCATGTGCTGCTCTCTTCTTCCCTTTTTTGCCTTACCCATTATGGAATTTGTTCTTTTTATATATATTTCACTTATTGTATTTCTATTTCTTTGCATCAATAGTTGTGAATATGTTTATACTCAGCTATTGCATGTTCATAAGTACTATTTCATGTCCTCTGAAGCCGATATTTTACCAATGTCATGTTTTTTACTTTAGTATTTTTCTAAGTTGATAAAGTTTCAATTCATATTTTCCATGCTCTGAGGTATCTTCTCAAAGTCAAAAAAAATTTCATTCCATAATTTTTTCCATCAGTCAGCTTCTCTTTATATACTCTATTGTATATAGTACAAAGTGATCTCTCCTTCATAACGTGTACAAAATGTGGACTTTGAAAAAATATCAAAGTGAATAATACCAAAACATATATGAATAGTACGAGGTAATGTCTTCTTCGTACTATTCATATATGTCTTGGTATTATTCTTTTTGATATTTTTTCAAAGTCCACATTTTAATATATATGTAAAAATGTTAAAAAAAAAAAAAAAAAGGTATATAGTAAAGTCATTGTAATAATAAATTGGTTTTATTTCCACCAGATATACACGAGTGGTGGAGGTCAAAAAATAAACTATCTCGATAAATGGGCCAGAGAAATACGGACTGGTAACCCCAAAGTGTAAGGGTTGCCAGTCCATATTTTCGTGGCCCATTTATCGAGATAGGTTCGGCGCCCTTCCCTAAGATGCTTCCAAAAGTGTGCCCTGCTCATCTCTTTGTTATACACCATGTCTTGTATTGCTCTGCCAAGCAGAGCTATACAAGTAAACATGGCAATTAACAAAGGATGAGAAGGGCTTTGTTAACATGCATTACTAAACACTGCTACCATGCAGCATGTGTTTGCATTAATGCATGTTAATCAACACAATAGTTTCGTATAAAAAAATCATGCAAAACGGCATAGCAAAGGACTGAGTAGGGACAACCTCTTCAGTACATGAACGTTTTATGCTTGCTAACAACATGATTTTACTCTGCTTTAGGTGGTGACACACTGGAGGGGGGGTAAGGCAGGGCATGACAAAAGGGTGACTACATACTGTTGGGTTGGGTATGGGAAGGCATGGCCGAGTATAGCAAGGGGGTAACATACTGAAGGGGGATAGGACACGGCAAGAATAGCAGGTATTGGAGTGCATGTCTGGGTATAGCAAGGGGGTGACCCTACTGGAGGGGTGAAGCAGGTATGGGGGGGCACAACGGAGTACAGCAAGGATGCAGGGAAGGCCAGAGCCAGGAGAGAAGGGCAGGGATGGTGCAAGAATTCCTTCCTAAGCTGAATAAAATAGTGTTGCAGCAGCAACAATAAACCTTAATGAAATGTGGGATGTAGCAACAATAAACTGGGAAGACATCACACTACTGAAGGGGTTCAAAGGTACTAACATGCACTGGTTGTGATGCATGTTAAATATCCATCAACAAAATCACATTGCACTTAACCTAACAATTTTATACTCTTCACTGTAACTTGGCCCAATTCTTCATTCTTTTCCAGTTGTAACAACTTGGGGCACAGAAAGACGATGCTGACAAAATCCTTTTCACAGTGTTTGTAACTAGCATGTTTTAAGACTATTACAACTCATAATCAGGCTGGAAAGGTTAAAATTTAAGGCCAAGTTAAGTGTTCCTAGTATATTCTTAGCAAACAAATCTTTAAAAATATGTAACTCAAGCCTATATCACTACAACCAAAAATGTGAAGGTGCGGACAAGCTACCTATCCCTACCTATAGCCAGATTCAGAAATCCTGTAGGGGTACAATTTGCCACCCTGTCCCTTGCCATTTTGCTGCCCTCCCTCCAATTTACACCTCCCTTTCTCATATACCTACCCACTACATCCCTCCATCTCATCCTCTTCCACCCCCCCACCCCCCACCTCGATCACAAACTCTCAGTCTCCTACTCTCCATTCCCTCACATTACACCCCCCTCAAAATATTTATCTCCACTCCATCCCTCAGTCTCCCCCTGCCTCTTCCCTCACCACTTCACACACACACTTCTAGTTAGTCTCCATCCCCCCAAACTTACGGCATCCTTTCTCCTATACCTCTACTACATCCCTCTATCTCATCCCCAGTCTCCCCCTGCATCTCATTCACACACACACTTTCCTTGTTAATTCTCTCTCTCCATCATCTCCACTCCAGTAACTCCACATCCTTGGTCTCCCATTTCTAATTTTTGAAGAGAAAGACAACAGAATGACCTATTTCTGACTACAGCAAGATGTGGAATGCAGGCATAACGTATCTACCAAAAACAGATCTTCCTATTAAAAAAAAAAAAAAAAAAAAATTACTCCAGTGATATAACAAGGCCACAAGTTATATATTTTACAAGTTGCATTTCTTGCCTTTAAGACTGTTCCCTCAAAAAAAAAAAAAAAAAAAAAAAAAAGTTACCTTTTGCTCTCATGAACAGCCTCCTACAATTAACACCATTTATTAATTTCTTGATCATATAATAAACAGATATGTATCTTAACCAAGATGGGCTGAAGTTTAAATTTATTGCTCATGGTCTGGTGCAAGTTGGCAACTAACAAAGTCTATATATAATCAGTATGCAGTTCCTGACCTACCCAACCATTTCATACCCAGGCAACTGGTTTTTGATTAAGTCAAACATGACAGATGAACACTACAGCAGATAATTTTTAGGCAACGATGCTCCCACAACGATTTAAATTAAAAATATGCAAGGAACAAGGAACCAAATGCTAGAAAGCCTGAAAG
Organism: Coenobita brevimanus; assembly: GCF_032717465.1. NCBI lineage: Eukaryota > Metazoa > Arthropoda > Malacostraca > Decapoda > Coenobitidae > Coenobita > Coenobita brevimanus. The sequence continues at coordinate 36,363,592 of NC_137013.1, forward strand.
ATTGTTCCCTCCAACAAAAAAGTTAAGAGCCAAATTCAAAAGATGTTAATTCTGAGATGCCTGGACATGGCATTTAAAAGACTGCAGGGTCATAGGCAGTGAAGAGGAAGGTAGTGCCACAGTTGACCAGTTGCATACATGAATGAACGGGAGTAATGGTTAACTCCTGCATTTTAGTCGGACAGAGAAGGGACGAATTTGTTGCTACGCAGGTGCTACGCACCCGCCAGAATTGTGAGGGATGCAAGCAGACTTTTCCGAGGAGCAGAGACCATTGATGCAGCAACAGAAATGAGATCAACATGCAACAGCTGTAGTCAGATGGAATAAAAACTGGCACGCTGCATCACTGTGCCAATAAAGCAAAACATCGATAAGTTTCAAATATTTTTTGGCCTGCACCAGGAGCATGGAACTTTTTATAGCTGCAGTTCTTTGGTTACATGTTTAGTATTTTGATTAAGAGTTTTAACAATACTTCATTCATTGGCAAAACAACGGACGTTAGATTTTAAAATGCACAATTTTACTATCTCCAAAATATCGAAAAATCTACGACTGTCTTGTCAAAATCAGGTCTTAAAGGCAAAAAAAATGTTGGCCTACTCCACTAGATAGAATATTAAACGTTTATATTAGAGAATAATTTATTGGAATAAAGCAAATACTTTATGGTCAGCACATATGAATATATAATTAATGGATGTGGGATCATGAGGGCCGCAATATATTAAAATCTACACGAGTTAAGAACTTGAATATCAAAAGGTCTGACTGACTGACTGGCCAAGAGATGCTCCCACATCCACAAATACAGTGCATATACAGATGTCCTTGTTTAGCCACAGGTATGGCCTAAACTAGCAGTATTCCCTCCATACAACTGGTAATGAAATTTTTGTTCCCTGACTAAACTTTATAGGAACATTTTTCAACTGACAGAATTGGAGAAAAAAAAAAGTGGGGAAGGGGAGAGGGGTTGCATTGTTTGATCCTTGGAATAAAGAAAATACTTTATGGTCAGCACATATAAATATATAATTAATGGATGTGGGATCATGAGGGCCGCAATATATTAAAATCTACACGAGTGAAGAACTTGAAAATCAAAAGGTCTGACTGACTGACTGGCCAAGAGATGCTCCCACATCCACAAATACAGTGCATATACAGATGTCCTTGTTTTGCTACATGTATAGCCGAAACTAGCAGCATTCCCTCCATACAACTGGTAATGAAAATTTTGTACCCTGCCTAAACTTTATAGGAACATTTTTCAATTGACAGAATTGGAGAAAAAAAAAATGGGGAGAGGGAGAGGGGTTGCATTGTTTGATCCTTGGTTAAGAGGTATGAATTAATCTGCTTGGTTACTTTGTGTACTTTTGTATCACTCACAAAGGCTCTAACATGTTTGCACGAGTTGGCCTTGGTCACCAAATGGCAATTCTCTACGCTATTCAATCTCTGACAGTCTCCCTATTCAGTCCCTTATCCCTGAGGTCTCATTCTTGACTTTATTCCAGGTCTTTACTTGGTGTGCCTCTCAACTCTACCCTCAACAGCCATACCTCTCACCCTCCACGTCCAACATCACCCTCCATCTTCTCCACATGTCCACACCATCTCGATTCTCATCATTACACCAATACCGGGTATATTAACTCCCATCCCTCCTCTCAACTTTTCAATTGCCTGTCGTTCAAGGATGCACTATAAACAAATCTAATAATTATTTCTGTATGTTTGACCATACGAATATCCTCTTCCCTCACTACCCAGGTCTCACCACAATACAACATTACACTCCTAATACATGCTGCATACAAAAATCCCTGAGCACTTAGTGCTGAGGGAAAACCTCTCAATGTCAGGAGAGGCAACAGCTCCTTGAACTTCCTCCATCCAATTCTTACCCTTGCCACAGAGACAGAGCCAGCCCCCAGGCCCCACCTCCAGCACGCACGCACGCACGCACGCGCACACACACACACACACACACACACACACACACACACACACACACACACACACACACACACACACACACACTCTCTCTCTCTCTCTGGAGACTCACCAGCAAAATCAATCCTTGCATGCCTGTATCTCCATATGCTCTCCCCCACACACTGCACAGTGCACACACCAAAGCAGCATTTTTCAGTCTATCTCTAATACCACCACATCTCTTAAGCACCCACCTATCAAACACTGAACAAGATGCAATTACTTCCCACACCCTTCTGACAAACCACATATAGCCACACTCCCTCTGCTTTGACAGTACTGCCACCAGTCCTAGATATCATCATATCAATCCTCCTATCTGACTACCTGCTGCCATCAACCGAGACAAATGGGAATAGGGATCTGTCAGATTTGAAAACATGCTTTAACAATTAAATTTAACAGGCAATGGAGAAGGTTACTGGCCTTCATGAGGTGGCACAGTCGCCTTGGTTATGATTACTATTCATATCAATGTGGTACAGCAGCAGACTTTACAGGTACAGGAGACTAGCTTTCATGAGTCTCCTTGGTTACTAGTCCCTCAGGTGGTAGGTGACTGATCATCTCACTTGATATACAATGCAACCTCTAAAATTCAAAGTGCTTGTGTCCAAACAATTTGAACGTTTGAAAATTTTCAACTACAGTACCTATAAAGCATTTCTGTTGCTATCTTTGTCTTAATTCTCAGAGTTTAGACATGCTTTTGACACAGGCACTGTAATATGGGCTAACTACTGTATATAGCTGACTTCAGGCATCCTATTTTCCAACGTTTTTGTAACACTACCATTTATCTCATTTCTGTTAACTTAAGGCAATAATTATCAGCACAATACGCGCTACAAACCATGGAGTATTTCTCTTGAACATTTCTCTTTCCTTACCTTGTGTATGCCCCCTTCTAAAACACTTTACAGTTATATTCATAATTAACATCCACCAGTAAGTTGTAGGGGACAGTAATTTTGCATTCATTGATGTGACAGTAATTTTGCATTCATTGATGTAACATCTTTCAGCAACCATCATCACTTGATTTAGTGCTCATTTGATTTAGTGCTGCTTATTTCTCTCTTCACCTTTACCGTTCTTTTTCTGTCTGCCTTTACCTCTTCCTGTTTCTCCCATCTTTCGTATCACTTTTTATTACTCTTTCCATCCTTTTCAGGGGGCTTTACAGTGAGTGATATGCCTAACAGATTCCTGTAAGCCAGGAAACTACAATATGGTAACCATATAACCAACCCATAAGTGTTCCCTAAGTGTCACCAAGTGGGTTGGCAGAGGGGGCAGAGGGTTAGTGCCCCTCCCTGTAAAACAAAGTCAAACGTCCACCCTTTACAGGATTATGGCACCTGCCTATAGACAGGTATAGCCACCACCTTCCATTGCGCAGCGAATGTCAACCAAATGTTTATATTAGTCTGACCAATGTGGTGTGATGCTACACTTTTCTTCATGTATTGTGCACTGTTCACTCACAATGCTTTGTTTACGATGTATTTTATGATAATGTACACTTTTCCAGGTCTGCATTATTTTGATCTTGCAGAAACATTGGAATCTCAGTGATACAATACATGTGTGTACATTGTGTGTGTGTGAAACGAGTGGAAAAAGATAATGGAGCTTTATATCTACTCAAATATAGATTGCACAATGGTTTACAGATGCAAATAATCTAAGAGAATTATATTAGGAGACTGCTGCCTACCAACAATCATGCTTATGTCAAGTGAGTAAAATTAGTTGACGTCTGACAAGTGGTGTTCCATAGTGTTGTGTGGTTAAGGAATATTTACCATAATTTCACACAACAAAACCTAAAAACCTTATCACCCTGCTCTGTAATGTCATACTGTTATGTTTACCACCACCACTATCTTTGAGAACACCTGCAAAGAGTTATTTACTCTAGTTTCTGTTGGTACAGCAGTATGAACTTTCAATTTTTTGTCATACATGGTCGTTTCCATCACAATCATCTTTAACGAAAAGTAATAATGGCTATCTGACCTGCTCCAAGTCTCCAAAGCTTATTAATGCTATATGGAAAAGTTAAGAATGAAACCTAAGGCAGAAAGTGACAACGATCCTTTCCAGGGATATGGTTGTTAGCAATGCCAATTTAACTGCTACACACACTTACTGCACATAATTCCACTTGCCCAAAGTGAGTTTTTAGCAACATTCTGCAAGATTCTTGGAACTTTAGCTTCCACAGCTATTTAAGCACATGTTTTAATGCATTTTGACTAACACCTTTCGAGGCAAGTTTGTAACCAACTGGCAATCAGCAGAAGCTAGTACCATGGCAAGATTTTAAGAAAACTATACAAGCTGATTTATAATACTCCAGACTGGCACCTACGTGATTCAGTATAACATTTTTAAAGGTACTCACCTTTTTATTACCCAGTCAAGTTGCTCACCTACATCATAGGTGGTGGTGGTGGAGGTGGATGTCTACCACCACCATCCCCGCAGAGGTGGCCTCCTCTGCTATCAAGCTGCCCTTCGTCCAACTGCCCTAGAGTACAAATATGCTTTATAACTCAACCTTTGAACTACAATGACAGTGCTACCTCAACATTAGTCAAATCTTATGCTGAAGGACGTAACTATGCTGTATCGAACCCATCCATCCAGGGGTCTCAGTTAATATTCTGTACCTATCCCTCAAGAGGAGGATGGTGGACTGCAGCAGGGTAATTTCAGCCTGAAGTCCCCCAGATTCAAATGTAGGTAAGCATGAACCCACAACTGAGTTAAGGGCTCTAGTAAGTTTCTCTGAAATAACACCCAAATTTGCCTAGTAACCAATGCATTTATTCCTATACAGTATAATGCTACTTCCCTATTCAATGCAAACAGTGAACTGTCAAGGAACAATCTTAATTTTCCTTAATCTGATCTTTTCCACTTAATGATGGGGTAAGGCAGAGTCCATAAAGCAAGGTAGGGAAAGAAACAATAGAGGAAGCACTTAAATTCATAACTCAACCCCTTTACCCACATAAGGAATCAGAAAAATTAATCACCATTTCCTTCATTTATAAAAACTCCAATATGCTTGCATACATAGACTTTCATCACCTAATGGCTGTCCTCCACACTGCTTGATCTTTAGCAGCTTCTCTATTCAGCCCCATATCCCTGAGGTCACACTGACTTCATCCCAGGTCTTTCAGTCTACCTCTCAACTTTACCCTCAAAGTTCACATCTCTCACCCTCTGCAACCAGTTACCCTCCATCCTCTTCACATTCCCAAAACATCTCAATCTACCCCTTATCACAACGCCAATACACTCCAGCCTCATCCTTCCTCCCAAACCATCTCAAACTAACCCTTCTCATCACAACACATACATTCAAGTCCCATCCTCCTTCCTGAACCATCTCAAACTAGCTCTTCCTCTCAATTCTACCCTCAACGTCCACACCTCACCCTCTGCATCCCAGTTGTCATACTGCATCCTCTCCATATGCCCAATGAAGACTTTAAATTTCTATGACTGCACCTACATAGATATCACACTTCCTTTACCCTCTGCCTTTGCCCACACTTGATAAAACTGTTAGGTCTCGAAGTTTCAATCACAACAGTTCTATAATATTTCTTGCCTAGTCTGTGAATTCCGATAACTTACTCCAACATCTGTATCGAAATGATTATACTATTCAAAGAAGTGCTATGGCAAAGGTGTACTGGCAAGGCACTGGCATTATGGCATTAAGATACCGGTATATTAAACTACAAAAGGACAAAAATATGTAACACTGGTTCTCAAACTGGGAGCCATTGGGGCTATGGTGGACTAGTGAAGTAGTAAACCATGCAGAGTGTCTGAAGTCGCCATTTGGGTACTTTTCCCATTTTCCACAATATATCAATCTGGTTTCGCCACCCTTCTACACATAAAAAGTATAAGCAGAAACTGATTGATGTGCATCCAGATATGAGATGTGCCTTATCAGTGACTTCCTCAAATCAGTCACCTGACAAAGCAGTCATCCATCCCACTGATATGTAACAAAATATGCATTCTGACAGTTATAAGCATTAAAATAAACTGAAAGCAAAACAGTTTTTGTCGTCATTATTTGTGAGGGGCTTCAGAGAAATGAAGGGGGGCCATGTGGATAACATCCCCACAAATGGGGAAGAGTGAAAAAACATGAGAAACACTGACCGAAACCAATTTAAGCTGAAAAACTATCTCCATCTCATATCAATTTCTTAACCATGAGAACAATTATCTTACTAAAACATTCTTATTGCTTAGCTATACTGTAGTCTACTTCACCTGATGGAAGTGACCCATTCTCAACTTAAGTACTAAATGACTGCACAAAATTTCATGAGGTAGGAATGAGTCTTCTTTGTTACTAAGTGTTTTCACCAGGCAGGACTAACACTCCCACATCAATACTGCGTGCTTGCTTGATAATTCAGTTATCTAGCTATTTATCTTTTCTATCTATTGCCAGACATCTTAATCCCATACGGGGTGGCTACAAACAAATCACCTCCACACTTCCCTGTCCTCTATTTGGCTGCCCTCCCTCCAACTTACATCCCCCCTCTCTCATATCTCCACTCCATCTCCAACTTGCACACCTTTCTCCATATCTATCTATACTCCATCCCTGCATCTCATCCTTGGTTATAATGTCGGAATAAATGTCCTTGGTCAATTCAACCTTCAATAATTATTTGACTACACTAACAGGAAAAACAGACATGAGAGAGAAACAGGTGAGAGACAGGAAACTGGTGAGACAGGAGACATACGGGACAGAGAGAGAGAGAGAGAGAGTGAGTGAGTGAGTGACAGAGAGAGAGAGAGAGAGAGAGAGAGAGAGAGAGAGAGTGAGTGAGTGAGTGACAGAGAGAGAGAGAGAGAGAGAATGACAGTACTATACTTATCTGAACATATTTCTATCACTTTCTACAAGCTTGACCCTCTCCTACTTGAGTTCTCCATGCAGTCTCCCTTTGCTCCTCAAGGACTGGAATCGGGCTGCCCTCTCTAGAACCACGCTATCTTGATACTTCGTTCACACCCACATGACCCCATGGCCGCCACAGGAACACCACTGCAAGGATTGGAGAAATTTAGTAGAAATAATACAAATACCAGTACATATAAAAGTACAAATTATTTACATTTAGGATGAGACGGAGGTATGGAGTGGGGAGGTATATGGGGAGGGGGTGAGTTGGGGGAGGGCAGTGAAATGGCAGGGGATGGCAACATGGGGGCGCTTTGTCTGTGGCCACCCCATACTGGATTAAGGCATCTGGCTATTGACAATTACACAGTAGATAACAGTACTACGGTTACCTTCTATTTGGCCAATTTAGCCTTATGCACTATTTCACAGCTCAGTGGCAGACAATGCTATAAACTAATCTTTCCCCAGCACTTCATGAATAGCAACATTCTACGTGTTTATCATTAAAAATAAAAATTCAAGATGAGATTTAAAAAAAAAAAAATCCATAGCATCATATTCTAATAAATTTTTGTTACAGCTAAGTGTTCAAAATGGGAAGTTGTCCTTTTTAAGATTTATGCCAGTTTTCTGAATCAGTCACTACCACAAAAAAATACAAAGATGAGGTTGCATTTGACAAGCCATAGTTATTACTTAGGAATAAATCTCCTTGCCTACTATGCATATTTACAGGTACTAAAATTCAGGGCTAGTCATGAACAGCAAAGAATGAGTCTCTCTGGTTACTAGACTTTTACTCTTTGCCTAAAAGTGCCATCTCCAACATGAATGCTATTTCGCAATATCAGATTACTGTAATACTAGAATACGAGATTAGTCATGAAGTGCTATGGGATGAATGTAGAGCCATACCACGTTCTGCTAATAAGTTATGTGAAAAGCTACAAAAGATAATCTGGGTCAAGTTATTGTGAAGGTCTCCTTGGTTACAAGTCAAATTAGTATCTCAGTCTGACTACACTTGACCAGCTAACTGAAAAGGGGCTAGGGATCTTTATGAAGAGCCTTTGCCATGAGTGTGGAATGAATCCTTGGTTACTTGTCAAAATTACCCTCCTAATCTAACAAAGCTTGGCCATATTCTGAATAAGGGTTAGGAATCTTTACCAGGAGCCTTGGTCATGAGTAAGGAATGAGTCTTTGCTTACTAGTCAATTTTACCATTCCACTCTGACTACCTGGCCATAAACTAACTGAAGAGGGGCTAAGGATCTTTATAAAGAGTCTTGGTGATAAATAAGGCATGAGTCTCATTGGTTATTAGTCAAAATTACCTTCCCAATCTGACTACACCTGGCCATAAACTGATGGCTGGGGATCTTTGTCATTAAAAACTCGCTATATCAAATTTTTAGAATTTAACTGAAATTTAATATACCAACCTCTCCAGAAAAGCCAGATAGAAGCAGCAAGCATAATAATAATAATAATAATAATAATAATAATAATAATAATCCATCCATCATCCAATCCTACCTTGCCCCATGAGGAGCGTAAGAGCCCGGGGCTAGGCAAGTTGGTCCTGACATTTAAGATGAGTGACCAGCCTCACTCATCCCTGAGTGGCATTGTGGGCAAGACACCCCAACCATCTCTTGGATGTAAGCTTTTACTGGCTCAATCCGATTGGAGAGTCGTAATTATCCACTAAGCATAAGAAGAAAGGGAATTGAAAAGGCTCTGGCATACATACCAAATCAGTATCCAATTAACTGTCCCCTCCAAAGTGATGGTTGTGGTAGTAGTAGCTTTTTCCAGCAAAATGTCTTGATGCTGGAAAAGGTGCCCACAACTTACATCACCTCCAGGTCATTCTTTTCTTCGCTATCAGACTGCCTTCTCCCCAACTCTCCCCTGAAAAAGAAAATCCTTCTAAGCCATCACAAAAAAAAAAAAAAATCCATGAAAAAATCCATTAACAAACCAAATTCCAATATTCCACACACACTCCAAAACCCACACTCATACACCCCAAAACCCACACACATATACCCCAGAATCCACGTACACCCTAAAATCCACACACACACACCCCAAACCCCCACACATACACCCTAAATCCACACACACACACCCCACCCTAAAGTCCACACCCAGCTCTGTTATTCTATTTTCTTAAGATTTCAATTATTTGAGTAAGCTTTACAAATACTCTGGCATGTTTACAAATTAAAATCAATATCATCATATAAAAAAATCAATGGAGATGAAGGAAAAATGTCCCACCAAAACTGTCGACCCTTCACCCGTCACTGCTGAAGCCTGACTGACTGACCAAAGCCGGCGAATTCCACCTACCCCCACATTCTTTCCTTCCCTCCCTCCCTCCCCCCACTAGTTCTCCCCCCTCGACCATTTCCCTCCCTTTCACAGCCTGTCTGTCCTCCACCCCCCTCCTTCCTTCCTTTTCCTCCTTTCCTTCTCCTTGTCTTCCTTCTCCCTTCCACCTCTTCCTCCTCTCTGAAAAGCAAGCTTCCTCCATTCTCCCTCCCTCCTTCCTTCCTCCCTTCCCTCCACCCCCACTAGATCTTCCCCCCCTCCACCATCTCCCTTCACAGCGTCTCTCTCTCTCTCTCCTTTTTTCCTTTTCCTCCTTTCCTTTCCTTCCTTCTTCCTTCCACCTCCTCCTCCTCCCTGAAAAGCATGATTCTCCATCCACCATCCTTCTTCATCCCCTCTTATCTCCTCCCTCCCGCTCCTTACCTCCTCCTCCAACCCTGTCTCCTCCTCCCTCACCCCTCCTCTCGATCGTCCAGTATCACTGGATAGTTTCTAGAACATTCAATATTTTATACACTTACACACACACACACACACACACACACACTGTGGAAGAGATACTAAAAAATGCAAAGAATCATATGGAAAAAGAGGAGTTCACAAATGTATGGCTAAAAAGATGCCTAACACAAGAGGAACTGGAATTACTGAAAGAGAAGAGGGAGGAAGCAAAAACAAAAAATGAGGAAGATCAGAAGAGGAGAAGAATAAATTTTTTTTACAAAGTAATAGGATTGCAGGTACGAAAGTGGTACACAAACAGGATGGAAGAAAAAGGAGGAAGGTAGTAGAACCATGTCATGACAAGTATATAAACAAGATGATAAAGTTGATGTACTGAAATGTGGATGGAATGGTATCTAAATTACTAGAGATGAATGATTATGTCAGAGAAAATGAACCACAAATAATATGCCTAACTGAAACAAAATTAACACCAAGGATATCCAATGACATACTAAATTTAGAGGAATACAATATATGGAGAAGAGACAGAAATTTTAAAAAAAAGGAGGAGGAATTATAATATTAACTAAGAAAAATCTAAAAGTCAAGGAAATAAAACTAGATATACCATCACAAGTAGAACTGATTGCAGTAGAGATCAACACATCTGAAGGTAAAGTAATTGTAGCCATTTTGTACATGCCACCCAGATCAAACACATGGGAAAGAGGCGAATATGGGGACCTGGCAGAGAGTACAATTCAGAGAATAAGATCATTACTACATAAAATGGAAGAGAAATCGGAAAGAATTATACTAACTGGGGATTTCAATACAAATATAAATTGGAATACTCTAGATATAATTAGCCAAGAAAGCTGTTGGGACCAAAAGCTCCTGGATCTCGTACAAGAGTTTTTCCTAACGCAACATGTGAGGGAAACCACCAGAAAAAGAGGACTTGATGTACCTTCAGTGCTAGATCTAATATTTACTAGGCAAGAAAATGATATTGACAGTTTAATATATCACCCTCCACTCGGCAAAAGCGATCATGCAGTACTAAATTATAACTTCAGGATAGCATATGACATAGTAAACAGCAATGACAGTTACAAAAAGAACCTAAACTATAAAAAGGGAAATTATCAAGACCTAAAGAAGTATTTCTTAGAAGTTGATTGGAAAAATGAGCTTAGAGGACAAGATTAAATGCTGTATATAAAAAATTCTGTGAATTTTATGAAATAGGAGTCCAGAAGTACATCCCACAGCACAAAGAAGCAGATAAGAAAATACAGAAATGGTTCAATACAGAATGTAAAAAATCAAAAGAAAGAAGAGATTTGTTGTGGAATAGATACACAAGACACAATAGTGAAAGGGAGTAAAATAATTACAAACAGGCAAGAAACGACTATACAAGAATAAGGAGGGAAGCCCAAAAACAGTTTGAGGAGGATATAATAAATAAAAGTAGTGATCAACCAAAGCTGTTTTACAGCTATATCAGAAGCAAAACCAAAGTAAAAGATATAATACAATCCATTACGGACGAGGGAATCACTTATACACAAGAGAAAGATATTTGTGAAGCACTAAATAAGAAGTTCCAATTAGTTTTTACAGAAGAAAAAAATTTTGAGAGGGACTATGTGGAACACGCATGTTCACACATACTACCAGATATACAAATAGCAGAAAAAGTAATACAGGAGGAGTTAAGTAGATTAGACAGAGGAGAAGCAAGTGGTCCTGATGAAATTTCATGTTGGGTACTACGAGAATGTGCTAAGGAGTTAAGTACACCATTATTTTTAATTTTCAAGAAATCCTTGAGTCAAGGTAAACTACCTGATATTTGGAAAAAAGCAAATATTATCCCCTTATTCAAGATAGGAAATAGACAAAATCCACTCAACTACCGACCAGTATCACTGACCAGTGTTGTAAGCAAGGTATTAGAAAAGCTTATAAGAAAAGCTTGGGTAAATCATCTAGAAGAACACAGTATGATAACAGAAAGACAGTTTGGTTTCAGAAAAGGAAAATCATGTGTTACTAATCTGTTGAGCTACTATGACAGAGTAACAAACACAATACAGGAAAGGGAAGGATGGGTGGACAGTATCTATTTAGATTTCAAGAAAGCTTTTGACACAGTACCACACCAAACTTTTATGGAAACTGTACCATCAAGGAGGAATTCGAGGCAAACTGTTTTGTTGGATGCAAGACTTTCTCATAAAAAGAGAAATGAGGACAGTACTAAGAGGAAACTACTCATCATGGAAAGAAGTGACTAGTGGAGTACCACAGGGTTCAGTGCTGGCACCAATCATGTTTTTAGTGTATATAAATGATATAAACAGTAACACTGGAAATGAGAGCTATCTGAATATGTTTACAGATGATGCAAAAATACAAAGGAGCATTACTAACAGACTCTTGTAAAGAGCTACAAGAATTAAATAAACTTCATGAATGGAGTACATGGCAAATGGAATTCAATGTGGACAAGTGTCATGTAATCAAGTTTGGTTAAAGTGGAAAAAGACCTGATTGGGATTAGAAGTTAGGAAATAAAACCCTATACACATCAGAAAGAGAGAAAGACCTAGGTGTGATTATCAATAACAGACTATCTCCGGCTGACCACATCAGCGAGAAGGTACGGAACATGTATACATTCATTGCCAGACGCCATGTATCCCAGACAGGGTGGCCAAGGGCTTAGAGTTAATTGTTTTACAGGGAGGGGCACTAATCCTCCACCAACCCCACTTGACGTAGGGATGCCAACAGCATCTGGTGTTCCCAGGCGGTCACCCATCCAAGTACTAACCAGACCCAACGTTGCTTAACTTCGCTGATCGAACGGGAAGCGGTGTACTCAACGTGGTATGGCCGTTGGCACTGCGTGCAAATATAAGAATAGCATTCACATACATAAATGAAGACATACTAAGAAGGATAATAACATTCCTTAGACCAACCCTGGAATATGCATCAGTAATCTGGAGTCCTCATCTCAAAAAACACATAGACAAGATTGAAAAAGTTCAAAGGGCCGCTACAAGATGTATACCAAGCTTAAGGGACCTAAGCTACGAAGAAAGACTAAATAAACTGAATCTACCAACACTACAGGAGAGAAGGAAAAGAGGTGACATGATAATGCTATATAAGTGCATATCAGGGAAGGAGAAAATAGACATAAATGATTACCTAACATATGGAGAAGCATCAGCAAGAGGACACTGCAAAAAACTGCATAAGAAGAGAGGTGATAAAGACGTAAGGAAATTCAGTTTTCCAAACAGAGCAATTGATCAATGGAATGCACTACCGAATGAAATAGTGTGTGCCAAAACAATTCACAAATTTAAGGATATGTACGATAAATATGGTTTAAGACACGGGACAGTACGAGCTTGACTCATTCCTGTAAAGATACAATTAGGTAAGAACAATTAGGTAAGAACACACACACACACAATCGCCCACATTTGTAGTCCAACTTTCAATTTTACCCACACAATCCTTGATGGAGCCAACTGATCCATACTCCCTTATATTTTCCTTCCATCTCTTGCACACAACAATACACGCTCCTTGTTTTGCCCTCTCATTCTCTCAAGGATGACAGCATGGAGGCCACACCACCGCAAACCCCTCACTGGGCCCGAGAACCTTGAGTGGCTTTTGTCTCCCGGGCAAGTACCACATCTCCCAACACAACACACACAACTGTTTTTTTTTTTTCTACACCGAGAAATGACTCACCGGCCGTCATTTCTCGAAAACTTCTAGTCGCCGACATCAAGAGCAATCCAGGACCCATCAACAAATAATTATGTTCAACATGCTCAAAACACATCACTTCGAGTCGACAAACAAAGGGTTCAGTTCAGTGGAGTTCCTGCAAGAATTGGACCCATTTCACCTGCACAACGCTTGCATCAAGAAAACATTACACAGACACCTGGACCTGCTCCTCATGCTACTTCCTCCCTCTAATCCTCCTCACCAGCCCCTCTCTTACTCCCTCCACAGCTCCTCGGCCTAACCCACCGATCCTTCCCACACCATCCAATCCGTCAGTCCCTCCCATTCCACCCCAATCTAATCCACCCCAACCCTTATCTCTATTACAAACTTCTACCCCTTCTCCTCCACTCACAGTCCCACCTACCCCCCGTGCTGCAGCACCCAACAGACATCGTGCACACAACATTAACATTCTTCAGATAAACATAGATGGCATAAACACCAAGAACAAAAACTCACACAATTCAACAACAAAACATACACACTGCTATCTTACACGAAACAAAACTATGCAGAACACACACACACACACACACACACACACACACACACACACACACAGTTAGCCTACATTTCATTATTTCACCACCATCAGACAAGATCGATAAATGGGCTGACGTCGGTGGCGGTGGACTCATCACCCTAGTACACCAGTCCATCAACTTTTCAGATACTAGTGCACAAATGAAATCACTTCTTCACCCACATGACACCACAGCAAAAATACAATCAATTCAAATACGCGCAGGCAACAAATCACATATAACAATCGCCAATACATACTGTACTTTCCCCCCCAGCAGTCATCCCCCACAGTACCACACATTATTCTCCTCAAATGCACCACATCATTAACATATCCAACATCATTCTGGGTGGTGATTTCAGCACCAAGACGTCGCCCTGGCACGTCAACAACCCTGACACAGACAGAAGGCTGGTACTACAGTCCCAAACAGATCATCTTTTTATCCTCAACAATCTCCATCAGCATACCCATATCCCACACTAAGCCCTCTTCCTCCCATCATCCTCAGACATCACCTTTTGCTCCCCAAACCTCGCCCCTACAACATCCTGGAGAGTGATCAAACCCTTGGCTCTGATTCCCCCCAATCATTATCACTACCAAAATCAGAATCACCTCAGCTGACCACAGACACACATACGTACACTAATTATAAGAGAGCCAACTGGCAGGCCTTCACAACTGAAACAGAACAGCAGTTTGAAATATTAAATAGTACACCCATCACAAACATCAACACCGCTGTGGACAATTTCCATGCAATTATTCAAAAAGCAGACAAAAGACACATCTCTAGAGGCAACAGAGACACAACCCCAACTTCACACCACAAATTCAAGGCCTCATCAGTCAACACGACATACTGCACCACCCCATACACAATACACCGTACAGCAAATACAAGCACTCAACACTCCAGTAAACAATAAAATATCAGAGAAGCAAACACTAAATTGGAATAATTATATCCAAACACTTGATCACAAAGCAAACACCAGAAACTCTATATCCAAACACTTGATCACAAACACCAGAAACTCTACAAAACACTAAATAGCATCACACTCTCCAACAGCAACACTACGCAATCACACGCTGCCATCACAACAACATACACCATACCCTCCAACAAACAACAAGCAAACACTCTCATCAATCACTTCTCACACGCCAGTCATCTAAACACCCATAGCAACGACCGATATCATCCGACGAAAGAGGCAGTTCCCCACAGACCCAGACTTCGCACCCTTCGCTTACAACCAGACGAAGCACATCATTAGCAACCTGAAGCACTCATCTGCCTGTGGCCCAGACAACATAAGCAACAAACACCTTAAACGTCTTGGACACATCAAACTACAGTTATTCACACAACATAATACTCAACATCTGGAAACATGGTGCTATCATCACTATCCCCAAACCCAACAAAGACCCCACGTTGTCTACCTCACACGGCCCCATCACACTCTTCTGCACCCCTTCCAAAGTCACTGAACGACTAGTATTAGAATTAGTAACATCTCACATCCCCCTAGCCCCATTACAACATGGTTTTAGGCCGCTACACTCCACAAGCACTCTTCTTACAGACCTTACACAAAGAGTTTTTGATAGCATCAATTCAGCTCGGCCACCACACAAAACACTCCTAGTCACACTAGACATTAGCAAAGTTTTTGATGCCATCCCCCGCCATAACCTCACAAACAAAATATTCAACACAAACATGCACAATAACACAAAAAGATGGCTGGCAAACTACTTAGCAGGCAGATGTACTCATGTTACGTTTGCTGGCCAGTCATTGAACATCAGAAACTTCACAAACGGCGTCCCTCAAGGATCTGTTTTGCTCATTACACTCTTTTATCTATACATGCACGGCATACCCACACCACACACACAGTGAAGTGTGCCACCTTTGCCTCTCTCCATCAAAGTTACAAGGACACCATAGTAGACTCCACCCTGTTTTTTATGTGGTTACCACTCATTGTTTAAATGGTTTCCAGGATGACAGGAAACCATTAGGCTCATCACTTACTGCAGAACCACCTGGTGGGAAAAAAGTAATAAAAAATGATAAAAGTGAAGAAGTGATTAGCAGCACTACAATGAATGTATGATGGTCACCACCACTTAACACCATCACTGTGCTAGTTATAATAATGTCGAAAACGATGAAGTCACTCTTCACTTACCAAAATGACAAATATATTTCATTCCTATGTGAGATGCCTTGTTCCCCCCCCCCCTTCCTTCTTTTATGCTCGTCAGCTGAGACTTAGGAAACCTTTCCTCAATGTACCTTGTATGAAACGATGATGGCTGAAGCTTCTACGAAGAAAAGTATCATGCGTCGTGAGTGGTCAAAGAGTTCATTAGTTGGGTGAGGGATTTTTTTTCCCAAACACAGCGAGTTCTCCCCCAACTTTAACTTATGGTCACCGTAAGAAGGTCGGTGAAATGCTACTGTAAAGCAAAAGCTGATCCTCATTCGGGGACCGTTACAGCGGCACCCTTACAGTAACCTTAAGCAAGGGTGGGCGTTACATTCGCCCCTTGGAATCCCCCCTTGTTTGTACTATTGGCATGGAGACACTGAAACACCACAACCCAGTATGTTGTAAGCAGCCTCGTACATCCTACAACACAGAGAAAGCGATTTGTGACGTCTGGAGATTCCCCCTCTTCTTTTCATTCTCTCCCACTGTTTCTTTCCAGGATTACCACTTTTCTTACAGTTCTTCACATCATACATTTAATTAATTCTCCTGCTCCCTTTTACCTTAGTGCCATAGTGTGGCTTGTGCTAATTGCACATTATTCCTTCCTTCTTGTCATGTCCCAAATGAGTTCAAAGAACCATGTCTAATGTTACAATCCCGACCAAGTAAATATATTAGAACAGGTATACAGTATAGTTATGTTGATGTTTTCTACTGTTGCACCTATATGCAGAATACTCTGCTTTCACGTTTAAAATATCACCAATACTGTATATACAGTAGGCTACTCCTTCCAGCAGTAGCTATTTAAATATTCAATTATATACTTATTTCTTGCATCATGTACCGGTATTGTTTTTCATCTCAAACTACACGTAGAAACATTTATCCTTTGAGAACGAGAGGTTCTTGCCTGTTTTATAAAACCACGTGGAAGGACTAAAAATGAAATTATAGATGCTCTCGTGCTCAAAGGCTAAATACGGCAGCAAGACCATTTTTTGCTGCCAGATGTAAGTTAAGTCGATCTAAAATCTATACAAGGGTAATAAAAATCTTGGGTGCCTATGTTTTTTCTTTGCTACAGTTTGTCAATCCTGTTACCAGAGCAATGCAAAAACCTTCCTCGATGTTGAGAGAGAGAACAAAGACTTCAACACCTATAACCCTGTGAAGCAATCATTAACGTCGAGTGAAGAATTAGGCTAGAAACTATAGACTTTTCGGATTTCATTTTTCCATACTTCTTAATGTTTGGAATAGCAGCCTAAGCATACTGGAAACAACGATTCTCTTTCATCACTATAACAGGATCGAATAAATACAGTGTCTATACAATGTTATGTGCCAAGAGTACAATCAAGAATACGATCCCTGGTATTACCATATTCAGTGGAGAACTCAGTACGCCTTTGGCAGATCCTCTGTTATAAGGATCCTCTTTAAGCTAACCACCTTCATAATGATGACGAGTGGATGGTTGTACTTTATGTGTGCGTTGAAGTATAGTGGCGAACTGAAGTATCAAAACTGTATTAAAATATGTCAAACTGTAAATGTATCACATCCGTCAGAAGACTCAGACATTCTCAACATAGATTTGATAAAACATTTACAATTTCAATACTCATAGAAAAATATAAAATAATTGATATCACTGGAGTTTCCTTACCATACAAACTGGGCGAGAGGTCATGGGGAAGTGTTACTATGCAAAACCATTGGGGAGTATGTGCTTTATTGGAATACAACTAACTTTACCTAAATCAACCTACCCTAACCAAACCTAACGCGGATGGGAAGTACATTATATTTAGCTAGGCTTGGTTAGGTTAAATTTAGCTAAACTGGGAAGGGGCTGGTTTGGTTGGAATTAGATTAATTTAGGAAAGCTATAAGGTAATTTGGTTAGGATGTAAGGCCTAGTTAAGTTTGACAATCAAATTATGTTTGGTTATCAAGTTAGGTCAATGTTAATTCCAAAAGAGCATAGACTCCCCATACGATCAGTAAACACTATCAGCACGTTTGGCAGAATTCAAACGGCTTGACTCACAGGAGAAACACTGGAAGGAAACGCTAATGGCAGATTACACCAAGGTACAGACACTTCCTGACTTGGCCCACTTCCCTCTGTTTGCTACACCAGAAAAGTGATATTGCAATGTACAAAGCATCTGAAAGCGTTTGATACAGAGATTCATAATTTAATCAGTGTTGATAAATTCCTAGAGTAGCAGGGAGGAAGTTTTGTCTAAGTGGGAAATAAGTTACTAACAATATTTATTCCATTTAGCGAATTTTTAACAATTTTAATATAATACATGGACTCAACGCACTGACTTTGCATATATTACAGCATAATTAGCTGACAATAATTTTGTGATCTGATAGAGAAAATCCATATACATTTTTATTTTGCTAAAGATACATAAAAGACATGGACATGGAAGATGATACAGTGGTATTCATATATGATTTCTACGCACCGTCTTTCCTTCACATTCCTTATAACTGATATTTTTGGTTACTCCGATGCCAACATATGTGACTCGTTCTAACAATATATATATATATATATATATATATATATATATATATATATATATATATATATATATATATATATATATAATACTTTCGCTTTCATTTGCGCCATGAAATCTTAATATACGAGTATTTTATCCAGGTCCCATGTTAGCAAGCCATGAAACAACATGTATTCGTACAGTATATGAACAAGTTTATCACTGATGACATCGTGGGGGGACAGGGTCAGGGGACAGGGGAGGGGATGAGAACAAACTATAGGGGAAATTTGTTATAAATATATAAGTGGCTCGCTATATAGGCTTTCGTAGCGAGTCTGTACAGTGTCAAGAGCTTACAGACAGGCTAAGATGGGGCCTAGGTTTATATACCAATGGCGTTTGCCGAGCGCACAAAAATCACGACACAACACTGCTCTCCCGATTTACCGTGAAATATCAGCAAAATTAACTTACATTAGAAGTGCAGCAGTGAGGTTTTGTACAGTTACGCAATAAATTTCAGTGCTTACAACCAGTGACAATATTAACCTTATCTGTGAAGACTGCTACTCGTAAATTCAACCAAATTACCAATCCAAAAATATGTCAGAATATCAAAACGTTGAATATGGTAAGCGATTCAGAGATTAAACTCCTGAATTGACACAATCGGTTATGATGTGTACAGTCAGCATGTACAACGACTATCCATAGCTCTATCGCCAAAACGATAACTTTGCTGTCTAAACTAGCAATTAAACTCACTGCACTTATGCCAATACCTTCGGACACAAATAATGTTCCTTTCACATTCTCTGCATTATATATAAAAAACTAGTTGTCCATTACTATGATAACAAGCAATGCGATCCTTATAAAACGAGCGTAGGAAATTGAGCTATTTTTGTTAATAACTCCAAGGAAGGTAACGGAATGCAGGGAGTGTGTGTGAATGAGAAAAAGATCAACACAGTTCATGATGGTAAACGAAAAGGAATTTATATTACCCGTCTGTTTCATGTTAATGTTCCTAGATCTGTACACTAACTCTTAAACTTCGGCCGGCATCATAAGAGCTTCGAGTTTCCTGCTACAAATTTGAACCCCAAGCATTAATATGGCTTTCTTAGTTTCATGCACATTCTGTAAGGATTAATTTACTTTCACGCTTGCTGGGCGACGGCAACGTTTCTGCCAGGCCTATTTCCATCACTCACCGAATCCAAACCTGCTAGTCTGCGTAAATATATCTGCAGCCTTATCAAGTCGGCAGTTCATATTCTTGGCGGGAAACACTGAAATGTGACTCTAACCGAAGTTTAAGTGTTAACCTCTAAGTTACATAAACAAGTAGTGAATGTCAAATGTATTTTATTGAATACACAGTCAATAAACAAGACCGAATGCGGCCAAAACCTTGTCCTCGTTGCAAACATTGGTTCAGGAGAGACAGGCACCATCACCGCAGAGGTGCTGCAGAAGGGAGGGTTGGCACCGGGCCGTATGTTTTTCAGCTTGGGAAATTTTCTGACACCTCTTACATCTGACTAATCTTTATATATATATATATATATATATATATATATATATATATATATATATATATATATATATATATATATAGTTACATTATAATATACATATCGGTGTAGACTAAATAAATGACAAATATTAATGTACCACTTGCAGAAATACTTTAAAGGGAGAGCTGCCAGGGAGCATCCTTAACCAAAGAGAATACAAACCCTGACCACATAAAATACTACTGTGTACTGAAACACACTCACATTTTGGCTCTTTCTTCAGGCTTGACTATACTTTTGAACTTGAATTTAGCAGAAATGACTGGTTAACCAAGTGACCCAAAGTGTCCTTATCACTTCGACATTTACTGTGGACACCACTGAGAACTGGATGGTTTATGGCTCAAATGAAAGTGTGATCAGACTAACAACTAGGCCACCTGTGCCCCACCTCCCAGTGCGGTCACCTACCACTGGGGATGGGTGTCGCCCCTCCCACCGCTAAAGACGGTCACTTCTCTTGTAAAATGGTCAAATTTTGACTCTACGGTTTACTTTGTTTCACTGAAACAAACGTGCATGCCAAATTTCAGCTCTGCATGACAATCAGAACTCCGAAATTTTTTTGTTGGGTTCAACAGCCCCTTCCAGCACCACTCAAAGTAAGCTGTGGCCTGGCCCTAACACCAACAACAAAAATGTCATGACTAACATAACTAAGAAGAGCAAGTGTACAAAGGCATGGTGAACAATGAGCAGTGTCCAAGATGACCTGGTGCCCCGCTTCCAGCCACTGGCGGGTGTGGTGTTGCTACTGGTAGGCTGGCCAAACCTAAAAGATGCAGCGGAGTACAACACAGTGGTTGGCCACCACCACTCTGATCTAGCACTCAGTTCCACTCACCTACTGGTCCTGATATTTGACATTACCAGCTACCAGTACACTCACAGCCTATCAGGGTTACCCCTGACACAACCTGGCTCGGCTCTCAGGGTGCTGTCACTGCAGTATGAGTATGCTGGGAGGACTGAGGGTGAAGCAGTCTCATGCACACAGGCAGAAGTGATGAACCCGGTGACTCACTGCTACAATATTACAAACCCTGCCGGTGTCCTCAATACTCTTGGACTGACAATGACAAAGGTCTTTTGTAATTACTGTACACACTGAAACTGAAAAAAAAAAAAAAAAAAAATCTTGATATGGTTTACATTCACTTCTGATGCCATGGTAGTTACCCGTGGTCACTTTGAAACATTCTCTCAAAATCCAAATAAGCACAAGCTAAATATAATTAAACAGCATACAATACCACAAACTGCCAGGGAAAGTGAATTACAGGTACCAGTGTACACAATACAACGTGTACCGACAAAAGGTACAGGTGAACGCACATGGAGAACATTACCACTGAACCTTTCGCTAAGAGTCCTCTCAAGAAACCTGTGACAAGCAATTAAAATTAAGTTATTGCATACCTGGAGACGAGTCCTTTGCCTCTCAACACGAGCATTTATGCAGATTTTTACAAATGATATTACAGTACTAATGGACAGGCTAGAGTGGCATATGTATTTATATATTATAACAAATTCCAAAGCCAGATTTTAATGTACTGTTAGCATGATTTTTACAGCACAATCTATAAGCTGCTTTGCCATTAGGAAGAACTTAAATGCACATAGTTATCTTTTTTGGCACAAGGTAATGAATGTGATTCCTATGATAAAATCCATGAGCTAATAGAACTCTATTCTTCGGCACTGCAAACCATGAAAACAAACCACCTACAACACAGAGAAAAATCCATGTTCAGAGAATTATTCAAGAGTTGCCAATCAACATACAATCTTAAGAAACCTACCCTTAGAGAGTTGGTTTACAAAAGTAGGCCTACACATAAAAATTTACAACAATACCAATATTGAACTTGACTTTCCATACCAACATCACAGTGTCTGGGTATGGGAAGAACAGTAGAGTACCTAACTTGGGAAACAATCAAGGGTAGTAATCAAATTGGCACAGGAGGCTTCCTGGTACCTCTTCCTTGGCATTTATTTTGCACAGCACATATTAATATTCTCTAGGATGCTGTGTACTGTACTGTATATCATTTTAACAGACATAATTTGCACCAGTGGCACAGAACTGACATGTAATATGCACAATAATTTGCTAAAGAAGTATTGTTAGGGAATCTCCAAAGCCAATTAGAATACAATCCCAAATTACATGATGTGGCTTTACAAATCCCTACTCCAACACACAAACAATAAAACAACAGTATCAGATGCAGATGAGAGAAAAAACAAGTCCTCCCTCTCACATACAACAACCAACACCATTTTCAGGCCAGCACAGAAAAACCTCAGTTATACTGAGATCATCAACAATAATGTATCACACCACCGTTAATCCCCTTTATACAGTCACATCTTTATTTTGCTGTTGCCAGATTTTTTTTTTTTTTTTTTTTTTTTTTTTTTTTGAGGTGACCTCTTGTACTGAAAGGATTAATGAAGGTTCTATACAACCTCTCCACTTCCAGATGTATCTCCCAAGCCAAGTATATCATCTGGGTAAAGTAAGAATAAAATGCAAAATCTGACACTGGAATGAAAGCATTAAAAGGCCTGCCTAGCTGTTGGTACTGCTACCATACTAAATACTGTATAATACAGTCATACTGATGAGCCAGTCACATCTTTGTAGTGTTTTGAATGATAGGAGCAGAAACAAAAGCTTTAGCCCATATCACACCAGTTTACTTTCAGACTTTGGTTAAAACACACTAAAGACATCTATGAAAATGATGTCATATAACTAAAAGTATTCAGTACAGGCATACCCTGAGATACGATGCCCCTAGATGCGATACCTTGGCATAGCGATGGGGATAAAAATACCATCCTAACCTGCCGAACAATAGCCCAACCCTGGTGTAACGTATAACGATGATGTTATTTTAGACATAAATTTTGTGTTTAGGTTGATTTATAAACTGTTTTTAGACTCAGGTTAATATGTTTTGGTCATAGGTGGGGTAAACATCGTCATTCTGTGATACAGTTTACTACGTCTGATTTTTTCCAGACTTATTTTTGATGATTTTCAGACTTTACTTTAGGGTTTGGGTAAGTTATAAAATGGTTTTAGGCTTAGTTTAGCTTGTTTTAAGGCTATTTGGGGATTTAAGCTAGCCAGAAACTTGTTTTTGGATTCATTTGGGTTGGTTTAGGACTTGGTAGGGGGGAAACCCAAAGATCAAAAATTCATTCCTATACTTTACATGTTAAATCTATCCCGAGATATGATACCCTGCGTAGTGATGGGTTTTTTACTTAACCAATTGCTTCGTTAAACTGGGGTATGCCTGTAAACTGCTTTTTTCTTTAGTATGCATTAATTTAACTTTAGGCTTAATCCCTTCAGTTTGATTTTTTTTTCTAGTGGGGGTGGGGGGATGGGACTCCTTTAACTTGACGGAGTTAGATAATAGCTGTCATTAACTCCACTGGTCCTTAGTAACTTGAATAAAATTTTCAGGTGGTAGCTTGAGTAAAGCCATAAAGTGAATATACACCATCATTATCTACAGAGGTATTAGTATTCATAGAGGGACCCCCCCCCTCTCTCTGGCTGAGTAGACTCATCAACCACAGGTAAGCAATTTGCCCTGCAAAGCCATCATGTTCAGTGAACTGATGTTCCCTTGTGGTGGACAGCAGTTTGCCACTTACCTACTGTGGTGATTACAGTCAACACTCAGTAAGGGATTGACTAGGAGACACTTGAATTTCTGTACCATTAACTTTTCTCACAACACTTTCAAATTTTAAGTTGATATAAATTCTCCTCAACAAGTATCACACAGGCCAAATCTCCTCAGAGGGCTCAATGAAAGTGGGCATTGTTTAATGAAACGCATGAAACCTGAATATGGGTAGAAATGCAAAATGCAGTGTGTTTCTAGATGCAGCCAAAATCCATTTCTCTGTAGAAACTGTGTTACTGATGGTGTGCAAAGATGAGATGGGTGTCAGGCTTCAATTTCTCATTGTTCTCAAACTACCACTTTGCCTCGACCTCACTGTACAATTATTGGTAAATGCTTTTTACAACACATATGGTTTGAAGAAGAGTAGGTGCCAACACCATGACTATAGTACCACTCATGAATGTATAATTTGCAGTCTGAAAATATGGTTAAACCTCATCATATTTTCAAAACTTTAAATTGGCATGCAGTGTTCATCAGAACAACTGCAGACTAAACATACTTCATAGTGCAGGTTCTACTTGTTTATATTCTAACTTTTCAATTTGGAGAATGCAACACCTGTTAGCTGTTGGCAAGCTGTGGCATACTGAATACTGTGTGAATCTATGAGGAAGTCTAAACTTGATGATACAGTACCATATTCACTGCAATGCCATGTGGTTTTGATGTGACTAGTTATACAAGCATAATATAATACAGTATAACAGCAGCATGATGAGACAATTTCGCATTAATCAGATATAACCCAGTACAAGTGAGGGATTACTGTGTTGGCTCTTGCACAAATCCATCAGCTTCCAACTCCAGACTCAGGTACAGATCCAGAACAAGAAACTTTAAAATAACACTATGTAAGTCGGAAGACATACAACCATAGCATCAAGACTGATTCTTGTATTTTGAAAAATCATCTGTGATTAAATGTGCTCATATCTGCAGATGACAGTACATTTGTAAATATACTATTCCACTGGTTTCAGTGACATATAAAGGCAAGTTTTAAAATAAATCCCTCTGTTATTCAAGCCTTAGTAATGTAGTGCCCTCATAGCTACTACTCTTTCCGAAACACTGCCATGACTTTGAGTAATCAGAAGAGAAAAATAACATCAATGAACTAACATCAACAAGGGCACCTTCATCTCATGGACCTACTCCTAATCGGGTCTGATCAGATAGCCTCGGAAGTTGATTAGCATCTTGGTGTAGGCTATGTTGAACATCTGCTGTATGTTTTCATCTACAGTATTCAGTTACACAGGTTGGTATGAAAGATGAGATAATGTGAAGGCATGG
Organism: Coenobita brevimanus; assembly: GCF_032717465.1. Taxonomy (NCBI): domain Eukaryota; kingdom Metazoa; phylum Arthropoda; class Malacostraca; order Decapoda; family Coenobitidae; genus Coenobita; species Coenobita brevimanus. Next base: position 36,389,084 of record NC_137013.1, read on the forward strand.
GGGAAAAGACATCTCGTCTGGGAGGGCCATTTGAGGGCACTACATTACGAGGGCCTGCAAATAGAGGGCTTTATTCTAAAACTCCCCAATTTACAAACCTGTAGTAATGTACAATAGTGCCCTAATAGCTATGAATACCACCTGTAGGAGGAGGTTCATGTGGATTCAAAACCCAATTTGGGTGCCCTTCCACAAAGACTATGCTCAATAACCTTACAGCCTGTTAGAGGTAGTCCTCTGGAAGGGGCCTAGGAAACAAATCTTGACGAGCAAGCTGGATGGAAACAAATAGGAAGTATTAATATCAAAGCTTATAACTGATCTTGCAGACAGAAGGTCCATTAATCCCTTGGTTAACCGACATAATGAAGCCAAAGGGATACCTGGAAATTGGATCCATCTGGACAATGGACTTCTCCCCTGGTCCTCCTCCGTCCATAACCTAGCTTTGAAAGCCACTGTAAAAGGCCACTACAGTACATCGTACAACACTTATTCCTGTTGTTTAACACTACCTGGTCAAGCAGACCTGTAAACCACAGCCAAGCAATTACCATGGTCAAGCAGACCCATCAACCACAGACTAGCAATCACCACTGCAGGGCCATACCCTGCACTGACATGAAAAAAAACCATGAAAAAACTGGCTACACAAGAAAAATGCAGTAGGCACACAAAATATAATGGTTAAATGGAATAAAATCATGGTAAAATAGAATACAATCATGGTACAGTACAGTAAACTAGAATAAAATCGATGTTAACACACGATTCCTCATAGGACATCGTGCTGAATAACCTGCTAACTCCTTGACTCTGACTGTTGCCCTGTGGCTGGTGAAGCTCTTGCACTGCACAGTATATCCTGTGTGGTCTACTGGGATGCAAGGAATAGTAAGGTCTGAAGCAGGTAGAGAACAACCACAAAAGCCACTACATGCGCCGCCATAACAACTGTCCAAAAGGAGCTTTTCGCTACACGGTCACCAGGCGGGAACTGGGTACAACTGAGGGAGTCGCTAGCAGACACTGGGTATACTACCGACAGCATGGCGCCACTTGGCTATTCCCGCCCAGATGGGTGAAAATGTTCGTGCAACCATAATTTCCACCCGGACACAAGCATTTTGTCCAGATAAATGGAAAAATGTATTTTTTTAGGTTTAATACAGCCAGATCACAGCATCTGGATAATAGATCGTTCAGATAATGGACATTTGGATAATCGAGAGATTACTGTATATTAATGTAGCTACCACTCATAGTATAAAACTTATAAATAAAAGATTCAGTACAGTACAGTACACACAAAAATTCAGAGTCACAGAGGCCTCATGAGAGGGCACATGACTAGTATGGGCTAGGTATCCCAGAGATCACTGAGTTATTATTAATAACTCAGTCACTATTAAAAATTAACCTTAAACTAAGACAATTATTTGGGGAAGCCTTTAGGAGTGGGGCCTGATCATATCATAAATAAATCATCCTACAATCTGAGGATAGTTATAGCAGTATGTGTAAGGATGATCCTCTCCTGATGTACCAAAGTTAAAATAATGTGATAGACATAAAGGCAATTGAAGGCCCTGGGATCAGTTGTTTCATGTGTTATGGTATCATGTGGAAAAGACAAAGACTGATTTATGAAGGAAGAACTACCAGAAACAAGGCTTCAAGTGCAAATCAACAGCCTAGTAATACAAAAGGGAAAGGAGGGGTCTATAGCCTTGGAAGATTCCTCTGAATTATGCCAGTTGGGGAATATGAGAGATGACAAAGTTTGGTTAACTATTGAGAAGGCAGCATCTAATGAGGATGATCCTCCTGTATGTGCTGAAAGAGTTACTGGGCAGTGTATACTGTACTGTGCTGGGACACCTGCATTTATTAAGAATAAAGGTGCAGGCTGAAAAAAGACTAGAAGCTGCAGCAGCAGGATGCACCGAGCTATGGTGGGACAATACTTACTCACACAAAAGGATAATAACCCCTAAATATGAGTCTTGGGGTGAAAGGCCCCATACAGCCCCAGGATTCTGACAGGTGATAAAAAACTGATCAGAGTATTGCTCAAAAGCTGTGCACCAAGGCTGTGGTGATTTAAATGAGAATAGAGAAACAAACAGTACTCTAAATGTATTCAGCCTGATAACTTGAGCAAATGACCTTAAAGGGTGAGTGCCCCAGTAGGAGGCAGGCAGAAGGGCAGATGGAAGGGTGCCACCTGTGTTGACTGATTCTCTACCATTACCACCAGCAAGTATGAACTGGCATATGAAGGCCCTAAGTCTATAGGGTAAGAGCTCAGAAGAATATGTACAGTCATATCTGTAATAATCTGGGAGAAATCCCTGTATGATTATGGAGAGATTAAGATCCAAAAATTCTCACAGTAGTCATATATGATCACAAAATATGGAAGAGCTTGGTCTGGTCAAGAAGAAGCAAGGGGGCGAGCCACTGCAATTGGGTGCAGACTAACAGCCATTAAAGATGGTTCATGAGTCAGCTAGAATTCATCTCTATAGCGAAAATACTAACAACACTGGTGACCGTATTGCAAAAATTCTACAATATACAGTTAGGTGCCTTACAAATGTGATATATCATAACATTAAGGAGGGACAGAGAATGAAACAAAGAAATGCTGGTGTCTATGGACAGAGGTCCTAATGAGGAAGTTTCTGGCTGGGAACTAAGGATAAAGGCAAAGCACAGGTCTGTTCAATATGACTGATAATGAACCAACTTGAGGTATGAGGGTAATCCTTTGTCTGAAACATGGGAAAGAGGATTTCCCACAAGAACGTTACTGTCAGCAAGGAGGTCTATCAGAGAAGTGAAGACTAGCCATAGGATTCACAGGGAGTGAAGGCCAACTGAAAGAAAAACTGGTCCTTGACAAGAAGGAAGAGAACAAGAGGCCTGATCACAAGTGTTAATCCAGGGATACTAGATCTCTCAAGGGAAACCAAATGGTGAATGTTTGTAAAATGTTTTTTTGGAGAAATATATTTGGAAAGTGGGACTCAGCTCATATCCAGACACAGCCCAATGGTCATGGGAATAAGAACTGAGAAGCCAGAAAGGCATGGAAACTCTGGGTGAAAGGAGGAACCTCTCTGGAGAGAAAATCCTTAGACTGGAAGTAATTAGGGAAAAGTGTACCCGGATTAGATGGTCTTTATTACAGATGATATAAAAATATATAGGAATGTAAATGAAAATGATGACAGCCTATGCCTCCAGAAAGCTGTGCAGTAGCAGTAGCAACTGCTGCCCCAGGCTCATTGGAAATGTGAAAATCGTGGACTACAGTTGCCTTCCTGCAATCCGCCAACCTCCTTCGGGGGACAGGGAAGTAGTTGAGGGATGTTTATTGGTGCCACCACATGAAGGCATCCCTCTCCAGCACTAGGGAGCTGTGTTATGAGGCAAAAATTGGCTGATGAAGTTCAACATCATGAAATGTAAGGTAATGCATCTGGATGCAAAATGCTGGGATTCTGACAATAACTGTATAATGAAGGAAGATAACAGTGGATAGGAAGAATGCATTACCTACTCTTGAAAAGACAAGAGAGGGGAAAGTCCTGGGTATAATAATAACAACAGACCTTAAACCATCCAGACAGTGCAAAAATGCAGCAGCCAAGGGAACATCAGATATGAGGATCTTCAGGAACAGTTTTAAGATTATTACTGCAGATATCTTCAAGAAGATATACCCATGTTACATAAAGTGTGCATATGGAAACCTCAGTACAGGCCTGGAACCTTTACTTGATAAGAAACATTGATGTCCTGGAAAGAGTATAAAAGAGAGCCACCAAGACAGTTGTTGGATGCAAAGATCTTGCATATGATGACAGACTGAAACCTCTCAATCTTTATTCATTGTATCTAAGGAAGAAAATGGACACCCTCATATGGGCATTCAAAATTCTAACACTGAACAACAAAGGAGCTGAAGAACTGTTTGAACCAAGTAAAAAAGCACAAACAAGAGAACATGCCTTGAGAATTTTTAATCTTTGAAGCAGACTACAAATGAGGAGAAACTTTTTTACACATAAAATCATAAAAGACTGGAACAGTCTTCCTGAAAATGTATAAAGCAGAAAGTGTAAGAGTTAAAAAATTGACAGCAGATTTTGGAAAAAAATGGATATGGGCACAGAACTAGCCCGGAAATCTAATTAACCTAAACCCATTATAGTAAACAGTGTCAGTGTTAGTGTATTTGGTGCGACCATCATCCACTCACTTGATGTAGTGCTGCCTACATCTTCCTTAGCCTTTATCATTCTTTTTTTGTACCTGCCCTCCTCTCTTCCTGTTTCTCCCATCTTTCCTGTCACTTCTTTCCTTTATAGGTGGCTTTACACTGAGTGACAAGCCAAATGGTTTCCTGTAGGCCAAGAAACCATTTACAATGCTGGGTGGTAACCATATACCCAAACCATAAATGCTCCCTAAGTGTCAGAAAGTGAGTTGGTGGAAGGTTAGTGCCCCTCCCTGTAAAACATATAACACAAAGTCAAATGGCCACCCCTTACAGGATAATGGCGTCTGGCAATAGATAGATAGATAGATAGATTGTTAACCCCTAAAGTACCAATCTCATCGATCGGGCTTTTTGCGCAATTTCTTAAAAGGACAAGCAACACCGATCGTGCAACATCCACAAAAAACTGGCGGCAGCTGACTCAACCCTAACTGTGATGCAGATGGCTTCTAACCAATCAAAACTAAATGTTGGACACACTGGAGGAGGGACCCAGGCCCATACCCAGGCAGTGGGGGGTGTACCCCTCACCTCCCTCTCGCCACATCCCTCTGCCCCACTGCCTTGTTGCTACCCTACTTCTGACCACTCTTACCACCACCACCACCTCTCCCACACCCTCCTCATGCATCCCCCACCTCCCATGTGGATTCCCCCATGACTGGGGGAGGGTATTTCCCCCCTACTCTCCCTCCATGTCCCTGTACTCCACTGGGGCCCTTCCTTTGTGTCTTGTGGTGATCTCCTCCCATCCCTCCGTCCCCATACTCCCTCTCCTGGCCTTACCACCTCCCACCACCACCCCCAACCCCCCACCCCAACTCCCCACCCTCACCCCCACCCCCAGCACACAGTATCTTACCGCCCCAGCCTCGAATATTGTGTATTTTTTACGCTTTATGGTGCGTGTCCTTGAATCATTGCCTGTAATTTATTTGTGTCTTTGCATACAGATATGCACACCACAATTATTTTAGCTGTCTTTATTCAAAACCCACTTGAAAAAGACATTTTATTTTATGCCGACGCATGCAAACATGTTGGAGCCTTCAAAAACGAAAAGAAACAAAACAAAAACTAGCTAGATTTGACAGCTCGGAGGGGAAGGGAGGAGGGAGGGGAAAGAAAGGAGGAGAGATTAGGCGGGGGGAGGGAAGGGAAGGGAGGAAAGAGGAGGGGAGGGAAGGGAAGGGGAGGGAGGGGACTGGAGGTATGGGGAGGGGAGAGGAGGGAGGATAATTTTTACTATTTGTCATATCTTTATTAGGGGGTTCATGACCATTTTCCCTAGCTAGATTTTACAGTTCGGTGGGGAGGAGAGGGGGGAGGGGAAGTTAGGCAAGGGGAGGGGAGGAAAGAGGAGAGGAGGGAAGGGAAGGGGAGGGAGGGGATTGGAGGTATGGGGAGGGGAGGATAATTTTTACTATTTATCTTATTTATTGGGGGAGTTTGACACCGTTTTATTTTTACCTAAGCACATTACAATGGTTTATAACATTAATACACACCAAAAAAAATTGATTTTGGTGATTTTTTACGTATTTTTGTGAAGAAAACAGGTGCGAGCGGTGTATTTTCTTTCTTGTCAGGGCTGTGATGGGTAACTATTATCAACTTTGACGGGCCATAGCTCGGTAACTACTGGGTCTAGGAGGGTGGGGTTTACATTTTCAGGTGTGTAAATTGAAGTTCTATAAATCGGGCATAAAACTTTTAACCTTTGAGAAAGTTGAAAAATAGGCCTGTTTTTGCATCCTGGGGGGCAGTCTAGGCTGGAGAATTGCGTACCCTAGGGGTTAATAAATCCATAAATTTTCCTAAAGTCCCTATTTCAGCCCTAATGAACAATTTTCCCCAACTAGGTGTAAGCAGGGTATACCGAAGACAGTGATCCTTTGGTTACTGTCCGTAATTGGTGCCGAACATGACGTGATAACAGACCTGCACAATAATGAAAGCACAAAGCCTGTGGGATTTATTCTAACTGGTGCCAGGCATCTCCAGTGCAAGCCCAAATTTTCCATTTTACAACTGTTCACACTCACTGAATATACACATACTGTTATGGTAATCAGAAATACACAAAGGTATGGTTAGTCAATAGAAAATGATGAAAAGGGCACAATAAGGAAGAAACACGTACCACAGACAGACCTGAGACTGGCTTGAGGTAAGGGATTCCAAGGCCACGGGGTGGGGAGTTAGTGGTCTCCACCACCTGGGATTTCCTCAAGTAGGGCCTTATCTTTAACCCTCTAAGACAACAGACACTGCACCATCATTATTGGCATAAACCAGCTCAGGTGCATGATAATTATGTTTTTGAGCCAAAAAATGTGTGGTAACAGCAGGAATGCAGGTTGTCATCTCGCAGTGGTAATGAAAACTGTTATAATCAAGTGCATGATAACAATGGAACCACTATTGCAATAAGCTAAAACTCAATTATCATTATCTGGAATAATGACCAAGGCCATAATAGTAATACATGGCAAATAAGTTGGATTTTTCACTTATTTTGATAGATGATGAAGTGTGAAGTGCTGCGTGGTTGTTTTGGGAGGGGGGAGGGGTATCCAAGGCTGAAGGACTACAGAGGGAGAATGAACAGTGTCAATAGCCTCTCAGGCTAATATTAGTCCTCAAAACAATTTTTATGTGAATGGGGGCAGGTTACATGACAATTACTGTGCAATTTATGGAAGTTCATGCAAATGCAATCTGCACAATATGACAGCACACTGTAGTTTGTAGGCTTTTATAATATTAAATCTGTAATCAATTAACTGATTAAGTATAAGTGGAGCTACACATTTACAGAGAAATTTTTAATAAGTGATCCCACCACTGGTAATAATTTTGCCACGGTAACAGCAAATTTCTTCTAATTTCCTACCAGTGCTTGCTTTAACCCAAGTACATAAGGTTGACTGTCTCTTCTTCCTTGCACAAGCCCCTTCCACATTCAAATTCCATTATCAGCCATTTCTTTGCCCCCATGACCATGAGTAAGAGAATCCTCAATAGTGTTGCACATGGCTGCAGAAGATTCCTCCTCTGTGTACTCAGCCAAGTGATCCTCCTGTTGCTTTAACTGCATTTTAACTTGCTGGAGATGCTGAATTAATTCCTAAACAGCCAGCTGCTGGTACATAAGGACATTCTGTAAGATTTTTTCTTTGCTGACTGGAATCTAGAACTGAAGGCCGACTTTGCAATGGATCAGTAGTGCATACTTTCCCTAGCTGTGGAAAGTCCAAGGCTTGTAAACGGGCCTCACAAATATTAGTTGATGTTATACTGGTTATGCAACTGGGTCCTATGCAAGTGTGTTGTGGTGCCACAGCTATTTATGGCATTTATGGACACAGGAATGAGTGGATGTTATGTGCCCCTCCACATTTACAGCATTTAGGACTGAACTTTTCATCTTTTACAATTTCATCCCAACAGATGTTGGCATCAAAATGCCTGTAAGCTGCACTATATTTTCACAGCAGATGCCCCCACCAGTCACAGTGAACGCAGAGATCAGGGTCCAAGATGCTACTCACTGCCTGAGGCTGTGTGATCAAAGCTGATTACCGGGAACAGTGCCACAAGATGCAAGTGCCCTTGCTAATGTCAGTTCATCAATGTTATTTTTCTCCTCTAAGCAAAATACTATATTACTGCACCCCAAACCACAGCAATGTTTCGGAATGAGTAGTACCTATTAGGGTGGTAAATGATGACAGGCTTGTAAATTACAGTAATATGGAAAATTAACAAGAATTTTCAGTTTGAATACGGTACACATTTTCCTATTTTCCTATCCTAGTTATACCTTCCAAGAATTGAATCTATGCCATTGGGCAATATATATAGGGCCACATTAGTTTGTATTTAAGAGGCTAACTATTAACACCTCTTCCTTACCAAATTACTTTAGCATATGACACATTAACCCCTTTGCCTAAATAATGTTTTTTTATTATTATTATTATTCTTGCTTTATCCAGACAATTTTACCAAGCTTAGGAAACACTTGGGGACTGGAAAAGTTAGAAATAGCCTTCATTAACTCCTACAATAGGTCACTCCTAAGTTGAGTAAAGTCATGTGAAGGTGGCAAGACAATGAATGGGACAACAGCCTTTGTTTTGTTACTTGTACAATCAACATGTAAAGTGTAAAAATAAATAATTGAAGGGAAGATAAAAGTGTAAAATGCAAAATACACTGCTAAGAAAGAGGTGCAAGCCTCCTAGATACAGTACACCAGAATAAAGCCTTATGTCACTTCCACTGTACAAAGATTCAAATCTGGGATGCACAGCCAAGGTACCTATGTTGACTTACACCTTTTATCTGCTATACCATCCTCTGTATCTGCTCTGAAACTCTGCGATAAGTACAGTACCTGGTTACACTTCACTGACTTGATGTTCAAACAGCTGAAATTCTTCCAAAATTTGTGAATTAGCAGAAACATAATAAAAGTTACGTGTTTCCCGTTAAATACACAATAACAGTCTTACAACCTGGTTCCCTCAGACCTTAAATAGTACTGTATGTACATCCTTACCTTTATATTATAGGGGTAAACAATCTTTGAAGTTTGATAAGATAACAAATCAGTATTTGAGGAAGGCAAGGTATTGTATTCCTCAGCGAAGCACCATGTGTGAGGTGAGGCCCAGATGGGTAGAAGAGAGGAGGGTGACATGAGCTCTGCCAGAGGATATTGTTGTCTCTGCTTGAATTTCAATTTTCTCCTGGCTACATAAATGCTGCAAATATCTTCAGCTACACACTATTTGTCAAAATACCTTTGTTGATGTACTTCTCTCCACAACATGCCCAGTCCTGGCCTCTCTAGGTTGTACAGCACTCCTACACAATGTACACTATGGTATTTAAATAGAAATATATCAATACAATTCCACAGAAAGATGTTGAAATTAACACCTCTGTTCAATGATGCATTTACAAAAGGCAGTTCTACATTACTGTTAACAACTGTTGCTTGGATCCACTAGTAATCTAAACTTGCATCTTGAATTAAACTACAGTACTATTACTTATTAAGGTGATAATGACAGTGCTCTGAATTTCATGTCCTATTTGCCAATTATGAAATACTGTTTGATACCCAAGCTGGAATTTTTGGACAAACTCATTTTCCTTCAAAACCAGGCTAGCTGCCTTAAGAGAACTTACTTCTCTTGAAGAAATGCCTATTACAATTACACAAAATCACACACATCATCAGCCAAGAACAAATGACAGTAACTGCAGGAGACTGAGCAGAATTTGAAATAAAGTAAGTCCTCAAGTCAGAGACATATTTAAATATCTCACTCTCTTTTCCATACGTCTGGTAATGTACATCAGGGGAATTAGCCAATCAGCATAACTGGTAGATATGGAAATTTGAAAAACAGTTTGTATTAATTCATGGTGGACTTTACAGAACAAAACAGAATGTTGAGAAAGCCAAATTAACAAGATTTACTTGTAAAATACAGTATCTCCTGGTGGTCTGCAAGTCAAAATTAGTTAGAGTAAAGATCTGGCCTTGATAAGAAACAGAGGCTTGAGTGTTGCAGCTGCATGAGGCTTACATGAAGGAGTGTTAGTGCCAACTTTTACATATGGATGTGAGACTAAGGTGTGGCATGAAAATGAAAAGTCAAGAGTTACAGCAATAGAGATTGGACTGCTAAGGAATGTATGTGGAGTACAGAGGGTGGATAGGATATGAAATAATGTGATTCGTGAAAGATGTGGAGTGAGGAAGTCGGTGGACACCAGAATCGAAGAGAGTGTACTGAGATGGTATGGTCATGTGGAGAGAATGGATAACAATAGAGTGGTGAAAAAGGTATACCTGAACAAATTCAAAGGAGGGAGGAGGCGAGCTAGGCCAAGGAGAAAGTGGAGAGATATGGTGGATGAGTGTGTGAGAAGAGAGGTTTGGAAGTCGGTGAGGCTAGGGAACTGACAAGAGTTCGAGCTGGCTGGATGAATGTTGTGAGAAGTGCATGATCAGAGATTTGGCACCCCTTTTTAAAGTGGCAGTGTCCTGATTGACTCAATCGGATACGTGTATGTGAAGCTACTGAATGTGGTGAATGTTTTTGGTGTATCCTATACAGCCAGGATTCCAGGTGCTTGAATGATGAGTGAATGGAAGCGTGGCCCATTGGACTGGGCAAATTTGGGCTGTCTGGACATTACTGCTCGTCATCCTGCCCTAGGGAGGGAAAGGAGGTCCGGATGATGATGATGATGATGATGATGATGATGATGATGATCTTGTGCTGCATGCATCAGTTGAATCCCCACAAAGAGGCTGGAGATTACTTATTCATTTTATATCACAATGGGCATAGGCCAGTCACCTACTCTTTAATGATTTGGATTCAAGTAGTCTAGCCATAGGTTTCTATGCCACCTTTGGGTCACTGTAGCATGGAACTGTATGTATTATATCTACTTTCTCATGTCTGTATTTCTGTGGACTGTCAGCCATATTGCACAATATCAACCTCAGTGTTCAATAATTTCTTTTCATTTTGAAGGGGTTTGTACATTCTTGCAAATATCGGCCTCAATCAGCTGACAGCGACTCTCCATGCTACATGATCTCTGGCAGCATCTCCATTCAGTTCCTTAACCCTGAAGTTATTTTAAAGGACCTCATTCCAAGTGTTTTTGCAGTAAATAAAAGTATCTGTGTATACTCTCTATGAGCCCATGGATGATAGCTACTTGGACATGCATGTTGTTTTGCTGGCATGAGGGTGCCATACTTTGACCTAAAGTGGTATTTTTTCTATATTACAGTTAGAACTTTTTAATGAAGTATTTTTATACAAAAGAAGTCACTGAATGTACAATGAAGTTGGATGATGAAAAAATGGAATATGTGAGTGCATTTAAGTACTTCGGTAGTGTGATGAGTAAGGATGGAAGCTTAGAGGATGAAGTGCTTGAAAGGGTACAACAGGGATGAAAGATTGCTAGTTCTTTGAAAGCAGTGATAAGAATAGGGATGTAAGCATGGAAGTAAAAAAAGTCACTGTACCTGTATGACAGCACTGTGATACGGAAGTGAAGCTCAGACCTTATTGGAAGGGCACATGTCAAGAGTGAGAGAAGTGGACATGAGTCATTCAACAGAAGCATGTGGAGTTACGCAGAGAGACAGACTGACAAATGAGGAGGTGAAGGAGTGCTGTAGTATGGATGTGGATGTGACAGAAGATGTTAGGAAAAATACACTGAGATAGTGTGGCCATGTGGAGAGGGCAGGGAGTGAGACTCTAATGAGGAGAGTGTATGTGAATGAGATGGAGGGAGGGGGAGACCAAGGATGAGATGCACGGATGGAGTAAAAAGGTATATGAGAGAGGGGAGTGTGAGCTGGGGGGAGGTCAGCGAAATATTGGGGGACAGGGCAACATTGAGGAAATTTGTTTGTGCCACACCCTATGGGATTATGGCACATGGCTATAGACAGATACAGTAGACAGATTTTTATACACGTCCTTAGATTCCGATTTAGCTGTGCAAAACAGTTACACCATTTCCTTGATATCATGAGCTGAATGTAAGACTTAAAAAGTCATGAGACCCGCCCTGTCATAGTTTATTTTTTAAGACACCAGGTAATGTGCATTTATTCTCCATGTATTTAGCAAACCAACTTGTCCATCTGTAGCTCTGCCTTATATAAAACCATGACAGTTATACAAAACTGTCATGCAACACTTTTTTTTCTACTGATAAAGCAGATCTCTTCGCATAAACTTTCTCCTCCAATTCCACCTTAGACGATTCCGGTGCTGTTCCTCCATCACTTCCCCCCTCTGACTTCCTCATGGCTGACATTAAAATTTCTTCAGCTGATGTATTTTCTGCCACCACTGGCCTCAGTACTAACAAGGCATATGGGCCTGATGGGGTCCCTCCTGTTGTTCTCAAGAACTGTGCTTCTGTGCTTACACCCTGCCTAGGCAAACTCTTTCGCCTTTGTCTGTCAACTTGTACCTTTCCTTCTTGCTGGAAGTTTGCTCTCATTCAGCCAGTCCCAAAGAAGGGTGACCACTCCCAACCCTCCAACTATCGTCCAATTGCTTTAACATCATGTATTTCAAAAGTTTTTGAGTCAATTCTCAATAGAAAAATTTTAAGGCATCTTTCCTATCACAACCTTCTTTCTGATCGTCAGTATGGGTTCCGTCAGGGACGCTCCACTGGCGATCTTCTCACCTACCTTTCAGACTCCTGGTCATCCTCCTTTCTGGACTTTGGCGAAAGCTTTGCCATTGCACTTGACATCTCAAAGGCTTTCGATCGAGTCTGGCATAAATCTTTAATTTCCAAACTGCCCTCCTACGGTTTCTATCCTTCTATTTGTGCCTTCATCGCTAGCTTCCTTTCTGGTCGTTCTATAGCCGCTGTTGTAGATGGCCATCGTTCTCCTCCTAGATCTATCAACAGTGGTGTTCCTCAGGGCTCTGTCCTATCACCAACTCTCTTCCTTTTACTCATCAACGATCTTCTAAGCTGTACATCTAACCCTATCCACTCATACGCTGATGACTCAACCCTTCACCTTTCCATTCGGTTCCTGCAACGCCCATCTCAACAGTTACTTCAACAAACAAGGGATGAGGCTATGGCACACCTAATGTCTGACTTGGCTCGTATCTCTGACTGGGGTAAAAATAATATAGTTGTTTTTAATGCATCTACGACTCAGTTCTTACATCTATCAACCCGACAAAATCTTCCTCAGGTATACCCACTAATGTTTAATAATATTCAGCTTAATCCTGCATCATCCTTGAACATGCTTGGGGTTTCATTTACTCAGGACTTATCTTGGAAAGATCATATTACATCTCTTGTAAAATCTGCTTCCAAGAGATTGGGTGTGCTAAGCCGACTCCGCTCTTTCTTTACCCCTGCACAATTGTTGACTCTATAGAGGGGTTTTATCCGCCCCTGTGTGGAGTACAACTCTCATGTGTGGGAAGGCTCCCCACATACAGCTCTTCTCAATAGGGTAGAGTCAAAGGCTTTTCGTCTCATTAACTCTCCTCCTCTTACTGACTCCCTTCAACCTCTGTCTCTTCGCCGCACTGTTGCATCTTTATCTCTTTTCTATTGCTACTTTAATGGTCACTGCTCCTCTGAACTGTCTGCTTGCATTTCTCCACCTCTACGACGGGCGCGTAGCACCCGTCTGGCAGCAAACTCTCATCCCTTTTCTGTCCAACTCTCTAATGCAAGAGTTAACCGTTACTCCCAGACTTTCATTTATGCAACAGGTCAACTCTGGAACTGTCTCCCTCTGTCTGTATTTCCTGCTGCCTATGATCTCCAGTCTTTCAAACGCAGTGTGTCCAGGCATCTCAAAATGATCGGATCTTGAATTTGGCTCTCTATTGTATTTTGTTTTTCTCTTGGAGGGAACTGTTACTGTAGGCTCATGGCCTTTGGTTCCTTCTTCCTCGCATAAAAAAAAAAAAAAACACACACTCATGATGTAAGCACTTCTATCAACCTTCCTTCCTGTGATTCTGCACTTTAAAAAACAATTGAGAACCAACTGTTCTGGCTGTGTGTGGTCAGGAATCAATCCAATATTCCTTTCTGCTCATACATGACCACCTGTTTCTCAGTGATGTATGAGATTCTTTATTTTATTCTTGATACAGTAACTCTAGATTTTTTCCATATTCAGTTTAAGAGTGACTTTTCAAATGGCAGGGGTTAGATTTTGCTCTTATCACCCCTTAACTACAAAAAGCCTTCTCCAAGCTGATGAATATCGACAAGAGGTTGCAAGAATAAACCAATGGAATATGTTACCTGCTTCAGGAGGTTAAATATTCCATGTACAGTACATTATTTTCTGCTTTCTTTGTAAGATTTTTTTTTTTTCTATGTCTGACTCTGGGCATAGGCTTCACAGCCTGCTATCAAGGCCCAGCAGTCCTCCTACATACCATACACCTCCACATGTCACCACTTCGGCACTAACACCCACCATCCACATTGAATACATGCTAGGGCTGTCTCATACAGGACTGGTGTATTGGTGTTAGCAGGGGTATTTTTACGACATGTCGGCGGGGCTTCTGGTAGATCAGTAAAGCCTGATTTAATGAAATTCAAATCCTTAAACTGTTCCCTGCCCCAGCGGGGATTTGAACCTGGGTCCATTAAGACTGCAGGCCACCTCTCTACCAATTGAGCCACCGCCTCCCCCTCATTGGTAGATAAAAAAAAATAATAATAAAAGTTCAAAAAAGCTCTTTGTAAGGTGGAAGGGTCCAAAGCCAATTTCCCATTTCCAAAACATGTAAGGATCAGTGACCAGCTGATGCCTTTGGTAAAACCTTTCAACCTCCTCATAGGCATTCAAAGCTTCATACAAAACAAAACATTTACCCAAGCAGGTGCTATATATTTTATCCTGTAAGGTGTATTCCTTTCAGCTAATGAAGTTCCCATGCACCTCTTGCCAGTAGCGATTTTGCACATTACGGCTTATTATTCCCTTGTATGTTGTTATATCCTTTTTTATATCACCAGAGATTATGTAGTAAATTACATGAGAATATATAAATGTACTTAACAGGAAAACAAAATGGCATGGAAAAAGTAACTGATAGCCTCCTAAGTCAACAAGAATATACATGCAAGACCACCAGGTACCTTACTAGATAATGGACATACATGATTTAGCTAAGTGTTAAGATAATTTAGGTATAAGATAGGATATTATCTTGAGAAAGTTAGCCAACCTTTGAACAGAAAATGGTATCCAAAAACAATAATGTTTACATGCAGTGCAGTACAGTACTGTTTGGTAATACCCTTGCCAATACACTTTTTGCCCTGGACATTTACACAGGCTAATGTGAAGAGCATCAATACCCTCCACAACACTATAATCAGGTCTGGTTTCAACACTCTGGAAAAGGAGGGGAGGGGGGCATGACTGTTACCAGTTACCACTTAATCCATTTAAATAATCATATTAAATGCACTTTGCTTGCATCAGTCATAGGCGTACAATAATACAGGCAAGTGCACATGCCATTAAATGTAATTAGATATTTACTGCACATATTTTGTTAAATAACA
Organism: Coenobita brevimanus; assembly: GCF_032717465.1. NCBI lineage: Eukaryota > Metazoa > Arthropoda > Malacostraca > Decapoda > Coenobitidae > Coenobita > Coenobita brevimanus. Next base: position 36,404,523 of record NC_137013.1, read on the forward strand.
CTGCTCATTTAGTATATGCAATAATTGGTCTGCATGGTTGGGGTACGCACCCTCATGCCCTCCCCAGTCTGTTCCTGGTAATGATGAGAAAATGTATAAAATAACTAAAGATACAAATATATGGATCAGTGAAAGTTCTGTGCAAAAGAACAACCAACATAGCAACATCATGTACCACTCACACACAACACACCCCAGTCATACAACAACATACCTCACTCACACCTCAAATAAGACACACAACACAGCCTACTCACATGACAAACAACACAACATATTCACATTTCACATGACACACTACAATGTACTTATCGTCTGTCCACATAACATGATGGAGATTTTCATCTTTTTACATCTTATTTCCTGTATCTCAATTGCAGAAGAAGACAATACTACAGTTCTGTATCCTTTCCACTGACTGGTGCTATGTTCTCTTAATCTCTTGCTACAGTTCATCATTCAAGATGGAGAAACAGCAGTTTTAGGCCAAGCAAGCAGAGTACAGGTCTCTACTGCATGAATATTTGCTACGCACACAGTATTTCAATCATCACTTGCAAAATTCAATGAACTTTCAACATATCCCTCAATAATGACCACAACAGTGAAAACAGTAATAGCAACTACCAGGTATATTAAACCATTATCACAACCTCAAACTAACATATACTGGTACAGTATTTCACACAAATCTCTCAGCATATTATATTTATAATTTTCCATTGCATGTGTATTATTCAATGTTCCTATACGAACAAATACATGATGAAAATGTGTAAATGCTTAATCTGTATAAGTGACTGATAAATGAGAATTACACAAAAGAGGGATCATCATCATCATCATCATCATCATCATCATCATCATCATCTAATCCTGTGTTGCCCCATGAGAAGCGTAGGAGCCCGGGGCTAGGCAAGTTGGTCCTTACATTGAAGATAAGAGTGACCAGCCTCACTCATCCCTGAGTGGCATTACATGAGCAATAAACCCCAACCACCCCTTGGATATAAACCTGCACAGGCTCAGTCCGATTGGAGCACCTTTACCCACTAAACCACCAGGTGCCATAATTTGGTTATATGGTTACCATCCAGCATAGTAAATGGTTTCCTGGTGTACTGAAACCATTCGGCTTGTTATGCAGTGTAGAGTCACCCATAGGCAGAAGGAAGAGGAAAGAATGATACTCTCTGATATAGGGGGGGTTAATGTTTGTAATGCCCCCCCAAAAAAACAGATAATGTGGTGTTGCTCTTGCGTAACTGCCCTTTCCTCTCTTCCTCCCTTCTTTCTTTCCTTCCTCTTCTGTCTTTCTTTCCTACATTCTTTTCTCTTCCTTCTGTCTATGGGTGACTCTTCACTGAGTGACAAGCCAACTGGTTTCCTGTACACCAGGAAATCATTTACTGCACTGGGTGGTAACCATATAACCAAATAATGCTGCCTGGTAGTTTAGCAGGTAATTAAGGGGCACCAACCCTTTTCAGACTGTGCAAGTTTATATCCAAAGAGTGGTTGGGGTTTATTGCTCATGTAATGCCACTCATGGATGAGTGAGGCTGGTCACTCTCAGCATAAAAATCAGGACCAACTTGCCTAGCCCCGGGTTCCTACGCTTCTCATGGGGCAACACGTGATATGATGACGATGATGATTTATTAAAAAAAAAAAAAAAACTGGCAGGGGACTGCTGGAGAAATAGTGTTTATGATAATACCAATAAAATAGCTTGACAATTTTCTGCAACATCTGTCCCTTGCTAAGGGGTTCCCTGAAAAATGCTAAATACTGGAAAAGATGCTGCTTTAAACTTTGCCACGGAGTAGCACTGAAATTTTGTAGCTATGGCCAGTGTTCATGATGTCATAAATTCTGCTGCTCATTCATTCAGTCATTCTTTAATTTCTAGATGTTAACTTTTCCCATCCCTACAACCTTCAGTTTGTTAAATGTAAGGTATCCAGGAAGCTTAACTGAACAGAGCTTGATGGTGGCATCCCTGACTGACTTCCTTTGTTGGGATGATTTTAGCATGCCTCCAACATTTGATTCCTTCTTTTTTGCATTAACAGAATGTAGCCTTGGTAGCTTACAATTAATTCATACAGTAATTAAAAATATTACAAAGGTCTAAATAAAGAAATTTCAAAATATCTGATGAAATGTGAAAATACAAGTTCATGACTCGAAGTTTCATTTTTGGTTGGATACCTACACAAGATAAAACATGGAGCAGCACAGAGAAAAATATCATGAACAGGATGTGTGAAGTTTCAATAACCTGTACAGTATCATGAAATACTAAAAAAAAATTACTGTTCTGTGATTTAAAATGTAACTAAAATCTAGCATTTCCATGTCTTTCATACCCAACTATGATACTATAATAACTACCAAGTGTTCTAAGTACAGGTATGTGCATTTTTTTGGCCAGGTAACTTTTACCCCCTACTTTCTTAGCCCATAAGTACTGTATTAAACAATTGGAAAAGCCTCATACTGTAACTTACTAGCAGATTAAAAATAACATTCAAAGTTTTCAAGTAAAGAAACTGCTTGAGTGCATCAGCAACCCAAAATTACCATTATTCTAACCACCTGTGTTTCTCTGGTGCTTATGATACCAGAACATTTATGCTTTAATGCACACACACAAGACCATACATACCAACACACATGCAGTATCAACCATGGATATATCTCAAGAGGGAAAAAAATTCATACACATTCCCACATGCAAAGACAATAACATGCATCAAACTCAGTAGCTGCACACAAAAACCCCTTAATGTTAACTGTACTGTACTGCACTACACACATACACAAGTCTTGGTCAAAGACTAACTGTTATCAATTATAAATTCCATAAAATCTGAAACTGTTAACAGAATGATACTATAATCTTGCTATCACTATATGACGAGAACAATGGTTGCCAAATACAGTATGCATGGTGGATAAACCTATTATTTCATGGCTTCATTTGTTTCACCTTTGTCATGATATATTTGTATTATGCTAGACAGGGACGGCGCAGCTCTCAGACGGCCAACAGAATCTCATCCTTTCTGGAGACACACAAGTTACAAATGGATGGAAACTTCCCACAACTACCCCCATCCTATTGCACACAACTTCCACTATAAGTTTCTTCCTTACCACCTTCAGCCACCCAAGTTTCAGTATCACTGTATTCCTGGATCAGTTCACCTGTTTATCTTTCCACTAACCACTGAAAAGCTCATAAGGTCAAATGAAGCATAAATGACTTAGAATCACACAGGGCGCCTTCATCCACTACAGGCAGTCCTCGTTTTCAGTCAGAAAGGGGGTCAAAAATATCGCAATTTTCATCATGTAAATAATAAACTGTGAGAAACTGGCAAAACAGAATTATAAGTAACAATGAAATTTTTTTATGAACACAATGGCTACTCATAATGAGGACTTACTGTGCTTCTCTGCAAGATGACAGTTGGCATTGATTCTGAGTGAAACAATGTGTTTGGTATGCACTGTGTTGTGTTTGCCACTGATAATTGAGTTGTGTTTGTTGTAACATGGAAGACTAAAAACACCAATTTACTAACACTTATGGAGCTCTGATAGCAAAGTTACCCAATACCACTCTGACACTGTTGATTTGTAAGCTTGAGTGTAGTTATTAGGAGCTTGATGTTAACCCCCTCAAGGCAAAGTTGCTCCTTTTTATTTAATTCTTGCTGCTGCTATAATATTTTATTCAGTTTGGAAAAGACACCTCACAATGAAAAGTTTCAAGCATAGTGATGCCTTTCATGGACTTATTCTTTCTGCTGCTAAGTAATTTTATTCTAGAGAGACCTCCTACCAGCGAAGGGGATACATAGTCTCCATTAACCTCTTCAGCACACTGAAGCCTTCCTATTTTATTCTTACTGTTACCAGACTATTTTCTCCAGATTAAGGGACACCTTTAATAGTGAAGGGGTTGAAATGCATTGAGTAAAAGTCTAGCCTTTGTTTGGCTCAAGGAGAGCAGCACAGATGATCATAAAATACATCATGGCAAAATTTTGGAAAGCCAGCATAAACATTCAATTAGCCATCATATAATTACTGTATCTGCAAAATAAAAAATTATGTTGCTTGTAAGCCTATTCCTAGAAAAAATGAAGCTTTAAATGTTGCTGTTTTCCATTTACATATATATATATATATATATATATATATATATATAGATATATATATATATATATATATATATGTATATATATATATATATATAGTACACATACAGTTTTCACAACCCTAGCAAGTAATGGCAGATAGTTTTGTGTCACCTACTGTTATTAAAGTGGGAACTGACTGGATCAATTTCCAAAAAAATCCACAACACATATATGAGAAACATTTTATCCATCTAACCTAAACCTTTTGACTGACAGCAACAGTAAGAGGTTCAGTAAATGACACATGTTCTCATACAAACTGGGTAGGAGGGGAACACAAGCAACAACTTAACTCTCTCATGGTCTGAACAACTCTAGTATTGTATTCCACCTGACTCCAGATGACTGAAAGTGTTGATACTGTCACTATTAACTCTCTCATGGTCAAAACAACTCTAGTATGATATTCCAGCTAATGCCAGACAATTTTATTCAGATGAGTCACAGAAGCCTGCATTTTCTTTTTCTCTACCATTTCAGTATACACAAAGCCCTATTCAGGTGAGTCATGGAAGCCTGAGTTTGCTTTTTCTCTACCATTTCAGAATACACAAAGCCCATCATTAAAGACAAGGCCTGTGAAATCCAAAACATTAGGGGTATTAAGAGTTCCATCTCTTTCCTTTGTTATCCCTCCCACCCAATTAACCCATTTGTCTCCATGGACCAGTCACATGTTCTTGTATATATACCATACTTGCTCAGAACCACTGCAACTCTAAATCAACTATAAACCAATATTTTCTATGCATGAGCTGAAATTCTGGCACTTTTAGCAACACTTCAAAAGCACAAAATGAATGGCAAAGTAATTTTTGCCGAAGATCAGCCTGAATAACTCTATATTTATTTCATTTTTTAAAACTCTCTGAAGTTTCCTGAAAACTCTGTTATCCTATTTGTATTCTCCAGGTAGATTAAAGTCTATGCTAGTAAACTGTGTGAGTGGTGAAAACATTAACATTAAATATACCAAACTTAACCCTCCACAGAGATAAAATATGGTACTGCAGATGCCTCTCACAATAATAATACATACTACCTTTGAAGTGACTGGTGGACAGTTGCAAATTGTGCGAGGCTCGGTGCATGTCCACAGCTGCATGCGGTCATAAGACAATACCCCCAGGACATCAGGTAAGTTATATAATGCTAACTTAGCTTAAGTTAGTTAAATGTTAGACTGGGTGGGAAGTTTAGCTTGGAATTTGCGAGGTGGTCAACGTTAGGGGGGGATTTGTCGTAGGACCGCTGTAAGCAGAGGTAGCGTTGTGCCATCACCTCTTGAGATGGTGCCATCATTAACAACAACAACATTATGTTCACAAGGTCCAGCTGACCATCACCTCACCACAGATCCACAACCGTGACAACACCCTCATCATGACAAGTAAACTGTCCATTCCCTTGGACTCTGACAACATTCCATCCTATTATGTGGACGACGCTCAGTGGCAAAATTCGCAACATAAACCAACAGAGGTTTAACTAGAAATTCAACAATAATATAAAAAGTTTGAGTACAAACAGTACAACTGTAGATGAAAGTCTTAGAAGTAATGAATGAGTGAGTGTTAAACTTGGAGGTGGGATGGCAGGTGGGATGTGGTGAGTGTGAGTCAGACGCACAGGGTAAGGGATATGTCTTGCTTCTTGGCTGGCCAACACAGCAAAAACTGTGCAGTCCAAGTCACAAGATGGCAGCATTCAATGCTCTAATATCTGAATGGAAGAAATTGAGTCAACTAGTAAAAAATTAAGCAATATGGCATAGGAATAATAAAAACCAGTATCCTAAAAAACTAGTTTCTAACTATTTACACAGATTTAAAGTCTCTGGTATCAAGATTCATCTAAAAGGGCAATAACATCTCCAGTCTCAAAGTTCTTCTAAAAATTTGAAAAACAACAAGCAAACTGTGGTGTAGGAGCATGGGTAGCTGGGTATCACAAGGAGAACGTGCATATAGCCCGGTTAGGTGGCGGTGGCCTCAGATGTCACAGTCTGGCCTCTGGTCCTCTACCACATGGCCCCACACTGGCTTCCACACTGCACCACACACACTACAAGTCTTATAAGCTCATCAGCCAAATCAGCCTTAACAATGAAGTAATGATGATGGCGTGGTCCCAGGCCGGCCACTACACCCCATGGTGGTGCGTCAGGCCATGCAGGGCCTGTGGCCGCGCCGGCGTGTGGTTGTGTGGCAGAGCCTTTGAGGGTCCTGGCTGAGGCTCTAGGCTGTCGGGGGTGAAGGCCGTGGTGGCGTGAGACCCCTGGCCTCCACCGGCCGGCCCCAGCGACGTCCCGGAGCCCTGACGCAGCCCTCTGGGGGGCACGACACTGGTCGCTGGCCCCGCTAAAGCATGGGGGTTTATGTGGTGCAAAGTGTGAAGGTGGTGGGAGGACGTGGTGTCTGTGGTGGAGCCCTCACTCAGCACTCGCCCGTACCGAGGCCACCCACACCCTGAGATCACTGCCAGCACCAGCGACACCACCCCGCATGCACACCCACAAAGCTGCAACATCACGCACACACTATTACTCAGGGTCTACACAAAAATTTTGCAGTTAATTGTGGAGCGAAAAAATAGTCCTGGCTTGTCATTTAAAAATGAGATTCGAAAAACAACATAATCAGTATCACAATAACTTACCAGCAATCTTGGTGAAAAGATCTCTTTGGTACCCAATCTGACAAAATATATACCAGGTATGATTATTTAAAATCTGAAATGCTGTAATCTGAAATATGACATAAAAAAAGATTATATCTTAACTCATACACCCACATCTACATAAAAAATAATCTATCATACCAGTCCAAGATTTTTGTTGATACCTCCAAAATCTATTATGTTATTAAGCAAAAAGACTTTATAGTTTGCCTTTGCTTTACATACTCTTGTGCAGTCTTTTTAGCCTGTCGTCACACATCAAAGATTTCTTCTCCCTTCTCAAGAACAAATACCAGCAAACCACAAACTGAAGTAATGACAGTACAGGAGAGTACAGTATAGTTCCTAAAAATCAGTGATGCTAAAACATCACTAATTTGATTTGCCTAATGCTCTTGATTTATTACTAAAAAAAAAAAAAAAAAAAAAAAAAAAAAAAAACATAATATCTGAAGCCTATAAGTAACTTAGGTAACTTAGAACATGAGAATTTAACAAAACTCCAGTACTGTAAAAGTAACATCTCCTGATGAATGCTAACCAAAATCCTACCTATCAGCCCTATCAATACAGGATAATTTAATAAAAATTAATTGTGTTCACACATTTGTATGGAATCAGGCCTTATTCATATTAAAAATCTGGCTGTTTTTTGGGTGGAACAATAGATCTCTGAACGACATCAGTTAGCTGCACAGTGTGAAACCACCTATCCCATAGGATGATTCATACACATATAAGGATACAACAATTCTGGTCCATGATAACAGTTTCAATCTTTGGGTATGAGCCATTGATCTGATTTAAAACATCTACTAAATCTGCCACACCAAACAATACTGACAATTTGAAACAATCCTACAATGAAAAAAGTCAAGACTAACAAGTCTCAGAGCTAGTAAAACATTAGCATGAAGCATTTTATCACCTTCATCTATTCTCCTGTGATGATATACTTGTATGCAGTCTCCTGCCACTTCTGTGCATAGTCAAACTGCTTACCCTTTTTTTTTTTTTTTTTTTTTTTTAATACTAACTACAGTCAGATGATAGCCAATCTAAGTTCTACATCAGGAAAGTAACTCAATTCAGTATATCATCCCTATAATGGAACTCAGAATACCAGATTGCTAATTGAACAAAAAATGAATTTACACTGCACACTGGAAATGGGAACAAATCTGATAACTCACAATTATCCAATCAGCTTTCAGACTGGACATGTTGCCTTTATGTTAGATTGAGTCATTTCATGCAACACAATACATGGACATGTTTAATCCTTTCATCCCAGGTACCTCTTTTTAATGCCATTCTGGTTAATGGCAGACAATTATATCCAGTTCTGAATTAGACATTCCAGGACTTTTAGGATCTGCTACACTCTCAGTAGCTCCATCAATCTATGTGTGTCTTTTTTTTTTTTTTTTTTTTTTTTTTTTATAATTTTGGCTAATGGCTGGTGAATTTTTATTTGTTCTGGTAAGACATTCCAGGTCTGTAAGGGTTTAGATAAGTATAAAAGAACCTGACTAGCAAAAGATTTTCCATCAATGAGAAAATTTATAATTCTTAAGAACATCTCCCAACATGCAAGTGCACCAGTTTCTGTCCTGGCTCCTTCATTCCCATGACCAAAATACTGAGGTGCTTGTATGAGGAAAGTAAGTACAGACTGTCCCTCATTTTATGTCACTGATGTGTTCAAAATCAGCACAGTATTTTTCATACAACTGGTACTATAAACTGATGGTAATTGGCTCAACTTTAAAGGTAGCAAGTGAACTGCAGTACCAGTAGGTAATTTCTGTTATTGACTGTGGATTTACTTGTAAAAAAAAGAATTACCACAAAAAGGGGCAAAATGAGGACATCTATCTATCTATCTATTGCCAGACTCCTTAATCCTGTAAGGGGTGGCCACAAACAAATTGCCTCCATGTCACCCTGTCCCCCGCCAATTCACTGCCCTGCTCCCAGCTCACACCCCTCTCTCTCATATACCTCTCCACTCCATCCCTCCATCTCACCCTTGGTCTCCCTCTCCCACTCGCTCCCTCCATCTCACTCACATACACTCTCCTTGTCAGTCTCTTACTTTCCATCCTCACCACATTACCAAACCACCTCAGTGTGTTTCTCCTAATGCTTCCTATCGCATTCACATCCACAACACAACGCTCCTTCACTCTCTCATTCGTCAGTTTGTCTCTCCATGTGACTCCACATGTTCCTGTCAAATAATTCATTTCCACTGTTCTCACTCTTGACTTCTGTCCCTCCAACAAGGTCCAAGCTGCACTTCCATACGTAAGAGTTGGTATCACGACACTGTCATGTAGTAACTTTTTCACTTCTGTGCTCACTTTCCTGTTTCTTATCAATGCTTTCAAGGAACCAGCAGCCTTTCTTCCTTGTTGGACTTTTCAAGCACCTCAACCTCTAAACTTCCATCCTTACTCATCACACTATCCAAGTACTAAAACGCACTCACATTTTCCATTTCCTCCTCATCCAACCTCACTGTACATTCCATGACTTCACCTCTCTCAAAGACCATAACTTTACTCTTCCCAACATTCACCTTTAGATTCCATTTCTTACACACTCTCCCAAACTCATCCACCAAGCCTTGCAGCTCCCCTTCGTCTTCACTTAACAACACAATATCATTTGCAAACTACAATACAGGGAGTTTCCAAACAATGCCCTCTCTCATTAGGGCTGCTCCAACATCCACTGCCCTACCTTGTACCTCTTTTATAACCCCATCCATTTACAGATTGAACAACCATGGAGACATAACACATCCCTATTTCAATCCCACCTGCAGATAGAAAAATTCACTCAGTTCACTATCCACACATACTGCAGCCTTAACACCATCATACATACTTTTCACGACATTTAACAACTTCCCATCTACTCCATATATTCTTAATACTTTCCACAATCCTTGTCTATACACCCTGTCATATGCTTTCTCCAAATCCGTGAAGGCCGCATACAACTTCTTTCCCTTTTTTAGAAACTTTTCCACAAAAGATCTAAGAATGAATATCTGATCTACACAACCTCTTCCCTTCCTAAAACCCCCCTGTTCTTCTCCAACTAATTCCTCTGTTATTTCTCTCTGTCAATAAGTATTCCATCATATACTTTTCCTAATACAGTAAGAAGACAAATGTCCCGATGATTACTACACACTTCTTTTTCCCCTTTTCCTTTGTACAGGAGAGTAATTATACCTGACTTCCAATCCTCTGGGACTCTACTTTCCTCCCAGGCCAATCTGCACATCTACCACATCCATTCTACTACTATCTCCCCCCCATGCTTCAGCATTTCACCACACACTCCATCCATGCCTTGGGCTTTCCCCAGTTTGAACTTCTTCATTGCTTCCACAACTTCCAACCTACTGATTTCTTCCTCTCATCTCACATCCCTCTGTCTCCAAGCTATTCCCCAGACACTTATATACACATTACTTTCATTCTCTATGTTCGACAATTCCTTATAGTGTTCTCTCCATCTGCTCAATTTTCTCCCTTCTCCACTAGTAATCTACAATTTTTTTCCTTTACTCCCCAGCTAACTTCTTTGACACCCTGTCTAACTCTCTTTTCCTCTTTCCAGAACATTTTCTTACATTCCCTCCACTTCACACTCAAATTCTTTCCAAATTCCTCACCCACTCTCTTCTTACTATCCCTTTCACCTCTCTCTTCCTCTCCACATATAACTCTCTCTTCTGTCTCTCAAACTTCTTCCACACCCCTGTTTCTCATCCAGTCACTATATGCTTTCTTCTTTTAAGCCACAGCCTGTCTCACCTCTTCATTCCACCATGCTGTTCCCTGCACTCCCTTTTGTCTTCTCTTCATCCCACACACCACCTCACATGCTGCACAGATTTCTTCTGCGAATATCTTGCACACACCTTCCACGTCCCCCATCTGCTCCAATCCATATTTACCCTATCGCTCCTCCACTTCTCTCTTATACTCTGCCTTTTTTCCATCCTCTTGTAACCTTTCCACCCTCCATGTATGCACTACATAAATGAGGACATGCTGTCTAAAAATAGACATATATATTAGGAAAGGTTATAACATAAGGAAACTGTATTTACTGAGAAGATACAACAGTTTTGGCTCATCTTGGACCATACTCTATTTTCATATTTGGGCATAACTCTTCAATATGAAAATTTTGGGCACTTTCAGATCAAGACACAAGACAAATGAGTGCACATTTGTGAAAAAAAGAAAAAAAATCAGCCAACCATAAAAGAGAGTCCTTTGCTCTTTTTCCTAATAGTCAACTACTTCAGAACACTCCCCCTCCCCCCCCAAAAAAAAAAAAAAAATTAACAGTCTGTTCCCTAAGACACACTAGTCCTCCTATGTGTCACTCCACATCACCACTGCAGCATTAATACTCAACGTCCATACTGAACACATGCTAGAACTATCTCATTTTGGCAGCCTTTCTTATTTTCATTTTTCTACCATCAGAATGGTGGTATTCTTGCCACTTCTAGATGACTACCCAACTTATGAAAGATCTTTTGTACTGAAGGGAACAAACCCCTCCTAATTGAAAAGCCTCTTCTAAGCTGATTAAAATCATCTGAAGATAACAAGGAATAAGATTAGAAATGTGTCACTGGGCTGAAGAGATTAAGGGAAATAATTCTCATATCTCAAAGTGCAAACGGTTCTTTGTAAGCTCAATACAGACAGTCCTATTTATAAGTCACAGATATGTTCCAAAATTTCACAAGGGAGGGCAGCTTGATGGTGGAGGATAAGGTGATACAAGCAATTTGATTCTGGTCACCCCAATTTATAAGTTATCCCTCCTTTTCCCAGTTAACGTCTTTGTTAATAGGGAAAAACTTTTAAAATGAGGCGATCAAAATCAAACTGCTTTCATGTCACAAAACCCTCTACCATCAGGCTGCCCTCCCTCAAACTCTACCAACCTCCAGCATATACCTCTCTACAACATCTCTTCTCACCCTTGGTCTCACCCTTGGTCTCACCCTGATATGGATAAGAGTAGAAATTTAACAAGCATTATTTCTGTAATTTTCCCACACAATAACAAAAAATAGTCTAAATACTAACATTCAGTGTATTGAAAAATCACTTTCTAACAGCCACAATAAAATATATAAACACTGTACTACGGTGCATGCAGTCTTAATCTAGGATATATAAACCATGGCCACTGCTATGTACTTACAGTTGTCTAAGAGTTACTGCTTAACCTCTACACAATTATCATTATTATTATTACTTTTTTATTCTTTCTATCACATTCTGATTACATTCAGCATAAGAAAATCTGTTCAACAAAGAGGTTAAAAAGGAGACTTTCTCACCCCTTCACTACCATGCATCTCACCTAAGATTAATAAACAGCCTGGTGGTAGCAATAATAAAAGATGTTACTGTACTGAAGAGTTACTCCTCCTGTGCTGCTTCCTGTGATAATGGTGGCACAAACAGCTTCATCTTGTAGATGGATTGCATGTGTGAATGGTGTATGTTTGAATGTTGCATGTGTGAATGAATGTGTGTTTTGTGATTGGTATGGGAGTATGTATGAATGTTGCTGTTGTTGTTGTTGTGGCCCCATGCACATCCTGACATGAACCGGTGGACTGCAGGATATTAGCCATTTCAGTAGGGCACTCCCAGAGATCTGCTGAGGATACATGGAAGGATCATGTATGATGTGAGAGTGAATTGCATGATGTAACTGTGCTGCGACATTTGGGGTTGCATTAGAGTTAGGGCATAGTGGATTGTTCATGAGTCATATTTTATGTCTGGAGAGTTAGGTGCATGAAGTAAGTAAATGTGTTGTGGTTTGATGGGCTGCATTACAGAGAAGGCACAGTGGACTGTTCAAGAGTTGTATTTTGTGTTATAAGAATGAGGTGCATGGGGTAAGTGTGCTGTGGTGTGATGGGCTGCAGTATAGGGGTGCATAGTGGACTGTTCATGAGTTGTATTTTGCTTTGGCGCTGAAGCATATGTGAATCATGGAAGGAAGTATGCATGATGTGTGAAGTACATACCGAGGTTGTGAGGAGCTGCTGTTTGGTCCACGCAGGTATCCAGGGGTACGTGGTGTGGTAGAGGTGCAACAGGTGTAGCAGTAGTGATGCCGACACCAGGTAACACACGCACACAAACACATACACCACTGTTACCTGAAACACATTATGCACATCACTTGAAATCCAGTATATAGAGACTAAATGCATGCACAGGTAAATCTCACACACACACAAACTTGTATATCACCATCATCTGACACATGGTTATGCTTGTCACCTACAACAAAATATACAGAAAGCATGTGGCCATACAGGTAACAACGAACACATACAAATACGCAATATACCATCAGGTCAATTAAACACCTCTAAGAGCAAAGCCTTGGTGCTGCCTCACCACTACAGGTCTAAAAAATGTGAGAACACAACATTAGGTGATGTTTCCTTTTAGATTCCCACACCCCGACCCATTGCAGTGGGGGTGACAGTGAATTTAAATCAATGTGGTCAGGATGGTTGACAAATATATGCAGAATGAGTTTGCAATATGTTGTGGTTTGGGTGAAAGTGTGGTCTGTGTGACAGTATGGTCTACCTCAACACTTTAGGTTACACTGTGTTTATTACTGCTTGGTACATTGAAGGGCAGTCTGAGGTAGACTTCTGGGAGTCACCATGGGTGGTCTGAATGGGAGTCCTGACCAAATGGCACATTTTCCATCTCCCACAACACAGGCATTTATAACACAGCTCAAGTTACTGATACACTAGTAGGTGGTGGCAACCATCATCCACTCACTTGATGTTGTGCTGCCTACTTCTTCCTTCACCTTTATCATTCTTTTTCTGTGTCTGCATTCCTCTCTTCCTGTTTCTCCCATCTTTCCTGTAATTTTTAATTACTCTTTTTTCCTTTTCAGGTGGCTTTCCATTGAGTGACAATCATAATGGTTTCCTGTAAGCCAGGAAACCATTTACAATGCTGGGTGGTGACCATAAAGTCATCCCATACACGTTCTCTACACGTCAACACGTGGGTTGGAGGAAGGTTAGTGCCCCTCCTCGTAATATAACTAACTCAGAGACAAACAGCCACCCCTTACAGGATTAAGGTGTCTGGCTATAGACAGACAGACAGAAGTTGCTGATGAATTATCCGTTGTATTGGCAAGTTGACTGTATTGTATAAAACTCTATCAATCTATTGCCAGACGCCTCAATCCCGTTCGAGGTGCCCACAAACAAATCACCTCCACGTCGCCCTGTCCCCCGCCATTTCACTGCCCTGCTCCCAACTCACACCCCCCTCTCTCATATACCTCTCCACTCCATCCCTCCATCTCATCCTTGGCCTCCCCTTCCCTCTCCCCCCCTCCACCTCACTCACATACACTCTCTTTGTCAGTCTTTCACCCTCCATCCTCTCCACATGGCCAAACCACCTCAGTGTATTCCTCCTAACACTTCCTATCACATCCACATCCACACCACAATGCTCCTTTATATCCTCATTTGTCAGCCTGTCTCTCCATGTGACTCCACAGGCTCCTCTTAAATAACTTATTTCCACTGCTCTCACTATTGACTTGTGTCCTTCCAACAACATCCAAGCTTCACTTCCATACGTTAGAGTTGGTATCACAATACTGTCATGTAGTAACTTTTTCATTTCCATGCTCACTTCCCTGTTTCTTATCATTGCTTTCAAGAAACCAGCAACCTTTCTTCCCTGCTGTACCATTTCAAGCACTTCACCCTCCAAACCTCCATCCTTATTCATCACACTACTTAAACGTACTCACATTTTCCAATTCCTCACCATCCAACCTTGCTGTACATTCACTGACTTCACCTCTCTCAAAGACCATCACTTTACTCTTCCCTATATTCACCTTTAGATTCCATTTCTTACACACTCTCCCAAACCCATCCACCAAGCCTTGCAGCTCCCCTTCATCTTCACTCAACAAAACAGTATCATCTGCAAACAACAGTACAGGGAGTTTGCAAACACTACCCTCTCTCACCAGGGCCACTCCAACATCCACTACCCTACCTTGTACCTCTTTTATTACCCCATCCATGTACAGATTGAACAACCATAGAGACATGACATCCCTGTTTCAACCCAACCTTCAAAGAGAAAAATTCACTCAGTTCACCATCCACATGCACTGCAGCCTTAGCACCATCATACATACTCTTCACAGCATTCAACAACTTCCCATCTACTCCATATATTCTTAATACTTTCCACAATCCTTGTCTATGCACCCTGTCATATGCTTTCTCCAAATCCATGAAAGTTGCATACAACTTCTTTCCCTTCTCTAGAAACTTTTCCACTAAAGATTTAAGAATGAATATCTGATCTAAACAACCTCTTCCCTTCCTAAAGCCTCCCTGTTCTTCTCCAACTAACTCCTCTGTTCTTTCTCTAACTCTGTCAATAAGTATCCTACCATACACTTTTCCTATTATACTAAGAAGACAAATGCCCCTGTGATTACATCACACTTCTTTTTCCCCTTTTCCTTTGTAGAAGGGAATAGTTATACCTGACTTCCAATCCTCCGGGATTCTACCTTCCTCCCAAGCCAATCTGCACATCTTCCACATCCATTCTACTACTATCTCTCCCCCATGCTTCAGCATTTCACCACACACTCCATCAATTCCTGGGGCTTTCCCAAATTTAACTTTCTTCATTACTTCCACAACTTCTATCCTACTGATTTCTTCCTGTCTTCTCACCTCCCTCCTTCTCCCAGCCACTTATACTCGCATTACTTCCATCCTCTATGTTCAACAATTCTTTATACTGTTCTCTCCATCTGCTAACTTTTTTTCCCTTCTCCACTAGTAATCTATCATTTTTATCTTTCACTCCCCTGCTAACTTCACTTCCACCCTGTCTTACTCTCTTCACCTCTTTCCAGAACATTTTCTTACAGTCCCTCCACTTTATACTCAAATTCCTTCCAAATTCCTCATCCACTCTCTTCTTACTCTCTCTTACTAATCTTTTCACCTCTCTCTTTCTTTCTGCATATAACTCTCTCTTCCGCCTCTCAACTTTTTCCACGCCCCTATTTCTCATCCATTCATTGTATGCTTTATTCTTTTGTGCCACAGCCTGTCTCACCTCTTAATTACACCACGCTCTTCCTTGCACCCCCCTCCATCTTCTCTTCATCCCACACACCACATCACATGCTGCACATATTTCTTCTGTGAATATCCTGCACACACCTTCTACGTCCCCCATCTGCTCCAATTCATATTTGCCCAATCGTTCCTCCACTTTTCTCTTATATTCTGCCTTTTTCTCATCCTCTTGTAACCTTTCCACTCTCCTTGCAAATACTCCTTCTTCCCATCCTTCCCTTCTTCTATTTCTCCATCTTATTTGGATCTTGATTCTGGTCACCACCAAGTAGTGGTCAGAAAGTCCACTCCCCCAACCTCTATAAGCTCTTGCATCCATTACACATCTTCGCATCCTTTCATCCACACACACATAATCAGTCACTGCCTTCCTTTCATTCAGTTCACCATCCACCCTTCTCATCACTCGCCATGTATACCTGTGGATCATTTTATGTCTGAAGAGGGTACTGGCTATCACCAACCCCCTCCCAGCACAAATGTCCACTAATGCACTGCCATTCTTATCTATCTCAGCAGGCACACCCCACTCACCAACTATTCCAACCACCTTCACATTCCCTACTTTACCATTCATATCACCGATCAAAAACACTCTCTCACTCCTTCCAAACTTTTCCATGCACACTTCCACATTTGTCCAGAACTCTTCTCTCACTCTGTTTGCACGACCTTGTGTTGGCGCATACACGCACACAATCGCCCACATTTGTATTCCAACTTTCAATCTTACCCACACAATCCTTGACCCAACTGATCCATACTCTCTTATGTTCTTCTTCCATCTTTTACTCACGACTTTACACACTCCTTCTTTTGCCCTCTCATTATCACCTACTCCTGCACATATACCCCATCCATACTCCCATTCTCTCACACCCTCACCTCACCATTTAGTTTCAGTTACTCCACATACATCAACTTTCGCACCCTCAAACACCTGGACAATCTCTCTTTCTCAACAGAAAAATATTTCCAACTGTCACCTAAAAGAAACATTAACACATACAAAAAAAAAAAAAAGATAAATAAATGAACACTGGCAAACACAAGCAAAAGAAAAACAAATTAACAAGAAAACAATATTACCAACAGTAGGAACAGAACAGCAACAGAAGTGTCAGTCTCCTGCTTTTTGCATTACTTTGTGATTTTAAATCATTCATTCATTCATCATCTAATCCAGTGTTGCCCTACGAGAAGGGAAGAAGCCTGGGGCAGGACAAGTTGGTCCTGACATTTAAGATGAGGGTGACCAGCCTCGCTAATCCCTGAGTAGCATTACATGAGCAATAAACCCCAACCCCCCCTTGGATATAAACCCGTACCGGCTCAATCCGAGTGGAGTGCCTTAATTGCCCACTAAACCATCAGGCGCCATAATTTGGTTATGTGGTTACCACCCAGCGAAGTAAATGGTATCCTGGTGTACAGGAAACCAATTGGCTTGTGATTTAGTGTAGAGTCACCCATAGACAGAAGGAAGAGGAAAGAATGAATGAAAAGACAGAAGAAAAAGGATGGAAAGAAGAGAGAAAAGGGCGGTCACCCGAGAGCAGTACTACACTGAGTGAGTGGATGGTAAGCACCCCCACCAACCACTTCAAAATGTAATAAAACACAAAACTGGGCATCAGGTATGAAAAAATATATAATGTCCCCAACAAAAAGTTTACAAAGCAACCCTGTTCTCGGTGCACTGGGATTTAATACTGCAAAAAGTTGTGGGACAGGAGTAATTATAATGTAAAACAACATCAATGGTTAGAATTAATAATACAAAAAAAATTATGGAAAATACTAAACAAAATATCTATTAGAAAGAAAACTATGAAAAGAATTAAGACAACCAAGGAGAAAGAATGATTGGTGAGAAAGAACCAGGAAGCTGGAGATTTTAATTCAATTTCTCAATTCTTTTTACAGTGGGAAAATACACTGCATATTACCTTTCATCTTACTAGGGATATGAATCATATAAGAAATGAAACCACATATGGAACTTTCTCCAATTAGAAAATCAGCTCATTCCATTACAGTGTAAGGAAGTGTAAGAGAAAAAATATATAGTATTACATATTAGTAATATCAAGAAAAGTACAAAATAAAGATGAAAAAAAAAAAAAAAAAAAAAAAAAAAAAGACTGAAACATAAAGCAGTTCATACATAGGCCTAAACCAGGTAAAGTGAAAAACCAGCTTGTTCCAGTACACATGAGGGGGTACTGTATATGAGATTGGAGAAATGGAAAAGGGGACTGGTGTATGTAAATATAAGCAAACCTCGACTTACGATACCCCTATATGCGATACCCTGGATTAGTGACGGGGGTAGAAATACCACCCACCCTTCCTAATGATGGCTGAGCCCTGGTTTAATGATGGGCCCGTTGTCTCCCACTACCATCACCCCACCTCGGCAGGCTTCCCCCCTCCCTCTAACCCTCCCCCAGAGATGGAGTTTAAGGGCTCCGAGGAGGATGAGTAAGTGCAAGGAAGCACCACATGTCCCCTAGCCTTGGGGGGGGGGGATAGCAAGGATGACAACCAGGACCAGATAAGGACTTACAAGAAGTAAGTGATGAGAGGTGTTTATTTACAGGTGTTAGGCTTAGGTTAGCTTCTTTTACAGCTGTTAGGCCATTTAGCCTGGCATTAAATTTCTTTCTGGACTCTTTTGGGTGGGTTCAGGACTTGGGGAAACCCAAGTCTCAAAATCGCATCCTTATACTTTACATGTTAAATCATCCCCGATTTACAAAATCCTGCCTAGCGGGGTTTGCCTGTACAGTACAGTAATTTCTCGAATATCCAGACAATCCATTCCTGGACAATCCATTATTCGGATGCTGTGACCTAGTTGTCTGAAACTATTATTCGTACAATTTTTCATGATATCTGGACAAAATGCGTGCATCCAGGTGGAAATTAAGGCTGCATGAAAATTTTCACGCCCAGCCTGGCTGGAACAGCCCGGTAGTGCTGGCTGGGTAGTTCGCCCAGCGCCCGCTAGAGACCCCCTCGGTTGTTCCCAGTTCCCGCCTGGCGACAGTGTGGTAAATAGCTCCTCTCAGACAGTTGTCATGGTGGTGCACGTGGTGGTTTTTGTGGTTGTTCCCTACCTGCTTCAGGCCTTGCTATTCCTTGCATGCCTCTTCCTAGGGTGTGTGATGATGGCTCCTTCACCAATGAAAAGAAAGTGGGTAGTGTTGATTCTTTAGTAGGGGGAGATCCTGGATAAGACTGATGGAGGATGGTTGAATTGTTGACCGCTGATGTTGATTTTATTCTAGCTTACTGTATTGTACCATGAGTTTATTCTAGTTTACCATGATTTTATTCCATTTTACCATTATGTTTTGTGCACCCATTGCATTTTTCTTGTGTAGCCATTTTTTTCATAGTCACTGCAGGGTATGGCCCTGCAGTGGTGATTGCTTGTCTGCAGTTGACGGGTATGCTTGACCATGGTAATTGCCTGGCTGTGGTTTATAGGACTGCCTGACCAGATAGAATAGTGTTAAACAACAGGAACAAGTGTTGTACGATGTACAGTACAGTATTGTAGTGGCTGTTTACATTGGCATTCAAAGTTAGGTTATGTACGAATAGGGGCCAGGGGAGAAGTCCATTATCCGGACAGAGCCATTACCCGGACATTGCTTTGGCTCTATTACGTCGGATGAGCAAGGCATTACTGTATCAAAGAAAGTACCAAGTAAAGATGAAAAATGCAAAAATAATGCAAAACAAAGTGACAAATAAAAACTGGGTAAAGTGACTAACCAGCTTGTCCCATCGCAGCGTGAGGGAGTGTACAAGTGAGGAGAGATGAAGGAGGAGGAGGATGGTGGTGGTGAGGATGGTGAAGACGGCAGTGAACACCACCACCCGAAGTCGCCAGGCGCCGGGCAGCACGAAGATGCTCAGCCGTGCTGTGCCCACCGTACAGGCGCACGTCATTGTGATCACCGACACCACCTGAAATGTACACAATTTTATTACGTACACTGTACTATCATGATCAAAAGTTTCTGACACTTACATCCTGACATCAGCTATGAAAGATGTTACATGGGAATTTAATTAGGTGAAAAATTTAATGGATGGCTGAATGTACTGGTACAATACAGTACACAAAAGAGGAAACATTAACCTGTCAACAGGATACACAGGGACAACACTGACTCACCATGAAGAACTACAATATGCATTAATTTATTTTCTGTAGTTAGTTCACTTGGGTACTATACTTTGTTTTGCACACAAGATTTTGCTCAACTGAGTGAAAGCCTAGAAATTAAAAGGTTACAAAATTAATACTGTCTTAAGTACCCCTTTCTCTGCTCTTTGTACACTTATGCATTTTATTTAGACTACTACCAGACAAGTTTGTTCAGTCATGCAAAATCCCTGTAAAGGGGAATGTCAAAAGGTTACACATGACACAGCAGGAAGCATGATCATAAAGCTGAACAAGCATGAACTGGTAGGGCACATATAGATGAGATAAGGCATACCCAGGCAGAGAAAGCCCCACCAAAACCGAAAACAGCAGAATATCTATGACACACTCACCACCAGAAGAAGTCTGAAGATACCAACGGAGGTCTTTAAGTGAGAGTCATCCCAGGCAAGGGTGAGGGTGGGAGTGGGGCGGGCACGGGTGGGTGTGGGTGAAAAGTTGTCAGGGCTGGGGTCGGGGTCGTCATCATCGTCTTCAGGATGGCGTCCAGCGTGAGAGTCCCAGGAGAGACGGGAGTCGCAGCGGGAAAGTGTGTCAAGGTCGCGTGAGTAGATGTCAGGGTCGTGTGGGAAGTCGAGGTCTGGGTGGGAGGACTGGATGGTGAAGGAGTCCCAGTCTGAGGTCCAACGGCGGCATTCCAACTGCTCTATGTCCCGAAGTAGCTCCTGCACCTCATCATACCCGCAGATGTCCGAGATGGAGGGCAGCTCCCGGCGTAGCCGTGAGACACCACTCCCAACCTCCTCCGCCGTGCCCGCCGACCCCGACAGCAACGACCCACGCGACCCAAGACCCGAGCCGGTGCGGGACCCAGGCCGCGACACCGAGCGCAGCGACCCAGAGGCCCGCGAGAGCACCGAGGGCCGTGAGCTTGAGCTGAAGGACCTATGGTTGAAGATTTTAGGCCGCGCCCCCCCAGGCCACCTATTGTTAAGGGCCACCTTGTTGTGCACATAGGGGCCCGAGCCACTGGTGGAGGGCCGCGAGTCGCACATCACTTCCTCGGTGGCCTGCACCATGGCACAGGCGGGGCGGGCGGGCGGGCCGGTCGGGGCGGTGCTAGGCTGCCACCACCTCCACCACCACGCCCGCGGCCCACCAGCACACTCTCACACCCATCCCACGTGGGCCTCATCTACAGTGTACACCACACACCTGAAACACAAAATAACCATAAGGAGTACTGGTACACACTGGGTGTAACACTAGAAGTACAGTGATCCCTTGGTTATTGCAAACTTGGTTATGGCACTTTTCAGTATCACTGCTAGATGATGAAAATCTGCACTCCTGCCATTATTGCACATTTTTTGCTTTAAAAATTTTGTTATCACTGAAGTGAGACAACTAACTCTTCACCCCCAGCTTCAGAACTCCTTATCTCAAGCCCATCTCTGGTCTCTACTGTATATGGTATGTGTTTCTTCTTTATTGTGCCTTTTTTATCATTTTCCATTAACCTTACCATGTCTATGTGTGTTTCTGATACTTCCTATAACAGTATGTATGTATTTAGTGGGTTTAAATTGTTGTAATGGGGAATAGTTGGATTTACAAGTGGGGTGCCAGGTACCAATTAATAATCCCATAAGTTCTGTGTTTTCATTATCACACAATTTCATTAACACGCACTATTTGTGGTACCAATTATGCATGATAATTGAGGGATCACTGTATAAAAACAAACACAGCATAAAATTTTATTAAACTGCACAGTCATCTGTCTATTCAAACACCACAAATCCTATTTCTGCAAGGTGGGCAAAGAAATAACTGTTCAGAATTTTCCCAAGTCTCATTTTTTCCACAAAAACAATCTTAGATGCAAACAGGATATTACTGTACTATATGATTTCTGTGAAACTTGGGCATGGCCACAGCAGAAAAACAAACTTTATGATTGATTTGCTGTCATAACTAAGATTTGTTGTGCATTTCAATTTGATCTTTTCACAACACTGATATTGATAGTAAGCCTAATGAAAAATTTATGGCTAAGAAGAAAGATGGAGAGGAGAAGAAGGGGCAAGGCAAAGAAAGGAAATATAGGAAACGAAAGAAGAGAGCACAATATAACAAAATATAAAATACAGCACTGAGATGCAAAATAGATACAGTATACATCATAAATAGATGATTAAAAGGTGCTTAACCTATTCAACTTGAGGACATAGGTTTGAGTTAATCTTCATGCTACCAAACAACTTCATTAAATTCTTGAGAGACTTGTCAAACTGGAAGAGTTAGATAGGCCTACAGCCCTCATTAACCCCTTTGTGATGTCTTTCCTTGGCTGAAAAAAATCATGTGGTGGTAGCAAAGAAAATGGAAAGAGTATTGGAAATGCCATTAGAAAGCCTGATACTACCTGAACTACAACTAAACTGAACTGAAACTATAACATCTTTCTATCTTTAGCCAAACATCAAACAAATCACCTCCAAGTCACTATGTCCTCTAGCATCAGGCTGCCATTGCTCCAACTCACACCACCTTCATTTTTAAAACTCTCCACCCAATCCCTCTACATGATCCTTGCTCTTCCCGCCCAATGTCCTCCTTTACCTCGCTCGCATACTCTCTTCTCTGCACATGCCCAATGCATCTGAGGGTACTTCTAACACTTTAAAACACAACCACATCAACACCACAACACTCTCAAACTTCCACATTTGTCTATTTGTCTCTCCAAGTAACTCCACATGTTTGTTTCAGATAATTCACTTCCATACCCCTCACTCTTGACTTGTGTCCTTCCAGCATAGTTACTGTGCATTACTATGAGGATAATAGTATTGTTGTGCAACCTCTTTATTTCCATGCTTAGCTCCCTGTTCCTTGTCACAGTCTTCAGTGTACCTGCAGCCTTCCTTCTTCCTTCCCTGCTGTACCCTTTCTCACACTTCACGCTCCAAACTCATCTCTGCTCTATCTGTCTGTCTGTCTGTCTGTCTCTGTCTGTCTGTCTCTCTCTCTCTCTCTCTCTCTCTCTCTCTCCAGCCACTACAATTACACACCTGTCCATCACCACTCCACCATATCATCTTCATTACACACCTGTCCACCACCACTTCACCATATCATCTTCATTACACACCTGTCAGCACCCACTCTACCCGGACCCATATTCTCGTCAGCTTAGGGGGCTTAACACCCCTTCCTTTGTGATATACAGGATGGTTTATATATAACGTTCTGCTTGCACTCCGCAAAGTGACTTCTCATATGTTTTAGGGATGGCTCAGTTAACACCTATTCAGCATTATTTATTAATTTCCTTCTCCCATTGCCACATTCACACCCACATCAGCAGAATGAGCTATCCCCACAACACAATTATATCTCCATATTTCACAACTAACACATCTCAAACATCCTAGACCCCACAACTACATCACCATATTCCACAACCAACATCTCCACGCCTGTTCACACTTCCCCTGCAGGTATATATCCCAGTAAGGCATTAGGGGGTAACTGAAGAGGAGTCCTTACGTGAGGGAGTTACGGTTGAGTGTATCATTAAAACAGCAGTGGGTGGATGCATGTGTTTAACTGGGGTGTGATCTCACCTGGGTGCTAATGCACTGCAAAACACACACATATACTGTAAATACACACATGCATGCATGCATAAACAAATGCACTTAATGCATACTGATACATGCTTCTAGATACTGATACACATGCCAACAAACACATTCTTGCACACATATAAACACACACACACACACACACACACACACACACACACACACACACACACACACACACACACACACACACACACACACACACACACACACACATACACACACACACACACACACACACACAAATGCACATTTTACCTAAAACAGGAAGGGGTGTTTATTTAACTGAACTGAGGTGCTGAGCTGGGTAGTCAAGTTCTTCATACATTGATATATGCACGTATTACAGGCATACATCCATACATCCATACACACATACATACATATACATACAGTATACCTAGTCATACATACAGTACATACAAATTCTCACACACATACAGATACACAGACATTCATATGCAAACAAACATGACACATTACAATACAGATACACACAAACTAAAAATACACACAGACACATAAGCATGATCATGATCATCATCATCCTGACTTTCATTTCCTCCCTTAGGACTGGATAAGGCTAAGGCTGGAAACATAAAACACAATAGTGGGAGAACTGTCAATAGCATGCCCAATGAAATGGGTCATGAGCTATGCTCATTCACTCATTATTCAAGCTCCAAGAACCTTGGCTCTGCATTCAGGCTAATTAAGATACACACCAACTAAAGATACACATACACAAATGCACACCAGACATACTAATAGATACGCACAAACAAAAGATAAACATGTGCACAGGTGCACATACAAATGAGTAAGATGTAGATTATACTAGTACAGATCCACACATTAAATATACACATACATTTGTACACATATAAATACATAAGACACTTAATAATACAGATTCAGAAAGATTACTAAGACACAAACACAAGCACACATACAAATACATAATGCACATACTAATACGGATGCACTGACTAAAGAGACACATACACAAGCACACATATCAATACACGACACACACACACACAAACACACACACACACACACACACACACACACACACACACCTTACCCCCAGCACGGTCATAACTCTGACAGAAGGGCAGTAGACAGGAATATGACAAAGGCCAGAGAGCAGAACATTACACAGGAAGTGTGTGTGTGTGTGTGTGTGTGTGAGAGAGAGAGAGAGAGAGAGAGAGAGAGAGAGAGAGAGAGAGAGAGAGAGAGAGAGAGAGAGAGAGAGAGAGAGAGAGAGAGAGCGAGAAAGAGAGAGAGAGAGAGAGAGAGAGAGAGAGAGAGAGAGAGAGAGAGAGAGAGAGAGAGAGAGAGAGAGAGAGAGAGAGAGAGAGAGAGAGAGAGCAACACCTACTCATATCACACACAAACAACACACCACAACACCCAACAACACATCCCACAAAACAAAAGCACATGCATCACTAACAACGTTGGTGTTAAAGCGATACAATACTTCTATCCCACGCATGTACACGTACCTTGTGCCTCACGCTTGCCCACACCACTCCACCCTACCACACACCACTTACACATACCAATATTTTCACACCACACCATCACCTTACACCATCCCTACACTTCACACACCACCATCGTTCTATCTGTATATGCAACACATCACCACAAACCATCACCACATACTGGCTACCACAGCTACCACACACCACCACATATCATCATTACACACCACATACCAAGTGCACATACAGTCACTATTTGTGGTACTGCACACCACAACTACATACTACATCACAACTACATACCATCACTACATACAGCACACCACCACTACATATCACACACCATCACCACATAATTAACACCACCACATACCACACACTAACACCACAAATCATCACTGCATACCACACCATCACCAGATCTCATCACTGCATAACGCACACCACGACTACATACCACACACCATCACCACATCGACATCACCACATACCACTCCACTACCACATACCATCACTACATTCCACACCACTACCACATACCATCACTACATTCCACACCACTACCACATACCATCACTACATACCGCTCCACTACCACATACCATCACTTCATACCACACCACAACCACATACCATCACTATATAATGCACACCACGACTACATATCACACATCACCACCTGCCATCACTAGATACTACCCATCATTACATCATCACCTATGCGCACCACATAACCCTTCACACCACCACATTTCATAACTATACATACTGCACCACACACCACATACCATCACTTTTTTACGGTATGGTGTACAATAACTATGATTCAATGCATAAAACTCACCCTGTACCCGTGAAACAATGGATTTTTGGACATACTAGGTGATCCAATGTTTAAAATAAACCCTGTACCTACGAGAAACTGAATTTTAAGGCATACAAAACCATCTAATGTATATAACAAACTTCTAATTCCAAAACAACTGAATTTTGTATAATAAAAAATGTACGTCTACATTTTACCCCTGAGGTACTACCGTATTTAATTTCTGATACATAAGACACCTACCCAGTACCCCTCAAGTATCGTATTTTCAGAAATGTAATACTGTATACCCACTGTAATTTTACGATATTTAAAACACTAAAACTCTGCCCACGATCGAAGCACCACCATCCTTTCTGATATATAAGACACCCACCCTGATTCTACAACATACAACCCCTCAAAATCGGGGTATATAACATCTCCATTTTAGGATACGTAAGACACCAACCCTTTTATCAATGAAGTACAACCTTATTTTCCGAGATGTAAGAGAGTCACCTCAATTTTACAAGACATAGGACTCTCCAACTTTACTCCTTAGGTACCACGATAAATCATGGCATATAAAACGAGCTAGCTACTGAGAAAGAATGACAAGGGGCAACACTCCTCTGGCGTGAAGGAGGCGAGGCCGTGGCGGATGCGGGAGTACCACCACCACCACCACCACCAGCCTCCAGCATAAAAAGGCAAGGCAGTAGCGAGAGTCGAGGGACCTAAAGGGGACTGAGTCGGGTCAAACACCTGACAACAGCCCACCCACCACCTCCTGCTCTCGTGCTTCGTGGGATGTTATGTGCTGTGTGGTGATGTGGTGTGTGGTATGATGATGTGAAGTATGTGATGTGGTGTGTGGCTATGATGATGTGAAGTGTGTGATGTGGTGCTGTGTGGTATGTGGAGTGTGGCTATGATGATGTGATGTGGAGCAATGTGTGGTATAGTGTGGCGTGGTGAGGTGTGTGACTCAGATGGTAAGTGTGGAGTAATGTAGTGTGTGGAATGTTATGACATGTTCAGTAATGTGTTGTGGTGTGAGGTGTGGGGTTAAACGATGTGTGTGTGTGGAGGGGTAGGTGGTGGTGTGTGGCTAAGGTCTGGTGCAGTGTGGTGGTGAGTGCCTATGATATGGAGACGCAGTGGTGTGGGGTTAAGTAATGTAGTGTGTGTGATGGTGTGTGAGTAAAGTGATGTACTGTAGAGAGGTGTGGTGTGCAGGGTATGGTATGTGCTTATGGTGGTATGTACTGTCAGGTGATGAAAAATGGTAGAGTGGTGTGTGTGGAAGGGTTGCGGTTGAGTGATGTGGAGTGTTGTGAAGTAATATGAATCGTGCTGTGGTGCGCTTTGGGTGGTTGGGAGGCAACTGATGTAGAGTTAGGGACTGTGATGTGCAGTGTGTGTGTGTGTGTGTGTGTGTGTGTGTGTGTGTGTGTGTGTGTGTGTGTGTGTGTGTGTGTGTGTGTGTGATGCTAGGTAATACTGTGATGGCGTATGTTTAAAGTGAGCTGGAGGGGTGCGATTTAACTTTGTATAGATATGGTGTGTATGCTGTGGTGGTATAGCTTGGATAATGTTGAGATGTATGGTGTGCTGATGTTAGTAATACTGGTGAGAGTTGTGGCCATCTGCAACAGTGTGTTGTAATGTGTGCCTAGTTAATGTGATGAGGTGAGGTGCTGTGGTGTGCTATGTGTTCTGTGGGTGGTGTTGGTGTGTTACTGTGGTGTTTTGTGTTCTGTGTGTGGAGTTGGTGAGTGTTAGTGTGGTGTTTTGTGTTCTGTGAGTGGTGTTGCTGTGAGCTAGACTGGTGTGGTGTTATATGCTTTGTGTTTTGTGAGTGGTGATGGTGTGATTTAGTGTGGTGTTGTATTTTGTGTTCTGTAAGTGTTTGTGGTGTGTGTTAGTGTAATGATTTGGTGTGGTGTTTTGTGTTTTCTGAGTGGTGCTGGTATGTGGTAGTGTGTCAGTGTGCAGTGTGCGTGATGATGTAAGGCAAACAAGAAAGTGGTGATGGTAGCGGTGGCAGAAGGTTGGCAGTAATGATGTAACGATGGTGGTTGTGTTGTAATGTGAGCTTGTGGTAATATGTCTGTGGTTGTGATGGAACTAGAAGTGAAGTCGAGGAGCTGAGGTGGTTGTGGTGGTAATGGCGGTAATTGTGACAGTGGTGGCACAGTATACATAATGTTCAAAGCTGTAGTGTTAATGTTATAATAAGTGATAGTTGTGATGGTGAAGGTCGTGTTGGTAGTTATGATAACGGTAGTATAACATGTATTGGTCGTAGATGTGATGACAGAGGTATACTATTTAATGATGACGAGGATGCTGGTAGTTGTGGTGGTGTTAGCTGTGATGTTGGCAGCTGTGACACTGGGAATGGGCGTTGTTGGTACAATGTCAATGGTGGCTGTGATACTGAGAGGTGCCATGTCGCTTGGTGTAATAGAGCTGTAGTGCTGGTAGTGGCAATGCTGGTAGCTGCAATGTCGGTAACTGCAATATTGGTAGCTATGATTGGGGCTGCTGAAATGTTGGCAGGTGTAATCATAGCTGCAATTCTGGTAAATGGAGTTGTGGTAGGTGTAATGCTGGTAGTTGTAGTTGTGGCAGCTAAAATGTTGGTAGTTGTAGTTTTCGCACGTGCAGTGTTGGTAGTTGCAGCTGTGATAGATGTAATGTTGGTAGTGGCAGCTGTGATAGATGTAATATTGGTAGCAGTAGCTGTGGCAAATGTAATGCTGGTAGTGGTAACTGCGGTAGATGTATTATTGGTAGCAGTAGCTGTGGCAGATGTAATGTTGGTAGTGGTAGCTGTGGTAGATGTAATGTTGGTAGTGGTAGCTGTGGTAGATGTAATGTTGGTAGTGGTAGATGTAATGTTGGTAGTGGTAGCTGTGATAGATGTAATGTTAGTAGTGGTAGCTGTGGTAGATGTAATGTTGGTAGTGGTAGATGTAATGTTGGTAGCAGTAGCTGTGGTAGATGTAATGTTGGTAGCAGTAGCTGTGGTAGATGTAATGTTGGTAGTGGTAGATGTAATGTTGGTAGCAGTAGCTGTGGTAGATGTAATGTTGGTAGCAGTAGCTGTGGTAGATGTAATGTTGGTAGCAGCAGCTGTGGTAGATGTAATGTTGGTAGTGGTAGCTGTGGTAGGTGCATTGCTGGTAGTTGTGGTAATTGTAATGTTAGCAGTGGTAGATGTGGCAGGTGCAATGCTGGTAACTGCAGGTGTGGTAGGTGCAATGTGAGTAGCTGTAGTTGTGGCAGGTGCAATGATGGTAATTGTAGTTGTGGTAATTGTAACGTTAGCTGTTGTACATGTGGCAGGTGCAGTGTTGGTGGCTGCAGGTGTGGTAACTGCAATGTGGGTGGCTGTAGTTGTGGGAGATGCAATATTGGTAGATGTAATAGTAGTGGTTGTAGGTGTGTACACAGAATGGTGCCTTGGTTCTAGCAGTGGTGTGTACATGTGCGATGATGTATGGCTCTCATATATTGCGTGTGTGTGTGTGTGTGTGTGTGTGTGTGTGTGTGTGTGTGTGTGTGCAGAGACACAGACAAAATGTCCCCACCTCTCTCTCTCTCTCTCTCTCTCTCTCTGGTGCAGGTAAAAAGGAAGGAAGGTGTGGCGTGGTAAGACATTATTTAATTAACACAAGTCCTCTTTCTTTCCTGCCTCACCTTCATTCCGCCTCACCCACACCCTTCCCGTCTCACTCTACCTCACCAACACCCTTCCTGCTTCACTCCGCCTCACCCATACCTTTCCTGCCTCACTCATACCCTACCACCACCACATAACCGCAGCACATCACTTTATCCATATTACGACCACTTGCCACACACTGCCTTATTCTCCCGTCCTTCTACACACCCTGCCTGCCTCTCCCACACCCTCCCTGCCTAACCCAAATCTTCCCTGCCTCACTCACACCCACCCTGCCTCACTCACACCCACCCTGCCTCTCCCACATCCACCCTGCTTAAACCACACCTTTCCTGCCTCACCCACATTCTGCATCACCGTCACCACACCCTCCCTGCCTCACGCAAACACTGTCTCACCCTTTTTCCTTATCCATCATTGGGTAAGGTGTTGGCAGAGAAGATAAGAAGATGGCAGGGTGGGGTCAGATAGGGAAGACTGGGTTAGAGAGGACAGGGAAAGGCAGGGTAGG
The DNA here is from genome assembly GCF_032717465.1 of Coenobita brevimanus. Taxonomy (NCBI): domain Eukaryota; kingdom Metazoa; phylum Arthropoda; class Malacostraca; order Decapoda; family Coenobitidae; genus Coenobita; species Coenobita brevimanus. The sequence continues at coordinate 36,435,008 of NC_137013.1, forward strand.
GCAGGGAAGTGCAGGATTAGATATGCCAGGACAGGACAAGGTAGTGCAGGGTTAGGTAGGACATGACATGGCATGGCAAGGTTAGGTAGGACATGGCATCGCATGGCAGGGTTAGGTAGGGCAGGGAATGGTTAGACAGGGCAAGGACAGGTTTAAGTAGGGTAGTACAGGATGGAGTTAGGGATGGCAGGGCAGGGCGGGGTCAGGCAGATCAGAGCAAAGACAGACAGACAGACAGACAGACACAGACACACAGACACAGACACACAGACACACACACACACACACACACACACACACACACACACACACACACACACACACACACACACACACACACCTGGCCACCAAGAGTAATAAAATCTTGTGCAAACTCTGGAGACAAAACATTACCCCTCCCTTCCCACGTCTTCTATAACACATACTCTCTCTCACTCTTATATATCGTTATAATATATGCATACTGTGTCTGTCAATCTATCTGTGTGTCTATATCTACCTATATTTATTATCAATCTATCAATATATTTATTTATATATCTACTTATTTACCTATCTATCTAAGTGTCTTACGCCCCCTCCTTTTCTGATGTCTTTCTTTTCATTCATTTCTCAATATTGTACTGAATAACTTTTCCATTATGGTGGTTGGACGATAGAAGGGTTGAAAAATCTGTGGTTAGACGGTTGCTGCGTGCCAGCCATTTACTTAACTCTTCTTGTCTACGCTGGCTGACTTTTGATGTCTCTATTGATTTGAGGAACACTGGACTGAGCAGAAAAAAAAAAAAAAAACTTGCTGCTTTTTTTATATGCCTGAAAAGCTTACCGGAATGTTTCAATTTTCTCCATTCCGCATTTTCCACATGATTATCCCTTTAACTTCAGCAATATACAGTGACGAAGGAGGAGGAGGAGGAGGAGGAGGAGGAGGAGGAAGTGGTGATGATGATGATGATGATGATGATGATGATGATGATGATGATGATGATGATGATGATGAGGAGGAGGAGGACGAGGACGAGGAAGTAAAGGTGATGATGATGATGATGATGATGATGATGATGATGATGAGGAGGAGGAGGAGGAGGAGGAGGTGGTGGTGGTCGTGGTAAAATAAAAAGATGGGTCAGGTTTGTGCCTATGGACAGCACGGAGGTTATTAAGGCAGACAAACAATTTTCACTGCCTCAATCTTCCCCTGGATTAGTCCTTCATCTTCTCTTAGTACCCTTCATGCCTCTGTCCTGTGATCTAAACTGGAAGCATCATACATTACTTCCCTTACAATATCAGCATCTTAAGACGGTGGGTGGGCTGACACGGCTTCGAGCTACCTTTAACCCTGCTTGGTAGGCGACTCAGTGTAGGACTCGTATTTGCCTGAATGTAAAGATTTTGTGTGTGTGTGTGTGTGTGTGTGTGTGTGTGTGTGTGTGTGTGTGTGTGTGTGTGTGTGTGTGTGTGTGTGTGTGTGTGTGTGTGTGTGTGTGTGTGTTATACGGTATATATCGAAGGAGTCTGTTCCGTCCATGAAAAGGATGGAACAGACTACGGCGAAATCATGCACAACCTACCAGACGAGACTGAGGCACTCCCGAGGTGTAAAGAAAATATACTGAAGAAACTATACAATGCAGAACTTGCAATCACTTTCAACAAAGTATGAATTAGAGAAAATCTCCTGCCCTTATATACCTTTAATATATATATATATATACACTATCTATCTATCTATCTATAGCCCGACGCCCTAATCCCGCAAAGGGTGGCCGCAGACAAAACGCCTCCAAGTCACTCTGTCACCCACCATTTGACTCCCCTCCCCCCAACTCACCCCCCCCTCCCTCATATACCTCTCAACTCCATCCCTCCACCTCATCCTCGTTCTACCCCTCCCTCTCCCTCCCTCCACCTCACCCACATACACCCTCTTAGTCAGTCTTTCACTCTCCATCCTCTCCACATGTCCAAACCACCTCAGTGTATTTCTCCTAATCTTTTCAACCACATCCACATCTACCCCACAACGTTCCTTCACTTCTTCATTCGTCAACCTGTCCCTCCATGTCACTCCACATGCTCCTCTCAAGTAACTCATTTCCACTGCTCTCACTCTTGACTTGTTCCCCTCTTGCAAGGTCCACGCCTCGCTTCCATACGTCAGGGTAGGGATCACAATACCATCATGCAGAGACTTCTTAACTTCCATACTCACTTCCCTATTTCTCATCACTGCTTTCAGCATGCCTACAACCTTCCTTCCCTGCTGTACCCTTTCACGCACTTCATCCCCCAAAGTTCCATCCTTACTCATCACACTACCCAAGTACTTGAATGCACTCACATTCTCCATATCCTCACCATCCAACCTCACTGCACACTCTGTGACTTCATTCCTCTCAAACACCATAACTTTACTTTTGTTTACATTAACTTTCAGCTTCCTCCTCCTACACACTGTCCCAAATTCATTCACCAAACCTTGCAACTCCCATTCATCTTCACTCAACAATACTGTATCATCGGCAAACAGCAACACCGGAAGCTTCCAAATCTCACCCTCATTCATTAGGGCCACCCCCACATCCACTGCCCTACCTTGTACCTCCTTTACGACCCCATCCATATATATATTAAACAGCCATGGAGACATTACACACCCCTGTTTCAGTCCCACATTGAGATCAAAGAACTCACTCAGCTCACCATCCACTCGCACCGTAGCCCTAGCTCCCTCGTACATACTCTTCACAGCACTCAACAATTTCCCCTCCACTCCATATATTCTTAATACCTTCCACATACCTTTCCTATCTATTCTGTCATAAGCTTTCTCCAAGTCCATGAAGGCAGCGTACACTTTCCTTCCCTTCTCTAGATACTTCTCCACTAAACATCTTAGAACAAATATCTGATCTACACACCCTTTTCCCTTCCTAAATCCCCCTTGTTCTTCTCCAACTAGCTCCTCTGTCATATGCCTAACCCTATCAATGAGTATTCTACCATATATTTTACCAGTCACACTAAGAAGGCAAATACCCCTATGGTTACCACATACTTCTCTCTCCCCTTTTCCTTTGTACAGAGGAACAATTATACCTGATTTCCAGTCCTCTGGAACCCTTCCCTCTTCCCAAGCCAATCTACACAACTTCCATATCCACTCCGCAACAATCTCACCCCCATACCTAAGCATTTCACCACATACTCCATCAATTCCTGGGGCCTTTCCCAGCTTAATCTTCTTCATCGCTTCCACTACTTCCGACCTACTGATCTCTTCCTCCCTCCTCTCATCTCTTCTTCTCCCAGCCATTCCCCAACCACTTATACTCACACTGCTCTCACTCTCTACATTCAACAAATCCTCAAAGTGCTCCTTCCATCTCCTCAATTTCTCTCTTCTCTACCAACAATCTATTATTCCTATCTTTCACTCCCCTACTATTTCCCCTTTCACACATCCTTACTTTCTTTACCTCCTTCCAAAACAATTTCTTACTCTCCCTCCATTTCACACTCAGATTCCTCCCAAACTCTTCATCCACTTTCTTCTTACTCTCCTTCACCAGTCTCTTAACCTCCCTTCTCCTGCTCACATATACCTCTCTCTTTCTCTCATCTTCTCCCCTCCCTCTACTCGCCAACCATTCACCATATGCCTTATTCTTTTGTTCCACAGCTCGTTTCACCTCATCATTCCACCATGCTGTCCCTTGCACACCCTTGCATCTCCCTCCTCACTCCACAAACCACCTCACACGCTGCGCTTATCTCTTCCGTGAATATCTTACATACGTCTTCCACCCCTTCCATCTGCTCTAGCTCATACCTTCCCAATCTTTCTTCCACTATGCTCTTATACTCTGTCCTCTTCTCACTATCTTGCAATTTCTCCACTCTTCTCACAGGAGCTGTTTCCTCCTGTCTTCCCCTTCGCCTCCTCAACCACTTTCTTTGCAGCTCTACCTTGGCCATCACTAAGTGATGGTCCGAGACTCCATTCCCCCACCCTCTCCACCCCCTTGCATCCAACACTTGTCTTCTCATTCGCTCATCCACACACACGTAGTCTATCATTGCCTTTCGTTCAACAAGTTCACCATCCATCCTCCTCATTACTCTCCATGTATACCGGTGGATCATCTTATGACGAAAGTAGGTGTTGGCTATTGCCAACCCCTTACCAGCACAGATGTCCACCAAAGCACTACCATTCCCATCTACTTCTGCTGGCACACCCCACTGACCAACCACTCCATCCACTCGTACATTCCCGACTTTGCCATTCATGTCTCCAATCAACATCACTCTCTCGCTCCTCTCAAACTTGTCCATACATGCTTCTACTCTCGCCCAAAACTCATCTTTCACTCTTGCCACTCGATCCTCTGTTGGAGCATACACACATACAATCGCCCATGCTTGTATACCTACTTTCATCCTCACCCATACAATCCTTGCACCCACTGTTCCATACTCTCTTATATTCTCCTTCCACTTCTTGCTTATCATCAGACATACTCCCTCTCTTGCCCTCTCATTCTCACTGACTCCTGCACATATACCTACACCGTATTCCCATTCTCTCATCCTTTCACCTTTCCATTTAGTTTCAGTCAATCCACATATATCCACTTTTGCATCCTCAAGCACCTGGACAATCTCTCTCTCTTTCACTTCATCATTCACTCCTCTCACATTCCACGTTCCTACTCTCAGAATGTCCTTTGTCCGTTCCTTAGTCGTCAACGTATGGTCCGTCCGGGTCCGAGGCGCTTTATTTGCTTTTTTAGTTAGTTCTTTTTACGGGGTGGGGCACTAACCCACCACCAACCCTTTTAGTCGCCTCGTACGACAAGCAGGGATACTGGGGGAGTATTCTTGAAACCCCCCTACCCCCAGGGGGTATATATACACACACACAGTAAATCTATATTGTGGTAGGTGGGAGCGCTCACCATCCACTCATTCGATGTAGTGCTGCTCTCGAGTGTCTGCCCTTTCCTCTCCTCCCTCCTTTCCTTCCTTCTTCTGTCTTTCTTTTCTTCATTCTTTTCTCAAGCTTCTGCTTATGGGTGACTTTATACTCCCTCTTTTGTCTTTCTTTCCTTCATTCTTTCCTGTTCCTTCTGCCTATGGGTGACTTTATACTCCCTCTTTTGTCTTTCTTTCCTTCATTCTTTCCTGTTCCTTCTGCCTATGGGTGACCCTACACTGAGTGACAAGCCGAATGGTTTCCTGTACACCGGGAAACCATTTACTACGGTGGGTGGTAACCATATTACCAAATCATGGCACCTGGTGGTTTAGTGGGTAACTGCGGCGCTCCAATCGGACTGAGACGGTGAAGGTTTATATTCAAGGAGTGGTTGGGGCTATTACCCACGTATTGTTACTCTGGGATGTGTGAGATTGGTCACTCTTATCTTAAATGTCAAGACCAACTTGCCTAGCCCCGGGCTCCTACAATCCTCGTGGGGCAAGGTAGGATTCGATTATGGCTGGATGGATGGATGGATGGATGGATGGATGGATCTCTCTCTCTCTCTCTCTCTCTCTTTATATATATATATATATATATATATATATATATATATATATATATATATATATATATATATATATAAAATGCAAGGAAGAAGGAACCAAAGACCAGAAGCCCGCAAGACTGTTCTCTCCAAGAAAAACAAAAACAAGATAACAGAGCTTAATTCAAGATATACTGATTTCGAGATGCCTGGACACACTGCGTTTGAAAGACAAGAGGTCTTATACACACACACACACACACACACACACACACACACACACACACACACACACACACACAGAGTAGAGGTGGAATCACTATCTAAAACAGGAAAGCATCAAAGGCTTCTTATATTCTGACCTCATATATACGTATTCAGCACACTTTTTTTTTTTTTCATTTTGGCACCCCCAGACGATTTTAAGCCTCTGGGGGATTTTTCGAAGTGGAGGGATGGAATAGAGCCTTCATTAACCCCTCCACTACACGACGTTTCCCTCAAGATGAATGACATTGTCTGAAGATAAGAAGAAAAATATATAAAAGACGTCCTCGGTCTCAAG